>NW_024352783.1:10971241-11037343 GCF_902729225.1 Pteropus medius
TTCTTCTTTCTTTCTTTTCTTCCTTTCTCTTTCTCTCTCTTTCCTTTTCTTTTCTTTTTACCAAAGCTTCCAGACTCTTTTTGAGTTTGCTTGACACCCCTGAGCCTTCCTTTTCTCATCTGTACAATGGGAGTAATCTCTGCCCTACAGAATCGTTAGTGGATTCACACAGGAAACTTCCTATTCACAACCTGAAAGGTTTGTGGAGCTTCTCAAACGCTCCCAGCTCCCAGGTTTCTTTCACGGAGGGTAAATCCACTAGCACTTTCTCTATCTTGTTGGTATCTTCTGCACAGATTCCCTTCTTCCAAGTTGCAGCCAGGAATGTGAGGGGTTAAGTTATACTGGGAGGTGCACAGACAGAGTACACAGCCTGTCTTTCACACCACAGAGGTAGGTCCCTTCACAAAACGCCAACATATGTTCACATAAACCTGGCTCAGTCACATCTTCCTGACCTGTGTGTGTGTGAAAATGTTACAGCCTGTCTTTCACACCACAGAGGTAGGTCCCTTCACAAAACGCCAACATATGTTCACATAAACCTGGCTCAGTCACATCTTCCTGACCTGTGTGTGTGTGAAAATGGGCCCAACTGCTGTCTTATTAATATCTTTGGAGTGGAATCTGTCACTGCAGAGTGCTCTGTCCCCTTGGGCACTGACTCTGACCACTCTCTCCCTACTTGCTTGACACTGTGCACAGATGAGTCTGCCTCTGTGTTGGCATGAGCGCTTGATTCCAGAGGCAGAGAAAACGTGGTTGGTATGGAGAAGGGGAATTATTTGAGGGAGGTGGGCTTCCTGACCTCAGAATCATCCTATAAATACCTCCCCTTTGCCTTGGTCTTGAGTGAGGCAAATCTTGGCCTGGATAGAGGTCAGGCCCCTCTGCAGGACAAGCCCCTAGCTGTAGCCAGTACAAGGCCCTACCTCCATGGGGCACAGGGTAGGCACAACGGAACCTAGTATAGGGACCTCCTGCTGCATTTTTCTTTGCCTATTTCAAAATTGGGTTTCAGTTCCTCAGCACCTCCAGTCTCTTGTGGAAAAAGTGGTCTGCCAGGCTTTGCCTCAGGATAGTTCCTCAAACACTCCCAACACAGCAGCTAGTTTCAGGAACTTTAAGATTGTGTGTCTGGAGTTCTCATTCAACACTGTTTCAGTGGGCCCATGGCACAAGGATGTCTTGCTTTAGCAACCTTATTATAGAAAGGGCTGCATTTACCCAGAAGAGGAGGTAGTTTTTCTCTTGCCTTCCTCTGTACCCAGCTTCTCTCCTACTCCTCCCCATTTCCTGCTGAGCTCCAGCCTTCCTGATCTGCTCACAGGTCCCCTAATGGACTCTGTGCCTTTTCTTCCCTTTGGGCTTTTACTATGTTGTTTTCTGCTCAGAACGTAGCCTCCTCCCTGTCCATTCCCAATGTTAGCTCCTCCAGGAGACCCTTGCCAGAGTAGCCCCTTGCCAGAGTAGCCCCCTCCTCCAGTATCAGGAGCAGCTCCTCTCCTGCCCAGTTCCTGCTACCTGCTTCCCACTCTGCTGGGCCCTGTTTTGACTCCCATAGAAAAAGAGGAGTGTGGTGTGGTAAAGACCAGGGATGTTGGTTTATTGCCTCACTACTTGCTTCTAGCACCAAATACAAGCCTGGCACATTGCAGGAAGCCCATAAATGGCTGTTAAATTGGTGGATGAAGACAAGGAACCTCACAGGTCCCCAAAAGTCAACTTTCTCAGAGTTGTACATATATAACTGGAATAAAACACATAAAAGTCTCCAGGGACCAAGGACATGACTCGACTGAGAGACACTGGTTGGTGGAGTCCATGGGGGAGTTGGGGGACACATTCCTTCTCTAGAAAGGCAGCTTTTCTGGTGTTTCATGAGAAGCCAGAAATCTGGATTTTTATGGGCTGTATTCACTGTTTCAAGTTGGGTGATTGTGGCAGAGACACTTACTGTCCCTGGAATAACAATTGATGGCTCACAGTCTCCAGCCCTCTGCCATGTGACTAACTGCAAACAGGCCAGCTCATTTAAGCCGCTACAGTCCTGTAGCTTTCCTGTCCCATTCCATGGTGACCTTGAAAGTCACATGTCCCAATTGGTGTAGCTTCTTGATGGTCAGCCTGGGTCCCTGAATGCCTTTGTGGATCAGAAACCTCTGCCAACCCACAGTGGATATGGACTGGGAAGGAGAAACCAATCTTTGCTGTGATAAGCCCCTGGTGTTTTTAGAGATTTGTTAGTACTACGTAACTTAGACTATCCTGACTACTGTAGTAAATAATTCCAGTGGATAATGCAGTAAATAATTCCAAATTATTTCAATGGACACACACACACACACACACACACACACACACACACAGACCGAGATATAGAGACAGAGAAATAAAATATAGCTAGACGAAACACAGTTGTAAGACAGATGCCCTTAGTGGGGCTCCAGTTTGTGACTTCTGATTCACAATATGACTCAGTTTACAGTACTTTCATTTTCCTATAGCATGTGAGGAATATGCCCATTTTGCTTTATGTAGTAGGAACACTTATAGGTGGACTTCTCTATAAGTCAAGGAGTGATTAGTTATTAATAGAAGATGCTTCCTACAGAGCTCTGGGCTGCAAGCTGCTAAAGACCTGTGTGGCTTCAGTTGCATGCTTTTTCCTCTCTGTGCCTTAATTTTCCCATCTATACAATGGGAATATTGGCCTTTGATGGGGGCTAGTTTGGTTGACAGTGAGGTGGGTGGTGGGGAGCCCCAACCAGGGCCTTGTCTAGGGCTCCAAATAATACTATTTGCAAAGTATTGTGCTGAGTAACACATGAGATCTTCACCACATTGGCCTTCAGGAGTGTTTTACTCAAGAGCCTGATAATTCAAAGACCATAAACAAGATGCTGAGTGTCTCCGGCTAGAGCTGGGCGGCATCAGCTGGGAGAGGTTGCACAGAGGAGAGAATCAGGAGGAAAGAGAAGTAGGTCCTGGATTGCAGATGGCAAATGAGTGGAGAGAGGGGAAAGTGGGTCAAAGGGTAAACAGCTTAGCTTGGAGGGATAGAGAATGGGGCACGCCATCTCAGGTGAGGGCGGGAGGTGAGCAAGGCTGAGGGGAGGTAATGAAGAGCCAACTTCAGCAAAGGCAGACTCTTCCAACTTGCCTGGCTGGGTCTCCAGCCTTATGGAGTGGGAATCTTGGACCCACAAGAAAGCCTCTCCTTTGAGAGAAACACATATTTCTGTGTCCTCGAGCACTCATCATCTATGTGGTCCTAAGCACATCACATGGTCTTTCTAGCCCCTACATGTTCCATCCCTCCACTCCAAGTAAACAACACTGCCATCTATTTGAGCTCCAGTCCTGAGCTCTGGGGTCACTCACAGAATTCCACTCCAAATCTGAACATTGCATTTGTATCTCTTTTATCAGACTGAAGGTTGAGAAGATTTTCATTCATTTTGATAATCCCAGTGTCTTGTTTAATTCTGAGTTAAGCTGCACATGTACCTAAGGGATGTCCTAGAGATAATTTGAATGAGAGAGCTTCAAGTGAGAGAGAGAGAAAGAGAATGCAAAAACCCTAGCAAGAAAGCGAATGGAGATTTCTCTTCATTTGGAGCATGTTCCTGAAACTGCCCCTTAAACACTCACTCTTCTTGCACATTTAGTAGACTAATGGAGTATTTTTAAACCTTTAATAAAAAGCACAATCTTATCTAGATAAAACACTAGGCAGAAGGTCAATACCCAAACGAATTAAAGTGAGGCTGCCTTGGTTGAAGTAGGAGTTGGGGAGAAGATGGGTGGGGGATGGCCTGCCACCCAGGCACACTCTGAAAACCACAAAGAGACATGCAGCTGGGCAGGCCAATCCCTGCAGCTCTGGGAGTCCAGCCTTTGTCCTGTCCTGCTCCCCACCCCCATCCCACGCTCCCCGGACCCCACCCCCCACCCCTGGCCCCAGTGCACATAGCTCAGACCTCCACGCTTGCTTTTCATAGGAAGCTCTGTCCTCAACCAGAGGGCTCAGCTGTAGCCAGGGATCCCTGTGCCCCAGAGGAGGGGCCCCAGGGTGGTGTGTCAGCCCTGGTAACCTGTCCCCAGTGAATGAGCAGTGAATTGTTTTTACTTTCCACTTCAGTGGCTGCTCTGCCAGCCCTGGGGAGGAGTGCCTGAAGACAGCTGGCACCATAGCCTGCCCTCGTTATTGTCCCTGGCTTTTGGTTTGGACAATGAAGGCTTTACAACTGCTAGCCTGTGACCCACCTTTCCCCTTTTGTGGTCATGGAGCCGGTTATCACAGAAGAAGGTAGCTCTGTGGTTTTTCAGGTTACCAGTACAGCCCAAGTCCTGCTGGCCAAAGGCAGGAGAAAAAGAAGGCTAATGAAATGGAATTTTCTTGAAGCTAAATTGAGTGCATTTGAAAGCCCTTTATTTCAAGGCTGTGTGCTGCCTGCTTTTTAGTCTTCCAATGCTCTTTCATAAAATAATGGCAAAAAAAGGATGGTCATTATTGTCCTTACTTGGTAAAATGGAAAATATGTCAGTATTAAAAATAAAATACTATGAGAATGTCTGAGACATCTAAGGGCTTGGTAACCTCTGTTCTAACGTTTTATAAAATTATGGTTCTCATTTTCTTAGGCATGATTAAAATCTAATATGTAAAGAAAGTGACATGAGAAGCAAAACAAAGGAGGACAGAACATGTGGGGCACAGCTGGGAGTCTCTCCACCCAGTCTGTTCCCATTAGAAGGAAGTTGGAGGTTCCAAGGGAGAGGGCAGGTGCTGGTGACACTGCCAAGCATTCATGGGAAGCCTGACTTCCCTGCTCCACAACCAGAGGCTACAGCTTTCAAATGCCAGCCAGGGCCAGCAGGAAGGTATAAAAAACAAGGCACCTTTAAAGAGGCCTTCCCTGGCACCTGTTAGAGAGCAAATGGCAAGACCTTGGCGAGGAAAGAAGCTGCAGTGCTGGTACCAGCTGCCTCCAAGAGGGGGTCTGGCTAGACACAGGCTGCACATGTTTTGCTGAGAGCGCCAACTGTTGGGATGTACATGGCAGGAGCAGCTGCGGATCCTGCCCCCTTCCAAACTGCTGTCCTACCCCCTCCTCCCAATGCCACCATCACATCTCTCTGGCTCAGCCACACACCTCCCTGCCCCAGTACTGATGGCTAGGAAGCCCTGGGATGACACTGTGCACAGAAGAGGTGACCACAGTCATCAGCTACCTCTATTACTTTCCTTCTCTGGGCTGACCCCATGGACCCCAGCTTACCTTTACTGTATCCTTCACACCTGCAGTCCTGGGATCCCACTGACAGTTCTTCCTGAGACCATTCTGGCACCCAGGCCTCCCTGACACTGCTGCCCTTCCTCTGAGGGCCCTCTGTGCCCAGGCAGGAGGCCCTTCCTCCCAGCTTCCTGACAGCCCCAGCCCAGAAGTAGTTCCTACCCAAACCTCTATAACCGCATTCTTATTTCTGTCCTTGCTTTCAGGGCACATCAGCCTGGGGCAAGAAAGGTGTTTCCAATCCTCTGGCTCTCCCTCACATGCACACCCCCTGGTGCTGTGGGACCCTCCTCACCAAACCAGGCTCACTTCTTCTATGGAAGAGGGGGTCTATGGAAATAGGAATCCTCTCAGCTAAGCTTTTTGGGCCAAATAGGTGCTCAGAATGATCACTGAGGCCTCGGGCCAGTGGTGTAGCCCTTCTGAGTGCTTGGGGCCAGCTGCAGTGGGCTACACTGGGTGTTCTCTACAGCTGCCTCCACCTGTGCCATGCACTGTGCCAGTCCTCTGTGCCATGTGCAGCTGGAGGTGGTTTCCTGTGAGATATTGTGTGCCTATGAACCTTCTGGGTCATGGAGCCCTTTGGAGTCTCTTGAAAGCTTAACACACTCTCCCCAGAAAAATTTATGTGTGTGTGTGTGTGCGTGTGTGCGCGCGCGCACGCGCGCATGCATGTACGCACACTCCGAATTTGCATACAACTGCAGGGTTATCGGGAAGCTATTGTTCATGTAGCCCTGGCTCCCCAGATCCCAGGTTAAGAACTTCTGCTGAAATGTGTCACAGCAAAAGACAGGAGACAAGAGGCATTGTGAAGAGAAGTCTGGGTGTGAGTTTTGTTGGAGTATCAACTTAGTATGTGACTTCAGCATGTTGTGTCATCACTCTCGCCTTGGTTTAGCCTGGATTGGACTGGCCGCTGGTCTAGAGTGTCTTCAGGGCTCTTTTGAGTTCTGCAGTTACAGGGCTGTATGACATCCTCTGCCCCACCTCTCAAGGTCAAGCAAAGCGAAGGGAGGGGATTCTAAATCTCTCCCTGAACAGTGCATCCTGGGAAAGGAGGTTAGACAATTAGAAGATGAGACTGAGCAAAGAGCAAGTTCCTCTTTAACAAGAGTGAAAAAAACTGCAGAAGCTTTGGGAAAAAACTGCAGCCACTTCCTATTTTATTTTAATGTACTTTAAAACAATTTCAAAGTATTTTCTTCAATGTATTCTGTGACAGGATAACCACACAGTCTTTACAAGGATCTAGGTTTAAAGCTCTGCTGTGATTCTTTAGCTGTTTGACCTTAGGCAAGTCCCTTTCCCTCCCTGAACCTCAGGTTCCTCATTAGCTGAATCACTAACAGCTGTAAAGGTGAATGATGAGCCATGTACGACATGTCTTACATGGAGCTCACACAAAATAAACAGAAACTCCAGTTATTGGTCGTAATAGGAGTCAGGGGCTCCGGAGAGACAGCAGGGCAATGGGATGCGAATGTGGAACTCAAAGAGGATGACAGTCCTCCCACCAGGAGCAACTCTGAGCAAGCACATATGTCTGAATTGACTGTTAAAACCAGGCCCCAGGCACCCAGATGCCCGGTCTAGAGGGCTTTCTGGCAGACACCCTAGCCAGGGTCTCCTCTTTGAAACTGCATTTACAGGATCCAAAGTGTGACATGCCTGAGTTCTATGTTCATTGTTATGACTCACTGTCTAGCTGACTTTACCCAGGAGGACCCTGGACCTTCACCCTGTTCATGACCTCCAGGTTACCCACAGGAGTTTCGTGGTGGAAACACAACCCCCAACTAGCGACTTTTACACTGACACTGTCATCTGTGGCCTCAATCTCACTTTCACTGTCAAGTACTGAACCACCAGCACTATACACAGAGAATTATGACAAGAACTAATGAAAATAGACTTAACAAACACTGAGAAAGTGCCAAAACACACCCCATTACCACTTATAGTCAGCAATTTTTTGACCTAATTTTAACATGTTCCATCTTCTTTCTCTTTTCTCCTCCTTCCTCTTTCCCCCAACCTTTTCCTTCCTCCCTCCCTCTCTCTAGCACCTCCCATCCCTCTCTCTAGCACCTCCCATCCTGGTGGCAGTAAGTAGCTCAGGAATTACACAGAGGAGCAGGAGGCAGGCAGATCTGCATGTACCTGTTAGTTCTACCAATTCACTTACAAGATTTTATTTTATTTTTAAATCATGGCTTCTGGCAACAAATAGGGTTTAATTCTTGATTGTGTTGTGGGCAGCTGAACTACAGAGTAGCCAGTGAAGGTCTCTTCTGCAAGTGCAAGAGCATGGCTCTGGCCTGCTTTGCTTCAAATTACAGACTTCCGTCCATTATTGGCTGTGACCTTATTTAACCCGTTTGTTAAGTGGGGTTACTAAATCTCTCTTTACAGAGTTTTGAGACAGCACTGGCACTGGCCTGGCTCTCATCTTGATGTGAGAGGAGGTCCTCCCTCCCACAGGGCTGTGTCAGGTTAATAAAAACACTGAGGTGTCTGAGTCGAAAGTGCAGGACTAAGAGTCAGGAGAAATCAGGGTGAGCTCTCAGTGGATGAAATTAATTCTTTAAGCCTTAATTTTCTCATCTGAAAATGGGGATAATGAAACTATTGGGACTATAAGAAGTAGAGGGCATACTGTGATAAAAAGCCCTTAGCACAGATCTGGGAACAAGGCAAATTCTCTAAAAACGGCGATTGTGAGGCAAATTCCTCCCTCTGCTATCACCTTGGCGTTGGTTTTCCATCTATGAAATCTGAGAGTTGTGCCAGAGGCGCTTCAAGCTCTCTTCCCAACTCCAAGATAAATGCTTCTAGGAAACTGAGAGACAATGTGGGCAAAGGTATAGCCTGTGGCTGTGTCACCTATCGTGCTCAGGTTTTAGCCCCTAAGGTGCCCGCACCTTGGAGGAAGTGCCTGGCGCAATGCTCACTCCCAACTCAGCATTGGGCCTGAGGCTCGGGATGCGCCATGCTGGCAGCGAGAGGGGATCTTGCGCTCTGCAGCCGAGAGAACCCTATGCCCAGGCTCAAGAGCCCGTGGCAGGGGCGGGCTCGGGGGCGTAGGTGTCCGAGCTCCCTGGACTCCCCGAACTCTCCTGCCCATCTATCACTCACCGTCCACTCATCGCACAGTCCAGAAGCCGCTGTTAGTGCTGTGCCTCGCCGGCACCCGCAGCTGCGTCTATAGCGCCCACTGACCACCGCCTCTTGTGTCCTACGCGTCGAGACCTCCCCTCCCCGCCCCTCGCTCCTCTTCGCCCAATCACGACGCCCATCTTTTACTCTCCGTCCCGCATCTCCCCGCCTCTCTTCGAGCGCCGGCCAATGGTGCCACCTTGTTCGGGCCACACAGGGAAGGGTCGACTCCAGGTTGTGCCCAAGGACCTGCGGGGAATGTTCGGCGAGTCGGGCCTGTGATATGTCCTCCCCGCCCGCCCCCCACCACAGTGCCCGGAGACTAGCGGAGCAAGCAGCCTCGACTTGGCTGGGAGGGTCTGGGAACCGTGGGGGGTTTTCCAACAAAGGCCACTGCGTGGGCGCCGCAATTACTAGAGTGCCCGTCGCGGGGGAGGAGTTTATCAGTACAACCTGTTAATTGTTAATTTTCACTCAAGGGGCACCCGTGTGCAGTCCCGTCGTTTGCTTGAAGTAGCCTCTCAGAGAGGACCCTATGATAAAAAAAGATAACTTCTCTTCTGGTCACCTCCTGCTCCCGGAGGATTTGCCTGTATGGAGGCGAGGGCACGGAAGACCACACAGGCCTTTGGGGGAACTCTGAACCGTTCGGTGTTTCTGGAGTGTGGGCATAGCAGGGCGGGGGTGGGGGGAAGTTAATGGAAACATTTGCAATTTGTTTTTATCTGGTGATTCCCAGTCCTGACCTCGGATGGACCTTTTCTCCCCTACCCCCAACATAAATCATTTTAGTTTTATTCTATCTGTGGTTCTTACCCTTTTAAAAGGTCACGTGTCTATTTTGGGCCTTCTAGAAAAATGCAGGTGCCCACATAAGCAAAAATCTGCTAAGTTAAGTCTGTTCATCTTTACCCCAAATCCGGCAGTCCTAACAACAATTAGCACAGCCCCTCTTAAGTGGGGTCCAGGGCCCACAGACTTAACTCAGAAGAAAGGAAGGAAGGAGAGTAAAGGAAAAGAAGGGAGAGAGGGGGAGAGTGCGCGCGCGAGTGAGCAACTTGTTTAGAGCAGCGATGTGTGAATTACAGTCACGAGTGATGTATCACAATCACTTTTATTTTTCATCCTGCACTCACAACCCAATAGTGGGTCATGAAATTAAGTTAGTAGATGTTGTGACTAGTATTTTTTTAAAAAAGAAGAGAAAATATCAGTGTACAGCACACGTAGTAAATGTAAATTGTATTTCATGAAACGTTTGTTTGCATTATTTATGTTTTGGTTGCGTGTATTAGGTTATGGTATAAAATGTATTTCTCACTGTGGACCACAGTCAAAAATATTTGAAAGCCACTGTCTAAGTCAGTCCCTTTCATGGCTTTCTCAGCTTCCTTTGAAGCTGGAAGTGGCCATATGGCCCAATTCTGGGCAAAGAGATAGGGGAAATGTGTCGGGGAGAGGGGTTGGGGAAAGGAGAAGACAACTTTTGCTTTCCTGGTAGGAGGAACAGATACCCCTCCCCCCTGTTTTTTGTCTCAAATGTGGATATAGCGTGTCATGTTTGGAGCATTGACGGTCATTTTGAGATCATGATACAACATCTCCCCATGCTAAAGCTGGTGAAGCATAAAGATAAAAGGAGTCTGAGTCTGTATTAACATCATAGAGCTGCTGCACCATGTCTGCTTGCCGTAGACTCTTTGCCATGGAGAAAATTAAACCCCTATTTGTTTAAGCAGAGGTTGTTAAGTCTTTTCTGTAAAGGGCCAGATAGTAAATATTTTTGGTTTTGTGGGCTAAATGGTCTGTGTTGCAATTACTCAGCTCTGCTGTTGTAGTTTGAAAGCATCCATAGACAACATGTAAACCAAAGGGCATGGCTGTGGTTCCAATAAAACTATTTACAAAACATGTAGCACGCCGCATGTAATCCATGGGCTGTAGTTTGCCAACTCTTTCTTTCAATGATCTTGCTTCCTTTATTGCCTCTCTGACTGCATCTCCTCTTACTTCCTATCCTGCTCTGGTAACATGCTTCTCACGTAAGTCCACTCCCATCCCAGGGCCTTTGCACTTGCTGTTTCCTTCGCCTGGAAGGTTTGTCCCCCAAATGTCCACAGGATTTGCTCCTTCACCTCCTTCAGGTCTTTACTCACAAATTGCCTTCTCTCTGAGGTCTTTCCTGGTTGCCTAACTAAAATGCCCCTCCCTGGCCCACAGGTACTACTCTGTGGCATGCTGTATATTTCACTTCTTTACTATGAGCTCCTTGAGGGAGGGAGACTGTGTCTGTATCCTTAGATGTGGACTCTGCCTAGAATGTCATGATATTTAATCAGTATTTGGTATATAATTGACTTTTTTTCTTTCTGTCAGATTCAGGTAAGGAAACATACTCAAGGAGGCTCATTATCCTATCCAAGGGGACACAGCAAGTGAAGTGGTAGAATCCGTATTTATGCTCTATGGCCCTGGGAAGTCATGTTCATGCTATCAGAGAGCGAGGGGAGAACATCATCTACCTCCATCGGAAGATCAGGCCTCAGGGGAGCTGAGGCCACACAGAAGTTTCTACAAGACTCCTTGCTCTAGGGCATCACCCCAATAAAGAAGGCCTCTGGGAGTCCATTAAGGGAACCAGGCATTATCCTGTTCATCTTGGGCAGTCTCATTTTTTATAGCATTCTTGAATCAGAAAGTCTTTAGAAAAGCCATTATTTTGTGAATAGTCCAGACTGACTTGTAAGATCCATAAAAAGCCAAATGAAAACACTTATGATTCAACATTTTTAGTCAAGAAAGAACCATGCAGAGTGAATTTATATTTGATTTGCAAGTGGGGAAACTTAAAAGAGCCTAATAGTTTACAAAACACATGTGACGTCTTAAGCCAGGTAAGGCTGCCACTGGGCAGGGTGTTCTCAACTTTTGCTTGAGGCTTCTTGGCATCAGGGCCAAGAAAACTGAGAAATTACCTTCTTCCTTCTGGTGCTTCTAGAAGCAAGTCATGAAAATGTCTGGGTATAATCACATGTTGTTGAGGTGCAATTTAGATTTTTCTGAGTTTTGAAAAATAGATTTATATATGTTAATGTAAACAACATTAATAATGAGGATCATTTTAAGGCCATTTCCTTAAAACAGTAAAGGGGAGTTGGAATTAAAATTACTAGTTAATTGCTTAAGGCCTTTTATTGATGGCTTCAATTTTTTTTTCTTCGTTGTCTCTGACATATGATTCAGAACAAGTGACTTTTTAAAGCAAGTTTTCAAAAAAGTCTGCATGATTCCAAATGTAATTCTTTAGAACACAATTGAATAATTGCCCTTGATTGAGATCCGTAAGATCCGGTTTAAACCAAGCAGCTTTTCTTTGCTTTTAATGGGCTCTGTTTTATAAAACCTACCAGCAGGAAGAGACCACTTACAGAATGCTTCTTGTACCATTTGCTTTGGTGGAATCCTTGCATAGCGAGGTCATTCCATTGTGTGATCTTAACATACAGAAGGATTTGCCATCAGTTTTCAGGTGATTTCTCAAATAATCTGCATACCTCCTTTCTATCCTCCTTTCCTATATGAAACAGTTTCCATTAACTCCATTTGTTAGCATATCAATAATAACTTGAGGTTAACATACAGAACTCCTCGACCCACACCAGAGGAGAATTTGTTCTCCAGATGGACATAAATTTTAATGGCATATACCACACAGGTGCCTTCCCATTAAACACACACACACACACACACACATGCACTTTATATATTAGTTGCCCTTTATGGTTGTGATTTGGAAAAACTTTTGCATCCCACCCTGCAGAACTAATAAGTGCCTAGCCAGGTTTCCTAGGAGGGAAGAAGTTGCTTTCCTAGAGAAGTTGCTTTAAAAGGTAAAACTTGCAGCTGAAACTTCTTTTTGTGGAAAAATAACTACTTGGCTCAAGCTCTTTCTCCACTCGGTACTGAGTAAAGAGTATGACTGTCCTGAGGTCTGCTCCAAAAACCTAAGTGAAGATAAGGAGGGCATGAACATCTATAGGCAGCAGAAACAGGCCTGGCTTATCAATGAGTCTTTCTCGTCACCTTCTCTTCCTATCTTCTTGACACTGGACATATATAATTTGGGGTGGGGGGGTGGTTCATCCAACACTACAAATCAGAAGGTTAGGGGAGGAATACCTCTCTACTTTCTTAGACCTTTCCTGTGTCCCCACCCATCCACACTTCATAGATCTTTCTACCTTCAACTTGGCTATACTCCCAGAAGATGCTGACAATGCGGGACTGCTAGAAAGCCGATTATTTTGGATGGATGTTGTAATTGCTATGAGTTGATAATGTCTTAAAAATATGATGAAAATAATTATGATGATGCAATACTCCTGAACAAACTGGATTTTCAATATAATTTTAATAATAGTACAACATAGCAAGACTATTTGCTGGACACAGGGAGCTAGGCAGGAACAGTACAAGGACAGGAGGATCTACAGGACAGTGCTTTTCAAAGGAGAATGTCTTAACTAAGGATTTACCTCCACAAAGAGTCTGGTGTTGCTTGGGAGCCAGAATTTCTATGAATAGCGAGATACTGACATTCAAAGCTGAGAGCAATTAAGACCTTCCCTCAAGCCAGGATGTTAAACGGCTGAAGGAAGTGGAAAACTTCCAGTTGAAAAAGAAGAAAACTTGAGTGCACAGAGCGTTTGCACAAACAAGGGCCATTTGTCCAGCTCCTGGGCTGTGTATTTCAAAACAGGTCAGCCTCAGGGCACTCTGGGGAGACTTGCCAGCTAGAGAATGTGGCTGCTGCTATGTCCTGGAGGGGAGAGCTGCACTCTCTACCTCTTCTTCCAAGCATGCAGCTTCCCAAGGAATGTAAGACATCCCTATTGGGGGAAGGGCAAGCCCACCAGACTTGACCTGTTAACCCTGTGTTTAAAAAGATGTTACAGCTGAATTGACCTCACCTCCGAACCTATCATCAAAGACACCACTGTTCAGCCTCTGTTGTGACAGGGGCAGCCATCCCCAAGTTTCCTTCCAACCTTTGTAACTGTGAACCAAGCACCTTTGTGTTTAAGTGAGGGTAGTGACATATAATTGCTAAACTTCAGAAATTTTGCATTCACTTGTGAACCATCTCTGGCTATTCACTTTGAAAATTCTTAGTGTAACAAATTAGATGTTCACTTAAAGCTGGGACAGAATTAGGATAAGCAGTGTGTTAGGGTTCACAAGCTAAATAGAACTAGTAGGAGATAGGTATATTTCCTATTGAGATCAACTGATAGAATGATGGGAGAGAGAGGGAGAGAGAGATTTTAAGGAATTGGCTCATTTAATTATGGGGGCTGACAGGTCCAAAATCTTTTAGGATGGCCAACAGGCTTGAGATTCAGTCTTGAGTCTGAAATCTGCAAGCCAACTAGCTGGAAACTCAGGCAAGATTGTGTGCTGAATCTTGAGGCAGAATTATTCCTTCATTGGGAAATCTCTGTCTACTCACTTAAAGCCTCCAGCTAATTGGTTGATGCCCTGCTACATTATGGAGGGTAACCTGTTTTACTCAAAGTCTATCGGTTTAAATGTTAACCACATCTAAAAAATACCTCACAACGTCTAGACTGGTGTTTGATCAAACAATTGGTACTATAGCTTAGCCAAGTCAACACATAAAATCAATCATCACAAGTGAGTTGACCAATGGCTCATACCTCTTCATGCCCCTCTCAGGAGAGACTCTGTGGCAAGGTGTGGCCTGATACTAGGCATTCCAGGACTCTACAGAAGGTAACAGTGCTTCTTTAAATGCATCTATATTATCTACGGCAATTTTTGAGGAACTTCTGCATCTCTGTTGGCCAACTGGGTCAACATTAGGCGTTGGCTTGATAGCAATTATTTTCATCTCTCTTGCCACTACTCAAGCAAAAGCAGCCATAGGCAATTTGTAAGTGAATGGCATGGCTGTGTTCCAGTAAAACTTTATTTACGCTTGATCTTGGCCAAAAAGCTGAGAAGCAATACACTTTATTTACAAAAACAGGCAGAGGGCCTGATTTGGTCTATAAGTAAAGGGAGAGTTTGGTATGATATCAGACCTTTTCTCTCTGCCAAACTTGACAAAGGGGTGGGATGCCTTTAGCTATGAGGAATAAAAAACTCAAACAAAGGGAGTTTTTTATCTTACACAATAAAAATCCCCAGGAATGGGTACTTCCAGGGTTGGTTAAGTCAATGTCTCAAAAGACATCTTCAAAGACCCTGGTTCTTTCCACCTCTGTGCTCTGTCATCTTAAGCATATTGGTTAAGTTCACCCAGGTATTTTCAAACGGTTCCCATATTTATTGGCAAACATGACCACAATTCAATAGAAGAAGAGGAAGAGTGTGCTCTAGTGAGACTCATTTTAGTAGCAAGGAAACCTTTCCCAGAAATCACTGGTATGTTTCCCCTCAGTTTTCAATGGCCAGAACTTGGGTGTGAGTGCTGCAGAGGATGGCCAAGGGGATCAAGGTAGATCAGCCATGAAAACTCAGGCTCTACCAGCAAGCAAGGGCTCAATGGTGCCTCTAGAAAGAAGCCCAGTAACACCTGTTCTAACTGCAGAGCCCCAGGCGATAAAGTGGGCCCATTCCAAGGGGAGCGAAGTCACTGCCTTGTGATGAGTGAGCAGGGTTTGAATGGGGAGATGGATGGAAACATGCAGGAGAGAATTCAAGAGAGCAGTTTCCTCTATTGAGTCCCATGTATGAGACTCTGGGCAACTGGAAGAGTACCCCAGCTAGAGAAAAGTAGTGAGACCATGAGCAGTCAAGCCACCCAAGGCAGAAAAACAGGAACTGAAAATGCCAGTGGAGAAATGATAAATGGCTGCAGGGGCCTGAGGCCAGAAAGGATCTCTGCCAGCTACTGGGGAAGCCTTAGCCATGGAGCTCTGGCTGGTCTCTTTCTGCTAAACTTTATAAACTCCAGACTGGAATGCAGCAAGCAGGAGCAGCAGGAGACTTGAGCCCAAGAATGAAACTGGAGGGGTTGCCCTGGTATTTATGCTGTCTTCCTAAGTGTCAAAGTGACATTT
The DNA here is from genome assembly GCF_902729225.1 of Pteropus medius. NCBI lineage: Eukaryota > Metazoa > Chordata > Mammalia > Chiroptera > Pteropodidae > Pteropus > Pteropus medius. The sequence goes on from NW_024352783.1 coordinate 10,986,786, forward strand.
ACTTAGTCACTTTTTACCTGCATTGGGGCAGAAGAGATGCTGCCAAGGCTGGGATTTTTATCCTCGGTTTGAAGGCCAGCTATGTAGAGGGCTTGGCACAGCTCCCAGGCTCAGCTGGGTCCAGATTTGCTCAGGCCCATCATCAACCCAGGGAAAATCCAAAAGGCATCAGGCCTTTGGCAGTATGAGCAACACAACAGGTTGATCATGCTGAATGTGGGAGAGCTCAGCAGGCCTAATCAGACTGTACATGTGTAGGGGTGGAGATGCTTAGTTCTCAGAACAGAAGTTGCCCCTGAACATACGAGCACAAGAATGAAAAGTGAAAAACATGCGCAAAAACAAAGTGGGGAGCTGGTCTTCTGCCTTGTCTCAACTAAGTTAGCTTTCCCCATTCTCTTACTTCCTTTATCTCTCCCTGTCCCTTGCCTTCTCTCTATTTATCCCTGAGAAAAATTAGAATCTAGGATAACTTAGTTGGAAGGGACCTTAGGGTCATCTGGTCAATATCCTTCTCATTCAAAAGATGAAGAGAGAGAGGTCCAGGGGAAATGGTGTGGCCAAAGCCAAGTGCTGGTGACGTCTGTGGCCAGTCTTAGACTGGCATTAAAAATCCCAGGAACCTAGATTGAATACTGTGCCAATGTTCAAGTTACTAAATTTTCCATTCTATGGCTTCCTACCTATAAATGTGATCATGACAGACCTTGCCTCATAGGTTGTGAAAACTAGAGGAGAGGGGACCTGCAAATCACTGAAGGCCTGGCCCACTCAGGTCTCAGTTCTACCAGTTGTTATTGTCATTGTTGTTGATATGTCTCTTTGCCTTATGCTTTTTATACTGCACAAAAGTCTTCTTTGTTATTTGAGGAGACTATATCTGCTGGCTTCAGACTCTGATGGATTTGGTCATGCTTCCCTTGTCCTGAGATAGACAATTACATACCTGATAATATTCTAGTCCTATTTTTGAAGCTTAACACAAATGTACTTTCCTAGATTTCTCTCTGAATTCATCTCTCATGGCACATAGTTAGCAATTTCATTGTAACAGTTATACCTGCCTCATGTCAGCCACACGTAATGGTTCATCTATGGGATCAGACAGCATGTCTGACTCACCTCTCCAGCCCAGCACCTTGCAGGGAGCCTAGACCACCAGTAGGTTCTTAATGAATACTTGTTGAGTTAATTTGACTCTTGTTCCTGGCAACCTATTCTCTAAGTTTATGTTGGTGCTCTGGCTTAAAAGAAAGGAAGGTGTTCCACTCTGAAAAGAGGAACCCAAGACTCAGCCTACAAACATCTCATTGAGTTTCCTGGAAACTGAAAACTGAAGTAAAACTGAAGCTAGTGACACCCTCACTCCTACTCTAGGCCACATGAAGCCTCAGACAGAAGCAGTTGTATAAAAACAAATGAATAATCATAGGCATTGCCCATTCACTTTACTTGTTATCCTCTCTTTGAAGGGGAAATTTGATTTGAGACTCACAAAGGCTTTCAATATTCATTAGGTGGTAAACGTTCCATTGGATGGGCCCCAGTATCCTCTCAGAATATTTTCTCCATTCTAATGCTTCTCACTTTCTCAGATCACTTTCCTGAGACTATGCACATTTCTCAGAAGTTCATACTATTAAAAAAAATCTCACCGCCTCTCTTCAGAGTCAGTATTAGATTTTCCTTGGGTTTGCTATGTAGTTTGGGCAAATGCTCCCTGTTAATGTGCACAGCTGGGTGTCTCTTCCCTGTGGCTCAGAGCTGGCAGATCCTTTAGAGGTGACCTTATTCCCTTAGGCTGCATACAAGGAATAACCCAAGGCCCTAAATCTCAGCAGAGCCAAGTGAAACCATATTCTTAGCCTCCTGGAATCTTCTTTCTGTGAAATTGTTTACTCACCCTTGTCATAATGTTACATACACTTAAATGAAATTTGGTCCCTCTGAATTCCACTTCTCTCCTGTGTAAAGGTCTTGACTTATCAGTTCTTCCTTCCTCTTGCGACAATGATAAGATAACCTTATGCAAACCTTATGGGTGCAGCCTGTGTCCAGTCAATGAGGACAGTTCCTCGTCTCCCAAGAGCGTTACATTTCCTCTACTCTCCAGGTGCTCAAACAGATGGCTGTCCACTGGCCAGCCAGCATCTCTTGACTTCAGCTGAGCCCAGGGCTTTGAGGGGAAAATGCAGGCTGGATGACTGACCAGTTTGTAGAGGAAGCTAGAAATTTTTTGCAGGCAGAGAGATCAGTGAGGTGTGGGATGGTTTAAACCCCAGGAAAAGAGGCTCAAGTCTGTTCCTGGGCCAAACGCACTGTTGGCATGGAATTCAGTCCTAGCTGAGCTGAATGGACTAGGTGGGACTTGGCAAGAGTAATGTGCAACCTGCAGAGAGAGCTGCATCTCAGCAGAACTGATCAAGGAAGGAGCAAAAGATCGCACAGTGGCTATAGGCTCCCATGTCCAAGAAAGGAGCATTGAAAGACCAGAAAGACCAGGAGGCTCATGTTGACTGAGTCCTTGGCAGCTACTAGGTGCTCTACTTTATTCATATCATCATATTTCACCCTCAGTAAATTCTTAGAGGTAGGTACTATTATTATCCCTCTTTACAAATGGAGGCTTAGAGAGGTTACATGAGCTCTGGCTACACAGCTGGTGAGAACAGATCTAGGGCTCAAGCCTGGGTCTTGTGCACTTGTCACAAAATTCTCACTAATGTACTACATTTCTTCATGGTTGGCAAAAAAAAAAAAAAAAGGTGGGGGCAAGACTTCTGAATTGGCAGTGTGAGGAACTCGAGGAACTCTCTTTCCAACAAAACAACTATTTAAGAAAATTTTAAATATCTATTATTTAAAATCTCTAGAAGTTGGCCCAAGGGCATATAGGAAATGGAGAAACATTCATTAAAAAGTCTATTTGACCTTGGTAAGAACGGGGAAGTCTATGGCATTTGAACCATGACCCATTCCCTCACTTCTTCTCAGCTTCATCTCTTGGAAGTTACTTCAGGCACTCTACTCTGGGCAGGTGTGGCCAATAACACAGGGGCTCCTTCTCCTTCCGGCTCCCAGTTTAGGTACAAATTTGCTCCTAGAGGGGCAAATGTTAGTGTTTCTCATCCCCTGAGGTCCTGTGTTGAAAAAATTCTATTCTAGGGAGGCATAACCAAGATGACTGAAATCTCCTTCTCCCACTGAGCCCTCACTCATACAGCAGAAGTTCTGCTCCATGCACAGCAGGCTGAGAATACCTGGGCCTCAAATGCCCACCCCAGCTCACTCCTAAGATAGAGATTCCATGCTGGGAGGGACAAGCTGAGAATAGTAGGGGTTATTCCCCCATCCCCGTACCTACTTGTAGAGTTGGGGTATCATTCCAGGGAAGCAGATATCTTTCCCCATCTCTGGCTCTTGTGCAGTGCTGCAGAGGTTCTGCCCAGGGAAAAAGAAGCTAGTAAGGATGAAGAGCTTAAAGCTCTGTTTGAAGGGACTGATTTTACTTAGACCAGAATGTGGAGAATTTTGCGCATCAGGGAGTTGTTGAAAACAATGAAGATCTTGGTGAAGAGCAATTAAAATGATACTCATAACTCCATGGTACTGGTAGCAACAAGTAAAAGGTCAGAATAACCAGAAATTTACTAGAGAACTGGGTAGAGACAGCCAAGAAGAGTCTTCTTGGGATCACAGTCATCTGTGGGGGCCAGGAAGGTTGTGTCCATGTATCACACAGCACCCACTCACAAGCAATCAGCAGGATATGATGCAGATTTGAAAACATCCCCAGTCCAAACATAGATTAATCAACAAAAGATATATACCTTACTGGCTCAAAGAGCTTAAGCACACTCTGACCAAATACTGGACCAGGGCAACATCCAGAAATTCAGACTTAAAAATAAAATCACAAACATCCCTGATATTCTGGCATATAGTTTCATGTGCCTAAGGCTATGCCCTCAGGAATGATCAGAGAAGAAAGATCCAATCTACTAGTCTCTGGCTGAATGTGGGGGAAAATCTAAATTCCTGTAACCATACTAGAAATCTTCAAATCTCCAAATCTCTCTCTCTCTCTCTCTCTCTCTCTCTCTCTCTCTCTCTCTCACACACACACACACATACACACACACATACAATGGTAGGGCTACAAAGGCCTTAATTATAAGTTTTGACGAATAAGTGGCTTTTGTTGATGCGAGGGAAACTCCTAGGCAACCAAGCTAAAAAATTTAAATGCAAGGAAAGAATATTGGAGACTAAATACTGGGGAAACATTTATTGACCTTAGAGAATTAGTATAGCCAGTGAGTAAACAAACAAGTTAATAAACAAGAAGAGACACAGGCATGGGTGAGAGGAGCACTAGTATCTAGAGCAGCTACTATATATCATCTAAAATGTCCATTTTAGAGATATACAAAGAAAGAACATGTGATAAACAGTAGATAAAAGTAGGCAATAGACACAGTGTTTGAGGTGGCCAAAAGTGGGATTTAGCTGACAAAAACCTTCAAAGCAGCTTTTATAAGTATGTTCAAAGAACTAAAGGAAACCATGTTTCAAGAATTAGAGGAAAACACAATGATGTCTTACCAAATAGAGAATAAGAATAAATAAAGTAAATAAAACAAAGAGATAAATTGTTCTAAAAAAGAAACAAATGGAAATTCTAGAGTCAAAAAGTACAATAAGCAAAACGAAAAATTCACTAGACTCAGCAGGAGATTTGACATAGAGGAGAAAAGAATAAGCAAACTTGAAGATAGATTAATGGAGATTATGCAATCAGAACAGAGAAGAAAAAGTATTGAAGAAAAATGAACAGAGCCTCAGACTAGTATATACCAACATATGCATAATGAGACTACCAGAAGGGAAGGAGAGAGAAAAGGGGGAAGAATAAATATTCTAGGAAATAATGGCTGAACAATTCATAAGTCTGATGAAAAATATTCATATATACACCCATGAAGTTTAAAAAATTACAAGTAGAAGAATTCAAAGAGACATTTAGGCAGATCATAGTCAAAATGTTAAAAGACAAAAACAAAGAGAGAATTTTGAAAGCTATAAGAGAAATAACCCATCCTGTACAAGAGAAACTCAATAAGAATAACAACTGACTTATAATCAGAAACAATGGAGGCTTGAAGGTAGTGTGAGGATATATTTAAAGTGCTAAAAGTTGACTCAACACACACACACACACACACACACACACACACACACACAAACTGTCCACCAAGAACATTATATCCAGCAAAATCATCTTTCCAAAACTAAATGAAATAAAGATATTCTCATACAAACAAAATCTGTGATAATTTGTTGCCAGCAGATCTGCCTAATAAGAAATATGAAAAGAAGTTCTTCAGGCAATGGCAATCACAGCACAAAGAAGGCAGATAGAAACAAAGCTATTTTGAAATAAGGAAATGACCAGATGGTAACTTAAACTTAAAAAAGGAAATGAAGAGAACCAAAATGGCAAATAGGAAGGTTACTATAACAACCTTCTGTCAGCTTCTTTAAGAGACATTAAGATTGCAGAAAGTAATAATTACAACAATGTATTGTTGGGTTTGTAACATTTATAGGCCATATGTATAAATAATACCATAAAAAGTGGGGACAGAATGGAGCTATATAGAAGTAAAGTTTCTCTATTTCAGTGGAATTAAGTTAATATAAATGTAAACTAAATTTCGATAATTTAAACTGTATATTGTAATTCCTAAGACAACCACTAAGAAAATCATTAAAAATACAATTTAAAAAAATATTAAGGGAATTAAATTTTACACTAGAAAACATGTACATAATACAAAAGAAGGCAGTAAAAGAGGAGTAGAGAAACAAAAAATACATGAGAAATATAGAAAACAATGAGCAACATAGGAAATATAAATCATATCAATAATATTAAATGTAAATGAATTCAACAACGTAAACAAAGACAGAGGTGACAAGATTGGATAATAAAACAAGATTGAACTATATCTTGCCTATGAGAAAAACACTTCAGTTTCAAAGATACAAATAGGTTGAAAGTAAAAGGTGAAAAATATATACCCGGCAAACAGTAATCATAAGAGAGCTGTAGTGGATAATGTCAGAAAAAAAATCTACTTTAAAACAAGAAATATTACTAAAGATAAAAAGAGACATTTCATAATTATAGTCAATACATCAAGAAGATATACAATTAAAAACATATATGTATCTAACATGAGAATCCTAAACACATAAAACAAAAACTGGCAGAATTGAAGAGAACATAGGGGGTAAGCAAACTTTTTGACATCAGTCTTGGTGATCATTTTTTTGGATTTGACATGAAAAACAAAGGCAGCAAAAGCAAAAATAAACAAGTGAGACTACATCAAACAAAAAAGCTTCTGCATAGTCAAGAAAGCAATTAACAAAATAAAAAGGCAATATATGAAATGGGAGAAAATATTTGCAAATCATGTATCTGATAAAGGGTTGGTATCCAGACTATATAAAGAAATCATATAACTCAATAGCAAACGACAAATAATCTGATTAAAAACTGGGCAGAGAAACTGCATAGACATTTTTCCAAAGAAGACATACAAATGGCCAATAGATACATGAAACATAACTAATCATCTTGGAAATGCAAATCAAAATCACAATGAGCTATCACCTCACACCTGTTAGAATGGCTATTATCAAAAAGACAAGAAATAACAAGTGTGGGTGAGGATGTGAAGAAAAGAGAACTGTTTTGCACTATCGATAAGAATACAAATTGATGCAGCCATTAGGGAAAACAATACAGAGGATCCTCAAAGAAATAAAAATAACACTCCCATGTGATCCAGTAATTACATTCCTGGGTCTATATCCAAAGAAAATGAAAACAGAATATCAAAGAGATAGCTGCACTATCATTGCAGCATTATTCACAATAGCCAAGATATGGAAACAACCTGAGTTGGTCAATGGATGAATGGGTAAAGAAGATGTGATATATATACATACAATGGAATATTATTCAACCATGAGAGAGAAGGAAACCCTGACATTTGCAACATGGATGAAACTTGAGGGTACAGTGAAATAACTCAGATAGAGCAAGACAAATACTGCATAGTATCATACAATACCACCAACAAAAAAAAATCTAACTCTTAGAAATAAAAACAAAAAGTAGAAATAGAAAAGTCTAACTTTAAGATATAGAAAGTAGAAAAGGGGCTGCCAGGGGCTGAGAGGTAGGAAAATTTAGAGAGGTTCATAAAAGGGTACAAACTTTCAGCTGTAAGATATATAAGGTCTGAGGATCTAATATAAATCATGGTGACAAGAGATGATAATACTGCACTATATAATTGAAGTTAAAAAAATAAGGAAGTTCAGCAAGTTTGTGAGATATGAGAACCAGTTGTATTTCTACATACTAGCATCTGAAATGAAGTGTTAAATAAAGCTTGCTGTGTTATATGATAGATACGTTAATTAACTTGACTGTGAAAATAATTTCATGATATATACATATATCAAATTATCACATTGTGCACTTAAATATATGTAATTTATTTGTCAATCATATCTCAATAAAGCTGGGGAAAAAGGAAACCTCTTCCATTTACAAAAACATAAGAAAATAGAACAAAAGTAGTGCAAGATTTGCACATAGAAAACTATAAAACATTATTGAAAGAAATTAATGATGATCTAAATAAATGGAAAGTCACCCTATACTCATGGACTGGAATATTTAACAGTGTTAAGTAGGAATACTTCCAAAAGTGATCTGGAGAGTCAATGAAATTCCCATCAAAGTTTCAGTTTGCTTTTTTGCAGATATTGACAAACTGATCCTAAAATTCATATGGAAGTGTGAGGGACCTCTTGAAAAAGAACAAAGTTGGGGGCTTACACTTCCTGGTTTCAAAATGTACTTACTACAAAGCTACAAAGCATTTGAGTAGACATTTCTAAAGAAGCTATACAAAAAAATAGTCAATAATTACATGAAAAAATTCTCAGTCCCATTAGTAATTATAGAAACACATATCAAACCATAGTAAATAGATGAGTATAATAAAAAAGACACACAATAATAAATGTTGGCAAGGATGTGGAAAAGTCAGAACACTCATACATTGTTGGTAGAATGTAAAATGATGCAGCCCCTTTGGAAAACAGTCAATAGTTTCTCAGGAAATTAAACATTAGGTTACCATTTAACCTAGCAATTCCATCTCTAGGTATATATCTGAGAGAAATGAAAATATATGTTTACCCAAAAACTTGTACATGAATGTTCATAGCAGTGTTATTCATAATAGGCACAAAGTAGAAACAACCCAAATGCCCATCAACAGAGGAATAGAACATAATGTAGTATATCCATATGATGGGATATTATTCGACCTCTAAAAGGAATGAAATAAAGATACATGTTACAACATGAATGAACCTTGAAAACATTATGCTAAGTGAACAAAGCAAGTCACAAAAGACCGCGTCTTATATGATTCCATTTATATGAAATGTCCAGAAGGATAATCTATTAAAAACAGAAAATAGATTAGTGGTTGCTTAGGGTGGGGTTAGGGTAGGGGAGAAAGTGACTACTAATGTTTTATTTTGGGGGGCGGTGATAAAAATGTTGGGAACTTAGATTATGGTGAACTTGATTATGAATATACTAAAAACCATTTAAATTGGTGAATTTTATGATATGTGAATTATATCTCAACACAGATTTTAAAAACTAAAATGAAAATCTCTTAGGACTGATGGGAGAGACCTGTTATACTAGGTGACCTCTAGAACATGGCTCCTCACATTTGGGGGTCTGCTGTGGCTCCCTAAGGTGGAAGATGGTGGCGGCACCCTCCTTAGGCTCAAGCACTGGATTCTAGAACTGAGAAAGAAGCTTTTGGATCTGCACTGGCCTGGCCAAGGGACAAGCGTTAATGGTGTTTCCTCAGTGCTTCCTTACTTTAGGGCTTTCTCACTGTGAGGCCCCCACAGCAATAGGAAAGTGCATTCACACTCACGTGGGTGATCTGTAATCTGAAGAGCACTTTCTCCACCTTTCTTAGTTGAGTGATCACACTAATCCTGAGAGAAATTCTGTTATTTCCATGTAATAGGGGAAACTGAAACCAGAGAGGATGGCCAAGATCAATCAGCATTTAGTGGCAGATTTCATGATTCCCAGCCCAATTTTCTTTCTACTTCCAATTGCGCTGTTTCACATCTACAAAATGTCTGCTCCGCTTTCTGCTGAGAAAGGGAGACAGGCTACAACAGTGTCAGCCCTTCTGTTGTTCTCAGCAGAGATGAGGGCCATTATGGCATCTGTGCAGGATATCAATAGATAAGAATGTAGTTGTCTTGGGCTGAGAGTCAAATGGAGACATATGATGCCATCTGCTTATGGTTCTCTGACAGAGGTCTATGTCTCAGAATCACATGCACATCATATTACCTAGAACTCTCAATGCCCCCTCATCTTTAAGACACATCAAAAACAATGCTCTAGCACTTGGATTTACAGAAATATTTATTAAATGGAATCTGACAGCTTTGACAATACATTTTCAGGTGTGCTTCTTGCAACCTGGTCATTCATCCAGCTCTGCAGGCTGGGGTTCTGAGAATGGAGTGCGAACATCGGGGTCCACAGAGGCTGGCCGTGCCTGTGCTGTGCCCATCCCTCTTCTCCACATGACAGGTGCAAGACCCTGGGTTCTCTCTTCTTGCAATCCTTCTGTGCATGGGTGTTCTGCCTAGGACACCTCCCCATTAGGAACTGGGCACAATTCCCACTTATCCATACCCCATGTTTCATATTATTCACTCTCGCCTGATTGTGACTCACAGATCCTGAAGTCTCTCCTCAGTAGCAGGTAAAGAAACAGCTTTACTGCTTCCCCCATGGAGGACTTATGGGAATGTGTTTGTCTTTATTCACCTGGTTTTATGTATGAAGTGGGTTACTAAAGAAAGAGGTCTGCTTATGTGAGACACTTGCTGAATTTAGGTACCAAAATGATACTAGCTTCTGGTTGGCTATTTCCATACTTTTGCAAAATACCTTGTAGAGGGTGTTGAAAAGGGTACCAAAATGAACACACATTTCTTATCTAGACCTTAAAGTATGTGCCCTGAGGTATGTTTTGCAGAACTGTTGTGTTTGCTCACACACACGAACTGGGGAGCCATGTAACTGTTTTTTCGGATTGCTCATTAATTAAGATTGCCTGTGAAGAAGTGTTTGCTCTTTCTTGCAACAATCCCATGACCAAAGATACTTTTTAGAAATGAAAACTACATTGCAAGTCCTTTAATTAAGGAATAGCTGATGGAAATTTCTTTGCTCAATCTGGGTTAACTGTCACTTTCATGGCCTCATGACAGAGAGCTAGCCTGCCTGCTCACTTTTCTCCTTTCCTCCCTCTTCCTCTCCTCTTCCCTTCAATTTTGAACAAACATTTTTATTGTTGTTGTTCTGCTACCAGGCATCTAAGCATGGCAGAGCCACTTCTCTGTGCTGTGAGAGTCTTCAGGGCATTACCTCTGTGGTCCCTGCATATAATAGTAGGCACTGTGTCCTGTGCTGTGGCATTCGCTGCTGAAGGTTGACATTGGTTTTCAGGATCCTTTAGGTTACATCATCTACTTGGAATCTTGGAAAAGTTCATATGGTTGGGATGCAGAGAGCCCTCAGTGATGCTTCTGGAATGAGTGTCACTCATCTGGCCTGGCTCTCCCCACAGTGAGCACAGAATGGCATTGTTTCCCTGAGCAGCTCTGTGACTCTTTGCTGCCCAGCACCAGCTCCAGAGCAGACAGAATGCAGCTCACTGCTGGGTGCTGTTCCACCCTCTGCAGGCCTGCAGCTTGGACTGTCCTCCCCATTCTGAGCAATATTGGTTAGGGGTCAGGACCCATGGCTACCTTCAACTCCTGCTTTTGACATGCGTAAGTTTCCAGTGCATCCCTGGGCCTTCAGAATGGAGATCTTGCCTCAGAGATGGGACAGGCCAAGTCCTTGCTAAGTGCTGGGGTCTGTATCAGGAGCAGAAGAAGCCTGGTGGCTTCTCTTGGGGCTGAGGCAGCCTTGTGTGAAGTGGGTGTGACGATCTCTTTGGGGGAAAGCACAAGGGTTTTTCCACTCTGTGTCCAGAAGGAGGAACTTGTGCTGGCTTGAGGCAGCGTGGGCTTCATTTGTACTTCCCTCAAGGCTTCTGCAAGACCAGACAGGCTACTTGATGGCCCCAGAGGCCCAGTCATCACAGGATATCTGGTTACCCATTGAAGAGCTGACCTGCGAAGACTCTGTGCTCCCTAGAGGGCCCACGGATATCAGGAAACTTCACACAGGGCCATCAATCTAGGCAGACCCCTCACTGAGTGTCCCCTAGGCTGGAGCAAACAGTTCAGTAGAGGCCAGTGCCCGTGAGAGAAGACAGGAAGAGCGGAGTCTGAGGTGGAGGGATGATAGGGGTGGTGTCAGAGGTGGTTTCCTCTGGCTCACTGTCCTCATCTTCCAGGCCTTCAGTGAGGGCTGGGATGATCCTGACCACACTGTCTTCAAAGTGTACCTGCTTCTTCTTGGCCAGAGAGTCAGCTGGCTCCAGCGTCAGCTCTGTCAGGGCATCGGGGCACTGGAAAGCACTGGGCTTCCTAGTTCCCTTCAGAATGCTCTTCATGTGGATGAAGAGGGAGCTGGGCCCCTCCTTGAGGGATCCGCGGAAAGTGTAGGTTTGCTCAGTGTCCCCAGAACCAGTGGTGCTAATGGCGCTGCTAGAGGGGTCTGTGTACTGCTCTGGAGGGGCTAGCACCTCAGGGGCAGCTTTACTCTTCTTCCGCTTGCTCAGCAGGAAATAGGCCAGGCCAGTGATGATGAGCATGGAACCTGGAAGAGATCTGGGAGGTCAGGATGCAGGATATGTCCTGGAGAAAAGCCAGAGGCTGTACGGGCCCACTGTTCCAAAAGGCCACTGCAGCATTCTTGTGTGGCTACGCTCAGGCCCCCCGTGCTCTAGTCTTTTCACCTAACTTGTCCTCACACAACCACATCAGACTCAGGTGGCAGGCCTGACACCCAGCCGAGGCATGTCAGCAGGGCCCTTGCCTTGCTAGGGCCCTTACCTTGACCATTAGCTAGAGGACACTGTGCCTGAGGCTCCCTTCCTATTGACAGCTGACCCTAGTGCTGCCTAAACAGCCTTCTGTCACCATGCTCAGCGTCCCTCTTAGAATGACTTGTTGGAGGTGGACTTGTGATACCTTCACTGGGCTTGGACTCTGTCTTAGATACAAGGCCCCATCTGCTGAACCTCATCCCCATCCCAGAAGTGGGGGACCCCTTCAGTTCACAGAAGGAAGTACAGATACCCTTGGGTGGGGCTGGTGTAGCACTGGCCCCACTCCTGGCCCTGCACAGACTCCGGGAATGAGGACTTTCTGTCCTAGGCTGAGACTTGCTGCTCTAGTTTCTCTGCTGGGAGCCCTGCTCTGTCCACAGGAAGGAGGGATGGTAGCTGTTCTTCCTGCCAGGCCCAGAGCCTCCTATGACTCTCTCAGTTTCTAAGGAGTGGGAGGCTGTGGCTTGCTTGAGTCTCTGCAGTGCTGAGCCCTGCCCAGGAGTCCATTGGAGGACCACGTGGAGCGGCCTTGAGAGGCTATGACTGGTACATTAAGAGAAACCACAGGAAGGGAAAGGAGGCTCTGCCTTTCAATCTTGTCTCACTGGGAAGTTGGCTTCCTGGCATTTCAGATGGGTTGTGAGAAGGGCACAGGTTTCACAGCTGGGAGGAGGGTATTAGCAGAAAACATCATGGACAAAACCCAGAGGTGGGAGCATTGAGTCCTAGGAACTGGGCTGACCAATAGGGTCTATGTGGTGGAATTGGAGAAAATATTGTGGCTCTGAGGGTTTTTTTGGGCCCCATCATAATGTGTCTTCCAAATCAGGCTGAACAGTTTGGATCTGAATCAGTAGACACTGGGGAGACAGAGACGGGTTTGGGCAGAGGAGTGACCATCTTATACTCTCTGAAAGCTCAGTTCGCACACATGCATTGGAGGAAAGACCAAGTCCCTTTTGGAGGTGCAGCCTCTAGACACCTACAGGAAAGATGCCCTTCTTGGGACATTCCTGTCACTTAATCATCATGGACGATGTCTGACAGGTCCTCATCACCACAACCTAAGCCAGAGAGGGCAATGGGCCAGTGGGGACCTTGTAGTCAGTGTCACTGCAGGCCGAGGAGAGGAAGATTCAGCTCCTCCTGTTCAGAGCCCACCTGTGGTGGGGACTGCCTGCCTCAATTACCTCTTGGAGCTCCTACCTGGGATGGTCACATGCCAGACCAGGACAGGATGGAGAAAGCAGGCCACGGACAGCAGCATGTAGGCAAGGAACTTCTGAAAGCAGCCCAGCCAGTGGGCCTTCTCCCTTGCTCTGTAAGCCAGGGACCCAGGCTGACACCTAGGAGGAAGTCATCCAGGATTAGTAAGAAGCAGGAAATGACTCAGGAAAGCCCCAGCAATACATGAGGCTACAGGAGGCTGGGATAGTATCCTACGGTGGCTATGTTCTTAGCAGTGGCCTCTGGCTAAACACTCCCCTGGGTAGGAGTTCTTACTTAGGGGTTCTAAACTCAGGGGTCACACCTGAGCCCCTCCAGAAGAGCGGCAAAGGCAGTATAAAGGAGAATAGGAAACTCAGGGATCTACTGGGAAGTCCACGGTGAATTGGAGGTGTGCATTATGGAGCTACATAGCTGGGATAGTTGTATGGATTGTGCACTGCACATGGGCCTGGCTAGGTGGGGGAGCGGGCTAAAATCCAGCTGCACCCTGCTCACAGAGTCTTGCCTAGGCATGAAATAGCATTGGCCCAGAGGGGCTTCTTTCTTAATTGGCATGCACAGTCCATACGTGAGCCTGGCAGAAGCCTAATACTCAGCAGATTTCCTCAAGTTTATTGCCTTCAACTTTTGAAGGAGAAAAGCACTTGCCTTTAGGTTTATCTCCTTCATCTTCTGAATTGGCCTGGAGCAGGGATCTGCATCCTGCCCAGGCTAGTTTTGGGGAATGCTGGTCCAGACCATGGCTCACCTTCCACACTCAACTGCCATGGCTCTCTGGTGCCTCTCATTGGTCATTCTTTTGTGACCAGACCCTGCCTGGGAGTGGAGGGGTCCAGAGCTGGTAAAATGCCCCCTTTAAGTCCAGGGCTCTTCTCTCCTCTGCCCCCCAGAATTTGCAAGGATCCCTTGGTAGTGGAAGCTACTTACCGGAAGCATATTGCCAGCAGATGAGCCACAAAGTAGGCCCCTTCACACACGGAGATGGCGGCTCCTATAAATCTATGATGGAGACAGGTGAGGGAGGCTGGGCACCCTCTGATTCTTCCTTTGCTTTCCTGTAGGCATTCTTCTCACAGCATCTTGGCCTCTTGGGCATCTAAAGACTACCGACTTACTTAATCCTGTCATCCAACCAGCAACCCCAGGAGCTGTCTCTATGCCAGGGCCTGCACTGAGTTGGTTTGTGGTGGTGGAGGGGTTGGGGTCTGGGGCCCATAGATAGATGAGGAGGGAACTGAAGGCCAGCAGGAAAGACCACTTTGACCACAGCATTCCTGTGTGGATACTGGCAGGCAAGTCCTTCTACCCATTGTCACCAGGATGGACACCCACTGCCCTTACAGTTGGATCCATTCCTGAACGCTTTACTTCTCCCTCTTGTCTCATCATCCAAAAAACTCACTAGGAAAAGCTGATCACTTTACTTAAATAGCCTTAGAATCAGTTCCATTCTCTCTGGCCTCATCTGTATCGCCTGAGCTTGGGCATTGCCCCCTGGACACCTGCACCACTTTCCCCCTTTTGGCTTCCCTGACTCCCTGGCCCTCACCTTGTGCCACCTGGCCCTCTACTCTGTCACCGCCAGGCTGCCCCCAGGGCGCCTTCTGATACCTGAATCTGATCATATTCCTTCCAATCTAGAGTGTTTAAATTCCTCCTCATGCTCCAAGTGTAGTCCAGGGACCCCCCAATCAGAATCTCCCGGGGAATATTTAAAATCATAGATTCCTGGGCCAGTTCCAGACTTTCTATATCAGAATCTTTGGGACTGGAACTTACATTTTTATTTTTATTTTTATTTTTATTGGAGACTATCACTGGCCTGTAGAATTGAAATTTCTTAGCATGTCTTTTAAAGCCCTACATGAGCTTCCATATTCCTTTGACTATACAGGAAGCCTATCAGGTGCCATAGGGCCATAGGTATATCTCTCTTGGAAGGACTCATCCTTCCTCCTGTTGTCTATCTAGTGATCTCTTGCTTCTTCATGTTGTACTGTGTGACTAGAGCCACCAGTTTGTGAACTCCCTTAGGTAGTTCTCTCTCTAATTCTTCATGAAGCCCACGCCCACTCTGGGAAAAGCTTATTAAGCAAACCATGGACTTGCATTGGAGTAAATGAATGAGTGAGGGGAGATGCTACCTTGCAGGAAAAGGTGACTTGGGGGTCAGGGTTTTCTCAGGGCCCTGGGAATCGCTCCTGCTACTAATCAGCTGTGTGACCATGGGCAAGGGGCTTGGCTGCTCTGCGCCTCAGTTTCCTCAGTTGTAAACTGAGAGTAATTATAGTGCTTCAACAATAAACTGTTATAAGGACTAAATGAGTTTATTTTTGTAAAGCCCTTCAAATGTGCTTGGCACATAATGCTCATTATATACATATTAGTTTCTCTCTCTCTCTCTCTCTCTTCTCTTTCTTTCTCATTTTTAACTTCTCCCTTCTCTTTCTCTCTCTCCTCTTCATCATTTAATTCTCTCTCTCTCCCTCTCATCATTTAATTTCTCCCACTCTCTCTCTTTTTCTCTCTCTCTCCCTCTCATCATCTAATTTCTCCCACTCTCTCTATGCTTCCAGGTCTTCCTAACTCTTACTCCTTAGCTTTTAAATGTAATAGCCTTTAGCCAATAGTGTGGTCACTATTTGTGGATAAGTGTGAGGAAGGCAGTGAAGAGAAGGAGGAAGTGTCTTATGGGAAGAAGGAAGATGGGAGAGGAAGCAAGTATGGAAAGAAGTGGAGAAGAACAAAGGGAAAGCTAATGACAGATCAGTTCTTACTGGTGTCTGCTTTTGACCATGGCCCCTGCTTGGTCCAGGGGATACAGAGAAGGCAGTGACAGTCATACATGAATGGTCCAAGTATGAGGGAACACAGTGGCAGGAGTCCCAGATCTGTAGGGGGGAGTTCATATGTGTGTAAGGGAATATGGGAGGAAGAAGGGGTGAAAGGAGGGAGGGAGGCAGGACATTTGTACATTTGGATGGCCCTTTAGGAATTAGTAGGCATGAGTGTAGGGGGGATGGACAAGGTTGGCTGTGGGTGCCAATTCCACGAGGTTGGAGAGCAGGGCACGTGTGGAATATATAAAGTAGTTCACAGTGAGGTGAGGGGGACCTGCTGGTGGAAATAATGTTTTCTAGGACTAGATCACAGAGTTACCAGATGTGCGTAGTGTCCCCTCAAGACAGGCAGAAGAGTCAGGAAGAGGCAGGGTGATAGGCAGAAAGCAGTCAACATTAACTGGCCAACATTACCTGTTACAGTAGGATGATAACCCCCAGGTCTTACCCAAAGTGATGTTTGTGGGTGAACTAGGCAACCTTATGGAGAGGAAGAAGGCCCAGGCCTACTTCTGGATTCTAGGAAGACAGGGTATAGCAGCTGAGACAGGCTCAGTAATACATGGAGGATGCTCAGAGCAAGAAGGCACTTCTAGCCAGTTAGGCAAGTGTCCCAGAGCAGGATGCCAGGAAGAAATGTCAGGCTTCGGGAATGCTGAAGTGGGTGGAAAGGCACCCATGGTGCTCGCTCCACAGGATGAGCAGAGGTTTAGAGGTGATGTGATGTGGGTGAGTTTGGGAAAGAGTCAGAAGCTCCTGGGGCATAAACTGAGTGACAAGGAATAAAGTGGATGTCAGAAGATGACAAAGGAGTGTGGACTGGAGGCTGTGGCAACCCTCACAGGTCATCAGAGAGATCTGTGTTTCTACGTGGCTGATGTTGTGGCTGTGTGGGATAAACTGGGAGGTTGGAATGTGGTTGAAAGATGGTGGGTGTGATCCACCTGGCACACCAAAGAGCTTGTCTGAGACAGGAGGATCCTTAGGATGCAGACGAGGCCACCATAATGAGGGTGGACAGGGAGAGGGAGAGTAGGGGAGAGAAGGATGTAGCCTGGTGATCCCATAGGCAGACAGGGCTTCCTGTGTTTCTCAGGATTGTGCAACTGAGAAACTGGGTGGTCATAGCCGACAGAGACACCAGGCTTTCTTCCCAGTCTGGGACACACTGCATAGTGACCTCCTTCCCACCAGGGGGCATTTGCAGAGGCAGCTGGTAGAAAAGAAAGGACAGGGGCTGGGGAACTAAATGAACTGGGCCAATGAGTACGGGCCCTGCTCATACTTATGTGGGCTGAGCTGCTTACTCCTGCTAAATGTTCTCTTCTGCAAATCTAGAGTAATATTCACTTCTACAGTGCTGTCAGAGTTAAAGAACATAATGTAAATAAAATATTTAACTGTGCTTGGCATAGAAATGAGTTCAAACTTATGGTCCTTTGAGCCAATTCCTCTCTCTTTAAAACAAGATCTTAGTCAATATTTGCCAAATAAAGGTCTTATTGAAGAGATAAATGGGTAGGCAGATGGATGAGTGGGTGGATGGATGGGTGGGTGGATGAGTAGATGAGAGATTGTATGGGTAGGAGGATGGATGATAGGATAATTGGTTGATTTATGGGATTGTCTCTCTAAAGCTCTTCCCAATGCAGGGAATATCCTAAGGTCTCCTCTACTCCTTTCACATCTGGGACTGGATGGACTTAACATGGGAAAAGGTAGGCTGCCCTGGGTTAGTCTGAGCAAATAGATTTAGGGTGAGGTGGAACAGACTATGCAGGCAGGGAGGGACACATTCACATGTACTCACAACAGGTAGAAAGCCAGGCTTTTGAACTGCCCCTGGAAGAAGGTCTCAGTGCCCACGCTGATCAACACTAAGAGGGGAAGAAGAGAGGGGAGAATGGCTCAGGTGCTCCAGCCATAGCACTTCTCTGAGGAGGGCTTCTTGGCCATGGAGTGAGCCTTCTACCTGGGGATGGAGGCACAAGGTGTGTGGCACAAGGATTGGTGGCTGGGAAGATACAAGAAAGCAGAGGCCTTCTGAATCGGTCTCTAAAAACCAGAGTAGTTACAGGCAGAAGGCTTGAGGTCTTTTTGTACATTCTCTCCAGAGCACCGACTCCATCCTTCTCTGCCTGCATTAGTCATGCCACTACACCTACACCTGAGTGCCCCCAAAGACAGCACATGCTGACAGGCCACCAAATGCTCTGCTTCACAGCTGTCTATGTGTCTTGGCCTCTAGGGCTTTCACCACCCTTCAGGCCCACACCTATGTGTGCTGTGTGTCTGGGCTTTGGTGCTTGGCCATGGGTTGGACCTGCTTGTTCTTGCTGTTTCCATGACCTCTTTTCCACTTGCTGATTTGGCAGCAGCATCACTCACCTTTGGCTCGTTGCTTTCGACCCAGTGCTGATTAAGCCCGTGGGGTTTTCCTCTGACATGGGATGCTGCTCAACCTCATCTCTCCACCTGCCCTTTCTTGGCAGTTGATGCTCAAATGCTTGTGCTCAAACACTTGACTTTCCATTTGTCCAGGGTAAATTTCGTCTTGGACCTACCTTTCCAGACTTGCTGGCTCCCTGTCATCTCCTCACAGGGACGTCCTTGCTCTCACAGTTTTACTCAACCAGCTGTGGCTCTGACCCCACCCACTCACGGTTAGAAACATTCCACAGACAGCACTCAGATGTCCCAGGAGACCTTTCTCCAGGACCATGCTGGCCCAGTAATCAGACTTATTTCTGGCCCTAATTGATTGCACCTCAAGTATCCTGCATTTCTCTTTTTGGGCTCAGATGACACACCCTGGTATTTGCCATTGTGGCTTCACTTTGTATTCTCAGAAAGTCAAAAATGTCAGGCTGGACTGTTGAATTTGGCTATGAGTAGTCCTTCATCTCTGCTACTCATGGGCTGTTTCCCTGGGCCTGATGCCTCTCTTCTCTGACAGAGATACTGTATAAGCTTCTAGCTCTGGATGACCTGAGCCCTTTGTCCACTGCAGAAATGCTGCATCCTGAAACACAGTGTGGAACCCCTCACTTCTGGGGGGATTGTGAAAGTGCTGCAGGGTGAAGGAGACAGAGCTCTTTGATTCTTAGTGATGGAGGCTTTCAGCTCTCCCCTGTGCTTGAGAGCAGTGGAGGACACTGTGTCTCTGTCCTCTGTAGGTACCAACTGCTCGCTAGCTCATCCCAAGTCAGGGGCCAGGGATGCAAGTCAACCACACACTCCTCCTCAGTGTCAGTATAACCTGTAGAGCACTTAATAGTTTACACACAATGGTCACACACATCCTGGCTCCTCATGGCAGCCCTGTGACACAGGAATTCTATCCTCCACGTTTTACAGGGAGGAAAATAAGGCTCAGTGACTTGGTGTTGTTCTTATCAGAACACACATATGCCAGTATGTAAAAGACCTACAGATCAAACTTGAGAATTCTGGCTCCAGGTGGTGGGCAGTTTCTTGGTTTTCACTGTCTACTAGTGTATGTCTATGTTGTGTGGTGGTGTTGGTGTGTGTGTATGTGTGTGTGAGTGTGTGTTGTAGGCAACTGCTCATTTAATTTTCAGTATGTATCCTGTCCTGTTCTCAACACTTAACTTTTATTAACTTATTTAAATATCACAATGTTCCTATGTGAAAGTACTATGCTATCCTCATTTTACAGAGGAGGAAACTGAGGTACAAAGAGTGTAAGCAAAACAAATAAACCAACCAACTTTGGATACCTAGGTCAGATCCTGCATTTCAGTCTCACATTTGCTAGTTAATAGCTGAATCACTTAATCTCTCTGAGCCTCAGCTTCCTCATTGTCAATAAGCTAATCGACAGCAAGCACATCACAGTTGCTCAATGAAATTGCGTGGTAATTTTTGGCAGGGGCTTTATTCACAGTCTTTTATCATAGTCTTTGTAGATTTGCATGGGCTTGTGGTGGATGACCAGCAGGTGGCAGGAAAGGTTCTCGAGAACTCGGCTCCTTTCCCTGACTTGTACCCACGTGGCGTGTGGAAAGCTATTAAGGAACCTTTTGACTGATACAAAGGGTCAATAGTTAAAAGAGAATGGGAGGAACAAGAGAATTGGAGGAACACTCTAGAGCCAGGGCTGGTTTGCAGTTAAACGAAAATCAAAATAACAACAGAGAAACGAAATAGCTAGGTTGGAATTCCAGTTCTGTGTGTTATGATCTTGATAATATGGGTAAGTACTTAACCCATCTGAGTTGGGGTTTTCATCTGTGGAACAGGGAAAATAAGTTATACCTCACAGAGTTATTGCTTGAATTGGAGAAAAGTGACCAGTCTGAAACGCAGGTTTTTGTAATTGTGAGTGTCAGGTGGCCAGTACACATGAGCTCCTTTCTTACTCTCACTCAGGCCCTGGCAGCTTTCTCAAGCTCCAGCTAGCTCCTTTTGCATGAAAGGAAGTGGTGTCACCACCCAAAAGCTCTCAAACAACTGC
This sequence comes from Pteropus medius, assembly GCF_902729225.1. Taxonomy (NCBI): domain Eukaryota; kingdom Metazoa; phylum Chordata; class Mammalia; order Chiroptera; family Pteropodidae; genus Pteropus; species Pteropus medius. Next base: position 11,007,482 of record NW_024352783.1, read on the forward strand.
AGCCATGCTAGAAACTGCAAGCCCAGGGACAGAGGGTGCCCTTTGGCTAGAAGAGGAGGGAAGGTCAATGGAGGCTGGGCATGGGTCCTCAGATGAGGAAATCCCTTAAGGGGATCCAGTGGGATTTTCATGGGAGCCCTAAGACCCTTTGGCACTGGGGCCAAGGGTAACCTGATTTCAGCTTGATTTCCCCAGTTCTGGGGCTCATGTTCTCAGAGGCAGACCATGAGATGTTGCGACAACGCAGACCACCATGAAATCCTTTCTTCTGTCCCCTGCATCTGTCTGCCTTTAGCCTCGACCCGTGATCCTCCCTTTGTCCTGGAGCTATCTGGCCATACTCCTTGGTGTCTCTTTGCAGCTCTTCCTAGAATGTGCTTTCATCTTGTCTTCTGTGGCTTCCCATAGGGGTGATTTGGGGTCAAGCCCAACAAGTGGGCTTGAGTCAGGCATCAGGCTCCACTCTGGGGTTTGCTTGGTTTAGGGGGAGAGATGTGATATGGACTGAGAAAAATATAGTGACTCAGGCTGTAAGAGAGGTTCACCTAAGTGCTCTGGGGGCCAGAGAGAGAAGGGCCATTCCTTGGGATTATCAGGAAAGATTTTATAAAGATTGAAGCAAAGTCGACTGGGAAAGCAGGCAGAAAATGCATGTGCAAGTGGAGGGGCAAAACACTGCAGAAAGACCCTCCTCCTTGCCATCACAACAGCAAGTTATTTCTTTTGGATCAGGGGCATATGGAGGGGGCAATGGGCAGTAACTGTGGACTGGGGCCAGAACTATAGGTCTTTAAACACCAGACTCCACAGGTTGGGCAGGGGAGCTTTGAATGTTTTGAGGCAGCTGAGTGACATATTCAAATTGACACTTCAGAAAGCTTCCTGACCTCAGGCAGAAGGGATAGGAGGCTTTGGTGATATTTGGTTAAGATTGCCTGGCAGACACAAGGTGGTGGCACAAGTATAGGACTCTGCTCAGAGTGCTCCTGGCCTCCCCCTCTTCTAGTTTCTTTGTTGGTTTGGCTTGAAGCAAAGTTCTGATTGGGGGCTTCTGATGGTGTGCTCAGGTGGCACTGTTTACCTCTTTGCAGTGCAGGGTGCCCAGGAGAGGGGAGAGTTGCTCTTCCTGGGGGCCCAGACAAAGAGGCTTCTGAGGCACAAAGGAGAAGGGCATGCCCTGCTATCATATGATGGTCTTTCACCATTTTCTGGGGAGTGGAAGCAGAGGTGTGAGATGGTCACAGGTGACCAGAGGCATTTGGGTTTGGAAGCTCCCTGGGTGTGCTAGCTCAGCTGCCTCTCCAGAGGTCCCACCACATGCCATACATTGGAGTAGCTTGACTGGAATCTCTGCCTTTACAGGGCTCTAGTTCAGTATTAGATGGGTGGCCTTCATCAGCAACTCACCCCAACAAATGACACTGAGGTCAGCATGGTCAGAGGAGCTGACAATTTGACATGGACAGAGGGAGACAAATGCCATACATGTCCCCAGAATCAGGATTTCATTATAACAAATTCTCTAGGGTCAAGAAAGACTTGTCCCCAGAACACTCTGAATCTTGGCTGTGTTATTCTCCAAGCTGCAAGTGGGAAAGGTGCTGGCAGATAAGTGCTATACTGCTTTTACACTGCTGATAAGTGGCCTATCATTCTATCCCTTCTCATTATCTGTCCCTTGGAATCTCATTACCCCTTGTCCCAGCCCAACAGAACCACATGACAAGCTCACCCTAGCACAGTCATCTGCACCCCTCTATCTCATGTCCCTGCACAGTCCCCAGGGAGGCTTCTTGCATGGCTCAGGTTAGAGCCAGGTCTTCCTCCTCAAGAATTTGTGGACAAACCTGGCCTCCTCATCATGTCCCCTTCCCTCTAGTCTTTGTCCCTCCTCTCTGGGCTGGGTCTGACCCTCTCACAGTATTTTCTTCACAAGGTTCTCTTCTGAGTTGCCTCCTTGAACTATGTTCTAGTTCAGGCTTAGCAGGATCTGAGACTGGACCAGAAGGCTGTGGTGTAGATCTGGGCAGGAACTTGGCTACCTTCTGAGCATCTTCTGGGCATCCTGGAACTCTGGTCCCAGAGTGTGGGTGAACTAAAGGTAGGGGGGTGCTGTGCTGTATCAGAGAAAATGTGAGACTTGATCAGAAAGTATAATGTGGCATTTAGTAACCTCCAATAACTCTCACAAACCTGTTTGGGGACAATTTTCCAAAGGTGAGAGAGTCCATTCATTCTCTACTAGAGCCATAGACTCAAGCTGACTAGTGAATACATCAATTTTGTTTGGCCTTATAGAAGTCCTTGTGGTAAATTGCAGTGATACCCCCAAACCTTCACCCCTTTTGGTATCCATACACTTTATGTGACTTCATAGTGAAGCCTGTTTCCCCAACCCTTGAATCTGGGCTCAGCAATGTGACTTGCTTTGAGCACTATGCAAGCACAGACGTGAAATCTGTGAACTGGCATGCTCTCTTGTGCCTCTGCCATTATCACGGGCACATGCCAGAGCCAGCCCGCTGGAGCATAAAGGACGCAGAAAGCAGAATGGCCTATTTCATTCCAGCCGAGGCCAGTCTAAATAAGCCAACAGCCCCCAGATAGGTAAGCACACCCAGCAAACATTAGCAGAGCTGCCTAGCCTACTTCCTCAGGTGTGTAAATAAAAGCTTATTGCTGTATGCCATAAGGTTTTCAGATGTTACACAGCATTATTTTGGCAATAGATAACTGACACATCCACTTTCTAAAACAGCTTTATTGAGGTATAATTGATGTGTAACAAACTGCACTTATATAATGTATGCAAGTTGATAAGTACTGACATATGAATATAGCCAGGAAACCATCACTACAATCAAGATAATGAATGTGTCTATCCTAGTATCTTTGTAATACTACCCTCTTACTATTTCAACCACCTCCAGGCAACCACCAACGTACATTCTGACACTAGAGATTAGTTCTCATTTCCTAGAAATTTATAGAAATGGTATCATATAATATGTACTCTTTTTTTGGCTGTCTACTTTCATTCAGCATGATTATTGTAAGATTCATCCATGTTGTAGCATGTTTTAGTTGTCATGTTTTTCTATTGCTAAGTAGTATGGATATACCTCAATTAGTTTATAATCCATCTGTTGATGGGCACTTGAGCTGTTTCTAGTTTGGGCTATTACAAATAGAGATGCTCTGAACATTCATGTACAATATTTGCATGGACTATTCTTTCTTTTCTCTTGGGTAAATACCTAGGAGTGGAATGATTGGATTATATGGTAGGTTTAGGTTTAATTTTTTAAGAAACTTCTAAGCCATTTCCAAAGTGAGTGTACCATTTTACATCTTCATCAGTATTGTATGAAAGTTCCACATCATTTCCAACACTTCAACATTTGGCATGGTGAGTCTTTTTACTTTTAGTCATTCTAAAACTGTGTAGTAGTATCTCATTGTGGTTTTGATGGGCATTTTCATGATTAATGACATGAAACATTTTCATGTGCTTATTTGCCATCGTGTCTCTTTGTTGACTTGTTTTTTCATCCTCTTAAAATTATATTTTGAAGAGTAAAGTTTTTAATTTTGATGGTGTACAATTTATCAAGTTGTTCTTCTGCGGACTGAAATTTGGCATTGTATCTAAGAAATCTCTGCCTAACCCATCACCAAGTTTTTATCTAACTGTCTAGGAGTTTCATAGCTTTAGTTTTTACATTTAGGTCTACAATCCATTTTGAGCCTTTTTTTTTTGGTATATGGTACAAAGTACACATAGAACTTCACTTTTTGATAAATGGATGTTCAGTTGTTCAGTACCATTTGTTGAGAAAGTTATCCTTTTTACACAAAATTGCCTTTGTATTTAAGTCAAAATTCTGTTGTTCATATGTCTAGGTCTATTTCCGGGCTCTGTTGTGTACCATTAATCGATTTGTCTTTGTGTCAAAACTGCACTGTCTTGAATTCTATAACTTTATAATAAGTCTTAAAATCAGGTAGTGTTAAATTTTAACTTTGCTCTTTGTTTAAAAAGTTGTTTTGGTTATATTATGGCTTTTGCATTTCTAGGCAAATTTTAGAAACAGCCTGTCAATTTTTAGAAAAAAATTCCCACTAGGATTTTGACTGAGATTGCATTCAGACTACAGGGCAGTTTTGAGGGGGAGAATTGACATCTCAATGATATTGAGCCTTTCGACCCATGAACAAAATATATTTTTATGTATTTAGGTCTTTTTTTACTACCTCTCAGCAATATTTTTTGTTTCCAGCATATAGGTTTTTGCCAGCTTTATCTCATAATATTTTATATTTTTGATGCTATTATGAATTATAATAAAAATTTATTTTTCTAATTATTTCTTGCTAATATATAGAAATACAATTAATTGTTGTATAGTGATCTCGTATTCTGCAATTTTGCAAAAACCCTTTATTAGTTCTAGGAGCTTTACTGGTATATTGCATCAGCTTTTCCAAGACAATCATGCCATCTGTGAATAACAAGTTTTTCTTCTTCCTTGCCAGTCTGTTTGCATTCTATTTCTTTTTCTTGCCTTATTAAACTGGCTAGAACCTCTGTTATAATGTTGAATAGAAGTGATGAGAGTGGACATTCCTGTTTTGTTACCAATTTTAGGAGAAAAGTGTTTAGTGTTTTACTTTTAAGAAGCTGTAGGCATTTTGTAGATGCTCTTTTTAGACTGATGGCATTTCTTTCTATTACTAATTTGATGATAGTTTTTATCAAAAAATAATGAATTTTATCTATTTAGATAGTATCTATTTAGATAGTAATATGGCTTTTCTTTTTAGTTTGTTAATATGGTCAGTTATATTAATTTATTTTAAAATATTAAAGAACCTTGCATTTCTGAGATAAACTCTATAATATATTATCATTTTTATATGTTTTTATTTTAATTACTAAAGTTTGGTTTAGAATTTTTCTATGTTGATGGGTGATACTAGTCTATAGTTTTCTTGTGATGTCTGTCTAGTTTTGCTACTGGAGTAATGCTAGTTTTGTAGAATGAGTTGAGAAACATTCCTACCTTTTCAAATTTCTTGAAGGGTTGTATAGAATAGATATTATTTCTTTCTTGAATGTTATAGAATTCACCTGTGAAACCATCTAGGCTGATACACTACTTTTTGGCGATGACTTTATTTACATGGAAGGACTCTGAAGACTTGATGGGTTCACTGATACTATTGAGAATATTGCCTCCAGCACAGAATGGCTTTTTACTTGTGAGGACCCATGAGGAGTATTCCTTCTATGTCTTGATTTTAGGCCAAGATATTTGCTTCTTCTTCTATCTTGCATTCAAAGAGAATACAACTGCTCATTCTTCCCCATGGCAGCTTTCCTGGTGCCAGGAAACAATGACCATGCCTCCAGGTGTTCTCTCTCCATGCCACACAGGCTATGTTTCTTCATTTGACCTACCTTGCCTATGGAAAGCTAGGAAGGCTCAGGGAAAAGCTCCAAGAGAACTGCCTCTCCCCAACGTCAGTCACTTGTATTTGACTTCATTCCTTTTTGATAATAACCCGCTCCAGATGTTTGTACAGAATTAAGGTCAACTTTAAAAGAACTGTCAGCCCATGTAAAATAAAATGAGGCTACAATATTCCTTCTTGTTGATATAGAAATCCTTCCTACAAGTGATATAGAAATAAACAAGTTCCTGTGGGTTGATCTTAATGACCCAAGCTCAAAATATGACAAGAAATGTTACTCAGTGTAAGACCTTTCACAGTGTAGCCTATCCTCCCTTTCCTGCTTAATGGTCATATATTGCCTTGTTCCTTTCCTCTGATCTTCCTCCTTTGTCTATCCTACGAGAAGAATCCTTTACTCATGCCGTGCAGTTCTTGTGTGTTCTGTGTGTTCCTCTAAAATAAACCAGAACGAATGAGAATCTATGTACCAGACATTTTCCTGCTTTAGTTATTGTTTCATTGAATGTTCACAACCCCAAAGGGTAGATACAGTTGTTCTCCCCATTTCATAGATGAGAAAATTGATGTTTAAAGTGGTTAGGTAACATACCTAAGGTAGAGAAGAACACAAATTCATTCTGCCAAAAACTATAGATTAGTGCTTGATGCCAAGATGTATATTTTCTAGCTTATCTCTCTGGTCAGACCACGTGCTTCTCTAGGCAGAGGTCCTGCCATCCTAATATATGTGTCTACATTGTACAATGTGGGAATAAATGAATAAATGAATTCTAAGTGGAGTAAGAGATTTCTTGTTCTTAATCTAAGAAAGAGGACACAGACACAAATAAGTAAAGAAAGAAATGCTTGAACCAAATTATATTATCCGTCAGTGATAGGAGGATAGATATTTTACTTATTAGGAAAATCAGATTGGAAAAAGAAAAGAGTCAACATCCACTTGGAGGATCTGAGAATAATGTGGGTAATAAATCCACCTGTGGATGTGTTGGAGTGCATGAAGCTTCTATGTCAGGAGTTGGCCATGGGGATGTACATTTAAGAAGGGTAGAAATTAGCATGGAGAGCCCAAGATGATTGCCTCAGAAGCATTAGTTTCTGAAGGCTTTGAATAGGGCTAAGGTCAAACTATGCATTTGCTGTACTCTTTAAAAAATAATGAGAACATCTGTGTTTAAATGCTTCTTTTGTCCTAGTCTATATTAATAAACCAACTCTCCATTTTGAAAGGAGTGTGTCAGGAATAAGGCTGCTGGGAATGTGGCTTTGTCCTTAATGTAGAGGAGAGGTTAATGAGTCAAAAACTGGAAAAAAACAAACTCCTAAGTGATCCCGGGTTGATCCAAAGTAATTGATTTAAGAGAAATAGCACGTTACCCTGACAAGCAAGGCTTGCTCAAAATGGCCTTGCCTTAATCCCAGCTCATATCCTAGTTGGCTGTGTGGTGCCTTTCTCTTTGGAACTGTGTACCTATAGGCTCCAAAGTTTCCACCTATCATTGCTCTGTGAGTGGGCAGACTGGAGCTCCAATACCAGACTTGCTGGCTACTGGAATGTGACCTCTGCAAATCTATCTAAACATTCTAAGCCTCAGTTTCCTCACTTGTAAAATGGGACTAAGCTCAGCCTTTGGCCCTCAAAGACATTAGTGGAGCTTCAGTGAGATAATGACTTTATAGCAGGTTGTCAGTCATGCACCTCTGGATCCATAAATGGAAAGTCCTACTGTGATAGTTCCCTCTGGAAACGTGTACAGATTTGTCCCTGGATGAAGTTCAGGCAGGATGGTCATGGTAGTATTAGTCAAAGCATGCATGGCAATCATTCAGAGACAGAATGAGCAGCTGGATCAAATATTAGGAAGTGTTTGATCATTCTTGACTATGCTTCATTGTAACTATATCCATCCTCACCATGGCCCTACCTGCATGAGCTCATGCATGGTCAGGCTGACTCTTGACAGGGGTGCTAGGGTAGACTGATAGGTGTTCTTAATTAGGCTTCATTGGTACCTTCTGTGTGTTTTGCATCCCGCATCCTGGGGTCACTCAAATATGGAAATATATGTTCCTTAGCCTGATTTAGGTGGAGGGCACATCGACTAACAGTTGAATCTCAGGAGTAGACCACCATCAGTTCAAATATTGCCTTCCTGCTTCTTGGTTGTGAGACCTTGAGTAAGTTGCTTCACCCCACCAAGCCTCAGTTTCCCCCTACATATAATATGGATGAGGATGACCATGATAGTACTGCAAAGGATAGTTATGAGGATGAAATGAGATACCACATTTGAAGCATGTAGCAAAGTTTGGCTCACAGTAAGTATTCAAGTAATAATGTTCATTGTCAGCTATTATACCTAGAGCAGGGGCTGGAAGTATTTTTTAAAAAGCCCTTGAGTGTAGGCAGCAAAGAACTTGAAATGTGAGCTCCTTTGCTCTGAGGAAAATTGGGAGGCCTTACAAAAGGGCCCAGAAACATTTTCTTGGCATCTTCTCTTTTGGGGAAGCCCATGCCCATCCATATGCAAAGACATAAATGTGAGGAAAAGGCTTTCCCTCCAGTGGTCAGGGCCTAGGGAAATGAGTCTGCCTTCTTTCCTCTGCATTCCACACAAGTCTGGGGCCCTCACGATGCCTCCTGTACCAGAAACAGGGAACTCCTCCCATTCCCTTCCTTGTAGGCTTGGGGCAGGGCTGAGGATTGGTGAGGATGTTCATGGAGATTTACACTTGGGGTTAAAGAGGACTGCAGAAATTCAAAGGGAAGCCAATCCTGCCTTCCCAGAACAGGCCTGAGGTCCAATCCCCATGCACAGGCCCTTTTCTCATTTTATAAGGGAGCATCGCCCTGGAATGCTGCACTCCCATCTCAGTTATAACCCATTTTCCTAGGTCCCATATCCAGATGGTTAGTCTGCAATGAGAATAATTTATAGGTTTGAGACTCCCCTGGAGGCTGAGTCTCTAACTTAGGATGTCATGACTGTGCATTCAGGTAGACCCAGTGAGGACCTGCTCTGAGGGGTAGACACAAGGTATCCGGCATCTGCACAGGGAGTGCGGCACTCTCACAATCTATGCAGTTCCCCAGAATGTCTGCTTCTCTGGGTAGCTGCTGAGGCCACATCTCAGTAATAAGCACTGAGAGGTCACATATGTGGATACACACACACACACACACACACACACACACACACACACACACACACACACACACACACATCTCCCAGCCAAGGAGGTCATGCAAATGAGTGAAGCCAGCTAAGTGTAAGACTATGGAGAGAAGTGGATTTGTGATGACCTGGAAACCTCATGACGGATTTAAAGTGAGAGACTTTTTAATTTCAGAAACATCTCTAGCTGGGTTCAGTCTATCCATGGACTTTTTATTTCTATTTGGTTGTAGCAATGCTCTGTCTGTGTCCATTCTGTGATGTGGGGCTGGACAAAGGGGTGAGACAACATGGCCTGTGGGACCACTGGACATCCTAATGATGCTTCATCCAGAGGGGGCTGAGTAGAGAGGGAGAGATGAGCTCAGCCAGCAACTGCGGGCTTTGCCATCCTGGTGGAGTTTCCTGGGGCCTTGTACCTTTGTAGCTTCTAATAGCCACAGATCCTGTCTGCAGAAGGGAAGGAGGTCCTCAATGGGAAGAGGGAGGGGAAGGAGGAGGAGGATGGGAGCTGCCTGGTCCCTGTAGGTGACTCTGGGCGACTCTGGATTACATACTATTCCTAGATTTTGTAGAACCTCACTTCTCTCCACAGTTCCACAGTGGGATCAGGAGCTACAGTACATCTCCCAGAGATTCCGCGAATTAACAGCCTCTGTCTCAAGTCTTATTTCCTTTCTAGCAGTGATGCCCCTGTAAATGAGGTCTGGACTTCTAAACAGAGATTTCAACAGCAATGAGGCTTAAGGGAACAGGAATTTGCAAATCTGACACACTGGAAACAGGCCAGGAGTTCAGTGATGCTGGAAGAAACTCGAGATATGCCCAAGAGCACCAAAAGCCCCTCTCTCTAGCTTTCTACTTGCTCCTAACACTCTAGAAAGACCCAGCAAGATTATTGGAAAGTTTGGCCATTAGGAGGTAACTTGTGGTCAATTTTTAGCCTGGATCCTATATCAAAACCAAGTGAGAGGCCCTTCCTCAGCACTAACAGTCCTCTCTGTACAGAGATAAAGGTTGTGGTCAAGAGGAATAGTTGCATGTGCGTGTGTGTGTGTGTGTGTGTGCGCGCGCGCGCATGCGCGTGTGCATGGCTGCAGATCCTTCCACTGGCTAAGATAAATCAGACTTTTAAACTCTCTTTAGATAATCCATTATAAGGATAAATATATTTTAAAACAGTTTCTAGATAGAAGGCAGTCCTCAGCTCTGGGTAGAATGTGGCAGGGGGACTGTCACCATAACATCAATAGCTGGAAATGGTGTGCATCCACATTTGGAAACCAGGGCTTATAGGAGGGCAGGTGGAGTCAATATCAACAATCGTAAACCAGGATTTGAACCCAGACACGGAAACACAACTTAGAGTGACCTTCCCCTCCCCAAGATGGGTAGTTGGGGGCCTTGGTGGTCATTCCCACACATGTAGGAGACAAGGTTCTTTTGACAGAGGCTGGAGCTATCTCTCCCACCAGGTCATTTACTCAGGGCTTCTGACAGAGCAATTTCAGCCCCTTCCTGGTGCCTACTGAGTAGGACTTTCTATCCTTCAAAGCAGGGAGCTCTTTGGCCAGAATTCCAGCCTTTTTGAAAGTCAAGGGATCAATGCTCTAGTCTGGCTGTTTCTCTGACCTGAAACATGACTTTGGGCAAGGTCACTGTCCCTATTTGAGCTCAGATGTTCAATCTTATAACAGGAGAATGTGGGATTGGGTTATCTTGAATAGTCCTTTTTGTACTAACTCAGGGCCTACATGCTTCAGGCCCACTAGCCAGTTTACCAGTGAGACTGGCCTGGTTCCTGGGAATGACATGGGTCCCTTTAAGCTGTGAAGTCTATCATGGAGCTTCTTCCAAGAAGTATTCATCCCCACCTCCACCTAGCTATGATTAGTTTGTGCATTCTTGATCCTCCAAAATACCTGGCCAACAGGTCCAATTATCTCCATTACATGAACTAGAATGTTCAATCCCAGAGAGCCCAGGTGGTTCTCCCAAAATCACACATTGGCAAGTGACAGGGCTGGGGCTGGAAGCATCACTATTTGAGTCTGAGCTGGGGGCCATTTGCACCCACTAAGATCCATGCATATAATTTAGTCCGGTTGCAGGGAAGGACATGTCTCCTTCTTGTCCCCAAGAGACAATGGGGCTCAGAGCTAAGGGCTCAGAATACTGCCTGCTTACTTCTTCCACACAGATCCTGGCCATGGGGGCATGGAACTAAAGGTCGGGATTTGCAATGGGGAAGTGAGCAAGCAGCACTCAGGATTGTGCATCTGTCTATCTTCCTGGCAAGTTAAGCAGCCCATTATCAGGCAGATGAGGAAGAGGAACCCACTTTGGGGAACCATTTTCCCCCTAATCCCACAGTGCATTAAGGGAAGCTGGAGATCTCCATGACCAGCCCTCTAGCTCAGCCTGCTTGAGTGCTGGGAAGTTTCTCTCCATAAAATGAAGCTGTGGTCTGAGTAAAGCAAGATGTGCTCCATTTTCATAACTCTACAATGAGGCATCAGCCTTTTATGCTTTCATCTTCAACCTCCATCCCTATCTCACAACAGCCCTCCAGGAGGTGGGGCACACCCCTCCACTCATTTCTAAGATGAGGATGCTGAGGGATCCCAAGGTCACACAGATGGTAGGTTGTCAAACAGATTCCGCACTGGGCCCCCTAGTTCCCAGTCCCAGGCTTACCCCACTGTACCAGCTGCTGCCCTGCAGAGCAGTGTTTCTTGGGGTCTTGGGAAGAAATGTGAAGGGCATTGTGGTCAGATGTGTCTGCCAGCCAGCTTCCACCACTTTGGCAGCCTTGTCTGCTTTACCTAGTGTGCAGGGGGACTACAGGAGGGAGGCGGGGTCTTACCTGCAGCAGTGGTGATGCCTAGGAGCCGGCAGGTGTATTCCAGCCCAGTCCAGAACACCTGCAGCTTCATGGTGCCAAGGGCAAGTGCAGGGTCCCAGTAGGGCAAACAACAGAGGCTCTGGCCTGAGATGCTCTCAAATGCTTCTGTGCAGTGGGAGGTTCTGGCTGCCGGCTCAGGGCCCCAGTGCCCTGGGGCCCTGCCTTCCCAAACCAGTCCCAGCCACCACAGCCTGGCCGAGGTGTGAATAGGACTCACCTTCCTGGCTTGACTGCCTGTGCCCTTTCCAAGCACTCAGCTTAATCATTACCTTGGAAGAATGTCCCCACTACTCTGCACAGCCAGGGCCTGACCTGCAGTCTCTGCAGTCCCAGTGGCCGCCTGAGATCAGGCCTATTAGGGCTGCGTTGGAGGCTGACAGCCAGGATCTGGCAATTAACTCTTTCTGGCTCAGAGGAGGGAGCCTGCCCTTCTCCCTGGCCCTTCCTTATTGGGCAGCTCCAGGACAGTCACACTGACCTCAGGCTGTTGGGATCCGGAGAGTCAGTGTCTAGAGGTGACAGTAGGAATGCAGGTCCCTGTGTGTGCATATGTGAGAGAGAGGGATGTGTCTTTAAATCACCAGCAGAAACAACTTTTGAAGTGAATTCTGAGCTTCTATTCTTTTGAATATAGGTGGATTAGAAAGCTTTTGAGTCTGTAGCAGGTTTGGACTCTGACCACACATACTTAGTGCAGGCCTATGCCATATAGGCATCTTCCTTTATTCCTGACGTGCATTCTGACATGCAATGAGGGAATCACTATGATTCTTTGAGAGGGGAGTTGCTGTGTCAATAATTAACTGGTGACCTTGATAAAACACAAAGGTATTTGGGAGCCTTAGTAACTTTTGCTGAAAATAAATGAGAAAGTTTGGCTGGATTGGTGGTTCTCAAAGTATGTTCTGAGAGCTTCTCCAAGAAGCCCAGCCTCTAAAATTTGGCATTTGTGGGCTTTCACTAATTTTTAATGTACTAATTGATGTAAGAGAGTAAATAATATCAAGTTTTAGCTTTCCTTCCAGGCATTTTTCTGAACTCTTACCCCTTCACTCACATAGGATAGACAACAAACAAGAAAGCAAATTAGGGAAACAAAATAAACAAACAAAAGACCAAATTCTAATCATAGGGGAAAACTCGAAAACTCTGACATAATCTGTCTTGCTTATTTTATTTTATTTTATTTTATTTTATTTTATTTTATTTTATTATTTTATTTTTGGTGAGGATACATACACCCTCAGATAATAAATAGATACTTTTTGCTATTAAAATTATTCTGATTAGATTGATTAATTTGATCAAGATTTCATAGCATTCCATAAAGACTGCCATTATTTTTCATCTCCCTCCAACCTCGAATGAGTTTAAGAACCTCTGTGTTCATGTGATTTTTAAGAATAAGTTTAAAAATATGATTTGATATATTTATTTCTTGGGTTAGCTGACTGTGTTTAACAGCAGACTGTGTTTATCAACTCCATACTTTCAAATTTTCCACAGATCTTAACACCTAAAAACCCTCCACCAAATTTTACTGCCTGGGTCTCTGCTGCACAGATAGAGCTGTTGGGTGCCATGTGTCAGCAGCCTGTGGCTCTAATTCCTGTAGGAAGCTGTTCTCTCTGAGCTCCTTGGGAAGCTCTGGCTGGACCCCACAGCATCACTTGCTTCACCCTTGCTAATAGCAGCTGCTTTTTTTGCACACCTGAATCCTGCAGGCTCTGAAGGCATGGAGCCCTTCCAGGTCTTGTGTGGTGAGCTCTGTTCAGCTCACCAGTCCTGGTTATAGTAGTCTCCCCTTCCTAGTGACTTTGGTTTAGGAATAGGAGTGTGACCCAATTCTGGTCAAATAGCCCAGAAGGTCATGTGTTGGTCACATATGGGAAAGTATCCCTTATTTTTAATAAGGGGCCTGAGGACAGGCTGTGCTCCTCCCTTTGGAGTCCCCTGTGTTTGGAGGGGCAGCTATCCCAGGATAAAGGGGTGAGGGGGCAGAGACAAAGGGCATGACCAGCGCATGGAGTCTGCCCAGTGAGATGGGGAGCAACACCAGACATTAGATGTGGTTGTGGAGCTGCTTAACTTACCTGTTCCTTATTGTTAAGCTGGTTGATTAAAGTTTCATTACAGCTGAATGCATTTCTTAGTGGGTGGTGCCTGAACTGAGTTCTGCCAAAGCCTTTTCCTCAGAAAGCTCTTTCCTGTGCACTGTGCCCAAGGAGGGTGGGGTGAGGGAGACTGAGAATTAAAGAGGCTGATGATTACGGATTTTTTTTTACACCTGAGGGTGCCCGTGCTTCACTTGCACTGCCCCTTAATTGGATGGAAGAGGGCAGTGTGGGTCTAGTGGTGGAAGGAGAGTAGGGCTCACTGCAAAAACAATGAGGAATCCCAGAAAGGGCCCCTTTTGAAGAACCGGCAAAAACTCTAGCAGCGTTCACAACTCCTCTAAAACTCTAGCAGAGTTCACAACTCCTCTTACTACCATTCAATCATTTGTGGAGCTCTCTGGGGAAAGGAGACATCTGGCTGTGCAGACAAATTACTCAGACCTCTCAGAATTCAGAGAAGAGATTGCCAGGAACCAGGGGCCAGAGACCCTAAAATAGAAGCTGACTGAGTAGGTGGTGAAGCTCCCAGACATAAAAGTCTGGCCTTGCAGTCACTAATGTGTCCAGGGGAAGAAGGGAGGGGCATTTCTTAGAGAAATATGTGGATGCCCAGCAAGCTTGTAAAAAGCTGAGATGGGGGAAGGATGGAAGGAAAAAGAGAGAACTGTGGATGGCTGCATGAAGACTGTAGAAAAGCACTCTGAGTGACAAAAGAGGAGTCTCAGATTACAGCAGTACAGGAAGCAGGGTGCCAGGGGACATTCTGCTCTAGACAGTGCGAGTGATGTGGATGGATATTACACAGAGAAAGTACAATTTTCATTTCTATTGCATCCTAAGGAGTCCAAACTTACAATAGTGAGTAGAAGTTATTGGGGGAAACTGTTAGCTCAAAAAAGGGGAAGCGGTTCTAACAATCATTTCCCTATTGATAGGATGGGCTATTATGGGAGGTTGTGAGCTCCCAAGAGTTCTATGAATATATATGGGGAGGCGGGGGTGGGGGGGGGAGGGGAGGAGGCCTAGCACTGTGGGCAATTCTGATTGAATGACTCAGACCTGGGAGTCTGTGATTCTAGATGGTTATGATTCCTGAAAGAATTCGGATAAGTTCTCTTAGAAGTGCCAGGGATACCACCTAGAAGACAAAGGAAGGGAGCTTGGGTTTTCTACCATGGTCCCCTGATGCCAGGCCAGGGCAGAGAAGCAGTGTGGGGAGGGGAGAGAGGGACAGGCTCAACTCATAGTTAACAGTCCTGTGGCCTGGGACATTTCTTACCTTCTCTTAGTCTTTACATCCTCATCTGTAAAATGGTTTTACAAGGCATCTTACTGAGTTAGAAGTACTGTATCAAAAGTACCTGTTTAGAGCAGATGCCAGGAAATGGGAGCTGATAATATAACTGAATACAGAAAACTGAGTGCACTGCGGCCAATCCTACGTAGCTTTTGTTACTATGGGATTCCACTCACTGAGCCATAACACCCCAAACTGGGGGCACAGCCTGGCCCCAACCTCATGGAGAGCAAGGGCAAAGGGAATACTGTTCTTTGGGATAATAGGGCTTACTCAGAGCTTTATTTACTATATTGTTTCATTTCGTGGTACACCATCCAGACAGAGTCTCTGTGCTATAGCCGCCATAGGAAGGCAGGCTGACTCAATAAATTTACTATAATTCAAGCCACTTGGTAATAAAATATTCTGTCCCCAGGTCTATAAAAACTAGTGATGTCAGTAACAATTATCATAACTAGTGTTTGCTCAACAATAACTGGATTCCAAGTACCATGCGAAGTGCTAGATATACATTCCTATTCTTCTCTGTATTCACATTTACAGATGAAGCAGAATCATACTTGGTTAAATGCATTTGTTCAAGCTCACACTAAATAGAAATGAGGGGACCATGAGTCCAGCAGCCTCTGCTCTGCCCACTCTGTTGCACCCTTTAGTTTTCCAGGTCCCTCCATCATAAATCTGCTCAGTGACAAGAGACCATCCCAGTAGCTCTGGGGCAGATAATTCAGAAGAACTTCAAGTAGAAACTGGGTGTTGGTTTCTTCATAGCTCCTAGACCCAAGGAGGCGGTGGTGGACTCAGAGAAGCTCTCCACTGTCTTCTGATGGTGGTTCATGGAATGCATGCCCACAAAGATTGAGCTGCAGTTCTCCCTGGCCTTGCTTAGAGCTTCTGTGTGTTGCTATAAATGGATGCTTCACAGACACTGCCTGCCTTATATAAGTGTGTACCATTAATAGCAGCACAAAAATTCCAGATGCCCAGGATGGCTTGAGAAGGCAGGAAAAGGTGAAATGTGGGTACATGCTAATCTTCATCGGTTGGGGGTGAGAAAACTTGAACAAAATAGTAGGAAGCTCATGGGCATAACTCAAAGCAAGTTCTGGGTCCTGGAAACAAATACCTAGAGCTGATCTAAGCCTTTGGCCTTTGACCTCTACGGATCCCCATGTCACTTTACCCCTCATCTCAGCATCTTCAGAAGAAAATGAAGACTCAGGCTTGTGCCCTCCAAACCCCTTGTGTTCCTCCTAACTGCACCTTCCCTCTCACCTGTTCTTTCCTTCTGATGGAGGAAGAGGGGTTAATCCTCGCACTTGTGCTTTCAATCTCTGTCCTTGTATGTCCTCTGGGACCAATGTCTTCCAACTTTTCCTTCCACTTCTTCCCTCTACTCATCTATAACCAAGAGCAAAGCTTTTTCTGCAAGATACTGCTTTCCTCTGCAAGTCACAGTCTCCCCTCCCTTTACTACCTAGACTTTTGAAAGAGGCCTAAATTTATCACTCTCTCTCATTATTTCTTCATTTCTGTTCATTTGTTCATTTACTAAAATGTGATTTCTACCTGCTTCCACGTCACTGTGACCATATTGGCCTGGCAGCTGACCACCAGATCCAGTGGCCTAATTTCTGTTCTCATTTAGCTTGTTTGGCTCTATTTCTTGGACTTTTTAGCATTTGAAACTGTTAACTGCTCTTTCCTTCTGGAAATATCCCTATGATATTATTCTTTGTTAATCATTCCACATTTATCGGGGCTTACATTCTTTCTTTCTTCTGTGTGTCCTTTATTGAGTCCCCTGTCTTTGTTGATTTTTTAGTGGTGCGCTGTGGTTGGCAGCCTCCAAATGGTTCCAATGATGCCCCCTCCTGGCATTCACACATTGTGTGGTCTCCTCCCACATTGTACAGGGTTGGTCTGTGCGACCGCATATAGCAGAAGTTGTAGTATGTCAATTCCCGTGTTAGGCTATAAAATACACTACCTTGGTCACTTTCTCTGAAGGGAAGCCAGTTGCCATGTCTGGAGGAAAACTTCTGAGAGGCCCATGTAGTGAGGAACTAACACTTTCTGCCAACAACAGCTATTTGTGTGAGCTCAAAAGTGGATCCTCCCATCCCAGTTGAACTCAGATTACTGCAACCTCAGCTGACAGCTTGATTACAATCTTACTAGAAACCCTCAGCCAGACCCACCCAGCTAAGTTTGTTTCAGGTTGCAAAGTTTTAGATAATCTGTTACTCAGCAATAGCTAACTAGTATATCATTTGTAACACTCTTTTCTCTCACTCATTCTCTTTCTGGTTATTCTCTAAGTCCATGGTTTGTGTATTACCAGTATGAGGCTCATTCCCAGTGAAACCCTTTGGTTCCAGCTCCCTTTCCTTAGCTTCAGAGCTAAATTTCCACCTGTGTATTGAGCATCTGTTTTAAACTCCATATGTCCAGAATTGAACTTAAGCTTTCCACTCAATTCTTTTCCCTTCCTCCCTACCCCCAGTTTTACATCTTGGCTACTAGCCTAATTATTACCCTAGTCACCAAAACTAGACATATCAAAATTGATTTTAACTACCACATTTTGTGTGATCTTCTTTCTCCATTTCTGCCAATTCTGTGTTATAATTGCATTTCAACTGCCTCCTTTTGTATGCTATCCCTAGCCTTCTTTGAGTTTAGCCCTCACTATTTCTTGTTCAGATCACTCCCACAGCCAGATCTTCTAGCCTTCAATTTCATCCCCTCTCCAGTCAGCCCTTCATAGTGTGCCTAAGTTGTTCTTTGGAGATTGCAGATCTTTACAAGTTACATCCAATTAAATACTTTCAAAGATTTCCCACTGCCTAAAGAGGAAAGTCTGAATTCTTTAGCCTAGAATCCCAAGCCCTGTGTAATCTGCCCCACTCCACCTCTCCACCTCTCCAGGCTGTCTGGGCTCTCAGACTCATCCCAACCAGGCACATACTTTCATGTTGCCTTTCCTCATGTTGTTCTCTCTAGTATCTTGTTTCCTTTTCCAGTGTTCTCTCTTCCTCATCATCATTATGCTTATTATTCAAAGTCCAAGTGAGTAGAACTTCCTTGTCCAATTTTTTTTCAACCTTTTTATTTTTTCAAGTACAGTTGACATTCAATATTATTTTATATTAGTTTCAGGTATACAGCAAAGTGGCTAGACATCTATATAACTTATGAAGTGATTACCCCACCTCTGCTGATAAGTCTAGTTCCCCTCTGGCACCACAGTTTTTGATCAACACAGAGTTAATTACCTCTCCTCCCAGCCCCTCAGCACCCACCATACTGTATATATTTGAAGTCTCTAAGTTAGTGTTGGTCTCTCTGAACAGCTGGTACAATTAATGGACTCAGGGAGGGTGGAGCTTGACTAAATGATGGAGGTTTATCCAAGGAGATGCTTTATTTATATTTTAGTTCTTTGGGATCTATTTACCCCAAACAGAAGAGTTAGGTAAAGCCATATATCTAATAGAGTAATGGGGAGCAGTGGATACATTTTCAGGCAAACTCATATTTGCCCTTCCCCTCTTCCTCCTTCTCTGAGTTCAGTGTAATCCAGATTTCCTTCCTTATGGTACAGGATCTGTGTTAGTGTATTGGCTTGTGTTAACAATTTCTCTCTGAATCTTTAGCTCACAGGGAGACAGAGCTGCCCAGGGTCCACCAAAGCATTGGTCTGGGTTGGAACGGGGCAGGAAGGGCTACCTAGCTGTCTGGGTCTGTCCCCCTACACCTAAGAGCTTTGGGAGCTGTCATTTTGCTACCCTGGTTCTAGCAGAGGGGGTGGTGTAATTGTCTTCAGGCCAGGTGATCTGGGGGCACAGCAAACTTGCCTCTAAATGTCAGTGTGAGCTTGGACATGCTTCTTGGGCATTGCTTTTTCTGTATTTATAATGTGGCAGTTGGATCCTTAAGATCCTTCTGAGTCCCTGAGGCTGAAGTTTTTATAGCCCTGAACTCCATTTCAATTAATGTGCCTTGAGAGAGAAGATTGAGAAGTAAGAGACTGCCATGTTTGGAAAGGGCCTGACACAGGCACAACCTGCTTTGTTGAGCAAGCCTCATTGAACAGATGAGGTGCAGCTTGGTCTCTTGAGATGATCTGTCAAGACACAGATTTATGGTGTGTGGCCACAGGGGCTTTTAAACATTCCATGAGCTTTGGCCCTCTTGATGACCACAGATTTCTGGAAAATTGGTCTCTGACATCAGTCCTTTCAGGGGACATGGTGAGACTAAATACCTGTCTAGGTTTGCAACATGTAGAAGATGAAATCCCCAATGCTCCAAGAAATGGACTCCAGCATATGGAGGAAAAATATATTTGTCAAAGGTTCTGAGTCTCCATGGACAGAGTCCCTCTCTGCTGTTCCTGTGAGGAAGGGGTTTCCTCATCAATCAGAGCCCCAAGAGGGGCCCAGCAGAAAGAACACAGGCTCCTTCATGAGGGTCCCTGTGAGTGATGAGTGCTCTCCCAGAAAATCATACACACTCTGGAATGTTAGGGCTGGTGTGAAATTAGAAAGGAAAGCTACAATTTCCCACTTCATGTCAGTGCTTTTAAGGATAAGTGTCTGTGAACATTTTGATTCTTTGTTTTAAATTCATTCTTGAAAGATGTTTAAATCTGGGTCAGAAAAAAATGCAAATCCTGTTTGTGAATTTTGTTCAGAAGCCATCCAAAGTCATTTGTAACTTCTCTAATTGCTAAAATCATGTTTTATTTATTTGGCTTGGTTTATTCACCCATCTTCACCCAATTGCTAATCCGCATACTAATTATATATATAGAACATATATATTATATATATATATAATATATATATATATAATATATATATATTTTTAATATAACTGGAAAAAAAGACATTTATCTTTGAAATCACACGGGCTTCTAGATGAATGTGGTGATTTAGTAATAAGCATTTGTCTCCTCCCACCAAAATAGAGGATGAGAATATAAAAAGTGTTCACTCTAAGGATGCAAGATAAGGGCCAACGGGGGAATTCAAGTGAAGGAGGATGGAGGAGTACAACTGACTTTGCAGAACATGGAAAGGTTTGAGCTACTCACCTGCAGTGGATTTTCCCTGTAAGTGATAAGTGCTTCCTTCTGCAAATCCTTAAGGGGCTCAGCACCCAGGGACACCAAAAACCAAGGAGCAGGGGTCAGGCTTTTGAATAAAAATGAGGGGCATAGTTGAAAGTCTATAAATAGGGCAGATGGACCCTCAAGACCTTCCCCCACTCCACTGCATCTGGGGACCACACCCCTCCTCTCCTCCCTGCTCTTCCTGTTCTCCCCTATCAGTGGAGACCAGAAGTTTATTCTCGAGATGAACTTAATGGCAATGTGTAAGGCCTTGGGAGACTAGACAAAGCAGAAGAAAGAAGATAGGGACTAAAGTCAAATGCTGAACTGTGGGCTCTTCAGCCCTTTCTGCCGCCCTTACTCTAGAACAGCAGCAGGCAGACCTGTGTCCCCTGGCAGGCAGCTGAAAGACTCTTTCTGGGGAGTGTGAAAAGCCCAGAGAAGACAGGAAACTAACTTGTGGGGAACCAGAAAGTCTGACAGTTATTGCTCCCATCCTCTCTGTTGTTTTTTCCTTTTGTTCCTGGAAAAAATTCCTATAGATTTAGTGGCTTAAAATGACACAAATACATTATCTCACAGTTTTGGAGATCGGAAGTCCTACACAGGTATCACTGGGTTAAAAGCCAGGTGCTTCCAGGGTTGTGGTCCTTTCTTGACACCCTGGGGAAGGCCCTTTTCTTGCTTATTCAGGTTGTTGGCAGAATTCCGTTCCTTGTGGCCGTGGAACTGAGAGCCCCTTTTCCTTGCTGGCTGTCAGTTGAGGCTGTTCCCAGCTTTTGAGGGACAGGTGAAACCACAGATCCTGACCCTGCCTACATTTCTTAGTATGTGGCCCCGTTTTTTCCATCTTCAAAGCCAGCAAGTGTAGTTTAGTCCCTCTTACCTTTGAATCTCTCCATCTTTCACCTCCATTCTCTCCTAGATGGGAAGGTAGCTCCACTGTGACATTGGGCCCCTTGCATAATTTAGGATGTTTCCCTTTCTTAAGATCAGCTCATTAGCAACTTAATTCCATTTGCAACCTTAATCCCCCTTTTCCATGTAAGGTAACACTCACAGGTCCTAGGGATTAGGACATGAACATTGTTGGTGGCATTATTCTGCCTGCTACACTGTCCATTCTTCCTTTGAATACTTTGACTCCCACAGAATATTAGGGTGGGGAACCTGAGCAGCAGAAGTTGGTGTATTTTACTTAGCTTTTCAAAGAATCCTCACAGGAAGAGCTGTAACTGTAGGAAAAGTATAAAGTAGTAGCCTTTGGACTGAAGGTTCTCAAAGGATGCTCCTCGATGGGACCCAGCAATCTGGGGTTTAATCAGCCCTGCAGGTAACTGATGAGATCCCTTGTTCCAGAATAGCTGTCCTCCTTGCCTCATTTTTGTTCTGAACTGGCCCCTCGGGGTGGCTTTAGGCTGGTCATTCTTCTTTGCACTGTGCTCAGCCAATGAGGGATGCTTCTTAGGCTGCCAGGACCTCCAAGACACTCTGGAGCCTACCAGAGTGGAAGCTCAATTTCCTCTGAAGTCAGGCTGCTAATGCCCTGCAAAAGTAACATCGCCCAGAAAATCGACCAGGAGGAACTGAAAAGCTTCTGGCAGAGTTTTCTGGGAAGCCAGCTGGGCTCACAGCTCAGACAGGGATGCGGGAAGTTAGGTCAGCAGGGAAGGAGTCTCTGAGACAGCTCTAGTGCAAGACACAGACTGGCCTGGGCTCTGGAGCACAGGCTGCAAGGTTCTGTGTGTGTGTGTGTGTGGGTATTTGAGGGGCAGGTGAAACCACAGATCCTGACCCCGGAGAATGGTGTGGGTGGAACCCAATGGGGTAACAAGCACCCAGGTGACGGAGTCCTTTGACCTTCTGAGAAACCCAGACTCACTCTTTCCTGAAGTGTCATCTAAGACATTGGGCCTTATACTTGACTGCTCATAGGAATCGCCTGGGGAGAATGACCAGTTAATACCTCAGACCACTTTAGTCACAATATCTGTGGGAGGGACCGAGGCTCAGTACTTGTTTTAAAGCTAATGTGCAAATAATGTAGAGAACCACTGACCCCAACTGCACATTAAAATCAACTGGGAAACAAACAAACTAAAAAAGAGCAGCTGCTAAGTGACATAAACCGTCCCTGGGGAGGCCAGTTGGGTATAGTAGGAGTTAGGAATCCTCACGTGATTCCACTAAGGTGCAGCCAAGTTGAAACCCAGGTCTAATAGGAGCAGTATTCTCTCTTGCTGGCTGTGTGCAATTTTTGAGGCTCAGCTTGGCCCATTGTCTGTGGGCTGGGGACCTCACTGTTTAATTGTAAGATGGAAAGCAAGATAGTTTAGCCTTGGTGCATGGCAGTGCTCCGTGAAGGTTCCTTGGTCCTCTGTTAAACTGGCTCTTATTTGTGTCCAGCAAGGAAACCTGTAGCAGAAGAAAGGCTTGGGCCCCAAATATATGAGACCTGGGAGGTGTCCCTGAAATGACTGATACTGATCTGATGTTGGCTTTAGTCAGAGCTCTTTTTTCGGTCATTGATGAATGCAGATCTAGTACTCATATTTTGATGGATTGCAAAATGATTTCTCTCATTTTTCTTCTCTTTCTGCTCTGTTCTGTGTAATGTGTGGAGACTAAGTAACAGAAAATCTGACTACTCCTCAGACAAAGGACTAGTGATTGCAAGTGTGACAACACACATACCTTCCGGGCCCCTGTCTGGGGAAGGAGAATGAAGCAGCAGTGTCTAGAAGCCCAGCTCCTAGGGCTTTTTGTTTCCTGATGGACAGCAAAGCCATCTCACAAGCTACTCTCTCTGCAGGTGTCAGCCCCAGGCTTCATTTCATGGCTACCAAAAATGACATACTGTTTTCCCTCAGCTATAGGCACCCAGAATATCATGTCATGTGGTTGATAAAGGCAGGTTTGGTAGGCTATTCAGGGTTTGGCTTCTTACTAGCTGTGTGACCCTAGGCAAGTTACTTTGTCTCTCTGATCCTTGCTAGGTGCCTTCATTTGTTTTGAGGCTGTACAGATTTTAGTCTATAACCCTCAAGTATAAGAATTGCCACATTTTTTTAAAGTAGGTAATCTACTCCAGCTTCTAATGTCTAAGCTGGAGGAAGACATGTTCTGTCCAGTTGGAGAACCTATCTCTCCACAGGGCTGACAAAAGTCTCAAGAGATTTAAATGGCCCAAACACTCAGAAGAGGCCCTCTGGCATTCATTCCATATTTTTACCCTGAATTGTTTTGTTCAATCCATAGGATTCTTAAGAGCATGTATTTCTGAATCACCTGTATCATGTCACGAGGCTGGTGGCAGAGAACAAGAATGGCCACACCCTTCACTCCTTCTTGTGTCCACACTCTTTGCAACTCCTTTCCTTCCCCTTGAATTTGGGCTGGTTGTGCCTTGCTTTGGCCAATAGCATATGGTGGAAGTGAAGTTGGGCCAGCTGTGAGCCTCAAGTCCTCACATGCTTCTGTGCTTTCTCTTTCTCTCTGTTACTCTGACATCACCTAGCTACCATTGGAACAAGTCTAGGCCACTCTGCTGGAATATAGGAATAGAGATAAACTGTTCCACCTGAGGTCATCTCAGACCACCTGACCCAGCAACAGAAGAGAAAGCCATTTAGCCAACCTGCAGAATTGTGAGATCAGAAATGGTGTGTTTTAAGTCACTTAGTTTCAGGATGTTTGTCTACCAAAGCTGACACAGGGACTTTTACTTCTGTGAGACTGCACAGAATAAGATATAGCTGCTGCTACTTGCTGAAAGAAATCCAACTCATGCCCCAGACTCAGGAGAAATTCTCCTCCATCCTCACCTCTGCAGGTTTCCCAGCTCCCTCTCAACCTGGACCTCTTTGGCAAATTGAAACCTGTGAAAATGACATCTTTCTTGTGGATACTGTGCACCTTCGGCTGTAGTCCTTGGAATGTGAGTCACGACAGAGCACAGAGAGTGGATGCCTTCTTAAAATGGGAGTGTCATATCACTTCATTCTCTGTAGCCCCTACAGCAAGGAAAACAAAATACCATCTCCAACATAAAATGAGACTGATGCCTGCCAGGACCTAATAAGTGAGGATGAAATAATGTGTGTGGTGTGATGAGCATGTTTGACTTCCCTCCTTTTGGAACTACCACAGCACAATGATATATTCATAATTCCACTGAAGAGAGTCTCATGTTGGAGCCCACACATTGGCATGTAAATACTTTGTTCTTGCTAAATGGATCAGATAGACTCATATGTCAGCTTTTTTGACCAGATTTGTCAACAATCTTAAAATAAGTCACTTTTTAAGGAACAGCAGGTACTGCTCTTAAAGGGCCTTCATGGGAGTGTGAGGGCCACAAAGCCAACTAAAGGGACAAGCTTGGAGCACGCTTATCTTATACACATCTCAGCCCTAAAATGGAAATTTCCTGAATAGGGGGATGAACTGCTAGCCAATGACACAGATATCTTTGTTCCAATCTCCACTTAGCTCTTGCTGAAGTCCCTAAAAGTGCTCCTCTATAAGAATTCAAAATCTGACGATGTGTAAGTAACTTTAGCCAGGAAAGCACCTCCTTACCCATTGAATTTTCAGACCACGGAGTGTCAGTGTATGAACGAGGTGAGATATACATCTGTAGTGTTGGCCTCTGATTAGAACTTGCTTGGATTTTGACACATACATTACACATGTGAATGTGTCCTGATCCAGGACACATGTTATTTATTGAGATTGAGATACATTGAGGATCAGATGTGGGAGACCAGGTGAGTCTGGCTAGGGACAGTTTACAGAACTTATATCATTTTCTGCTGTTCTTTATTCACCCGCCTTGGTTCTAGTCATTTTGAAAAGGAGCAATGGACTATAAATACAAATGTGATGCCTGAGTGAACTGCCACTGCCCTTGCCCTTGCTGTCCTTCTCTAAGACTGGTTTGTGGTGGGTAGAAGAGGGAAGAAAAGTGCCAGGACTGACTCTTAGACTCCCTAGGTCTGCACATGACACATTACCAAGCTTTCCAGACAGGCTGCCAGTCCCTTGTCATCTCTATTTATATGGACAGAAACACAGAGGTAGTTATAAATTTGTCGAGATTACCTTTGACAATTCCTTAACTTGTCCATGAGATATTGAGTAATATGCTGGTGTATACAGAGCAATGGAGGCATGTAATGAACATACACAGGACACAATATGACAGTATTTCATTGTGATTACATCAAAAAAAGGCAAAAGACTACTTTACATCCATTTGGATGGCTATTACTAGAAAAATTAAAAATAATGGTCATTGTGGAGAAATTGGAACCCGTGTACAGTTGCTTGTGGGAGTGAAAAATGTGCAATCGCTTTGGAAAACAGCTTGGCAGTCCTTCAAAAAGATAAATATAGAATTACTTTACGATCCAGAAATTCTACTTCTAGGTAAAGCTAAGTGAAATAAGTCAGACACAAAAGGACAAATACTATATGATTCTACTTATATGAGGTGTCTAGAATACACAAATTCATACAGACAAAAGTAAAATAGAGGTTGCCAGGAGCTGAGAACATAGAGAATGGGGAGTTACTGTTTAGTGGGTGAAGAGTTTCTGTTTGAGATGATGAGAAATTTTTAGAGAGGAATGGTGGTAATGATTGCACAACATTGTGTGTGTACTGAATACCACTTAAAATGGTTAAAATAGTAAATTTTAAGTATATTTTACTACAATTTAAAAAGAGAGAAGCAGCATCTGTGGTTGAATTCAGCTCACTCACTCTGCCTTCCTGAGACTCTAGCAGGCTCTACCTGTGCTTCACCATGGTCCTGTCCTGGGGTGGAGCTGGGGGCAGCATCAGCACCATTTCATAAATGAGCAAACAAGGGCACAGGGAATTTTCCCAGGTCTATTATTCTTCTTTAGTTTCTTCATAGCTACATCCACACATATTCTCATTTGTATGCCTGCTTACCACTCACTGGCATATGCATTCTCTCATGGCAGGGCTGCTCACCTCAGTATTCCCAATGCCTGGCACACAAAAGACATTTATACCAAACAAAGAAGCACATGACACTATTCATTAGAGGCTGGTCCTGAGCTGGCAGGAAACAGACACAGAACATGTACCTTGTCCTCCTGGGTCTAGTTCCCTGTGTTCTCCAATGCACATGCTGCCTAATGGACAAATGGGACCCTATATACATGGGAGACCTTCATGCTCCAAACCAGGATAAAGGCCTCAGAAGAGCTACACTCTAAGCAATAGGGGCCTCTCTTGACGCCTGTGGGGCCTCCGCCTTGGAGTCACCCATTTTCTTGTCTGGGACTCTTTCTGGCCTCCTGCCTTACTCTACCTTGACCCTCTCCCAGAACCCTCAGTATCTGGACAGGTGTGCCCTCTTCTTTTCCTTTATTGCCAATGAACCCAGGCTATTCCACCTCCCTAGTCCTGGGCCAGAATGAGAAGGTCATGCTGCCCCTCTCAGGATGGCCAAGACCCAGAGCCTAGGCACATTTGGAGAAGAGGTAAAAGTTGCTCCAGGCTGAGCAGCATTCCCCTTGCAGCAGCCTTCTCCTTTTAGTGCCTCCTCCCCACCCCAGAGCTCCCTGGAGTTGCCAATTCACCTTCACTTGTCACCCCATCTCCAACACAACTGTCCTGTCAATGTTAACTTCAAATCAAGTGGCCCCTACTGAACTGGAAAGTGCTGCCCCTAACAGACCCTGGCCCCACCATGTCAGGATTGTGGGGCTGGCATAGGAATGACAGGCGTGGGGCCTGCTTATTTCTCATAAACACCTGGCTATGATGATCTCATCTGTACAATGAGGTGAGAGGGTCTGAGGATCACAAACATCCTTTCAGCTCTGACACCCTGAGATTATAAAACACGGTTGAAAACTTGCTGAGCAGGGGGACGAGCTGCTAGCCAAGGACATGGACATCTTTCCTCTAATCTCTGCTTAGCTGAAAAACTGTATTCAGGGTCATGGGACACCACCAGTTACTTCTGCTTCAAAATAGCTCAAAGAGATTCATCTTTTCTCAATCCCAGTCCTCCTTCTGAGACTTTTAACTTGGCTGATGACATCAGCATCCACCAATCATTCAGGCTTAAAAATCTCAGAGCTAACTTTTGCTTCTAGTTTCCCTTCAGCCTTTCCTGGTCAACATAAGCCCTGACATTCCTAATTCCCTGGCTTTGTTTTCACTCATCTGCCTCCTTCTTACTCCCTTATGGCTGTAGTCAACACCAGGGCCCACCTGTTTATCCTCTGTGTGCCATTGACTGCTAGCTGATCTCCCTGCCTCTTGTACTTCCTCTTACTCTTTTAAATGTCACAATACAGTTAGAGGGGGTCACTCCCTACAAATTTCAACAGTTCCTGAAGGGTATGTTGACCCTCACCAGGTTCTGAAACAATGGTGTACTGGCTGGTTAACATTTAAAGTAGCAGTCTAGGAAAAAAGTCCTTATTTGTAGTGTTTGCTTTCTTTTCATGTAAATATTCACATCAAGGCTGATTTCTAGGTACCACATGATGTTCCTAAGTGCACAATTGGGAAAGACATGCAATAGCACACACTGTTACATGGTATTTCCTTTGTGCAAATTTAATGGGTACTAAATGACTTCAAGAGCAGAAAAAAGAGTAAAATGTAATAAATTAATTAGATCATGATGAGTTTAAAATATTTATTACATTTCACTATGTAATTTATTTATTTGGATATAATTTAATTTTTAATTATGGCTTTGTTTAACAACTAGCTCTTAAAATACCTGAAAATTTAACAATCAACTCTCATAGGACAAAATGAGTTGACCCCAGCTGGTCTCCATCTTGACTGAGAATATAACAAAGGGCCATTGACTTTGGAGTTGAATCTCATTAGCTTGCACATGGCTTCTTCTCTGGTTTCTGATGACAAGTCCTGCTTAGTAGGTCTTGTCCTACTCTAGTTTCCTGTTCAGAATCTCATGTCTTCCAAAAAGTGGTCCTGTCTTGCAGTTCTCTAGTTCCTTCCAACTCCAATGATTCCCTCCCAGTCGTGATATGATGTATTTGCATGCAGCCAGTGCCAGTCTTCAGCTGTGGGCCAGCATAGGACATGTAGTCCAGGGACACTCTCTGTGTGGGGTTCTAGATTATTTGACCACAAATTTCATTTCCACCCTCATTCTTGCAAAACATGAAGGCAAGGACTCTGTTCTGTGACCGCATGCTGAAGTGGCTTGAATAGCCTAAGGCCTGGGTTCTGTCTGACAGCCCTCTTGCTACACAGCATACACATCATCCGGCTTCAATAGACTGAGTTCCAGAAGGACACATGGGGCTCCAGAGCTCCTCTTCAAGAGGAAAGAATATTAAAGACAAAAACGAAAACCAACTAAACAAAAGAAGTCCTGAGAACATCAGGATGATGTACACATCAGAATGCGCTGTGTTTTGAGAGTGCAGGAAGTTGGAAGAGGCCGGAGAAATTAATGAACAGAAGAAAAAGAAAGGAGATGGAAAGTTCTACCCCACTTACCCTCTTTAGTGAAGTCAGTCTCCTGGAGGATTGCTGTGCTGTTCATAGAGTCACAACAGACCCCAGTTACCTTCACGCCCACCTAAAGAGCTCAGCTAGAATAGACCCTCCGAAGAGAAATCATTTCCTTATCTCACAAGGAGGGGCTTGTGCACACTTGGGAAAGCTGCAGTCTGATTTGGATCCAGATGGAAGTAAGTGGTAGAGGCATATTCCCTCAGAGAACCTGAAGGGGAGACTATCCTGAAATATTAGACTAGAGAAAGCTATTCATGGAATTGAAATATAAAGCATCATATACTCAATATTCAATCTTTAATCCATGAGTCCTTTTCATTTATTGAAAACAAAGGGCAGGTGGCTTTGGAAAGCCCCTGGAATTTGATGAAATGCCATTTGAAATCATTCTGTGGTTTCCCATTATAAGAAGTCCAAGGAATTGGTAAGATTTATGGCTGTCATTGTAGAGATCACTGTGAAAGAATTTTTATTTGCAATCAGTTGTCCTTTATCTCTGATATTCATTTCAAATATGTGGCATTGAAAAGGGAAGGAACCTCTTCCTGGGAGGGTAATAAAAACAAAAATGTAGCTTGCCTTGAAGACTGTTCATAGCAACAATGCTGATATGAGCTCAAATGTGAACTGGTGTGATTCTTGGGCCAGGATTCTGGGTTCTTGGCCAATTTCCTGTCCTCCAAAAGGGGCTCTGAACCCTCAGGCAACCTAACACACCCTTTTCAGTTGGCCCAGACATTTTCCTGACACTCTACATTGTGTCTCTTCCTCTGCCCACCAGCTTAAACATCCCTTTATCCCATGGGCCCTTACCTGACCATCCAAATAGACTTGTCATTCATTTTCTATGCTACTGAAAAACCTCATTTATATCTCTCTCTATTTGTCCTTACCTCACTGTCATCATTATCATCACCATAGCTACTACTATTTCTGAATAGTAAGAGGTTGAGCACAGGGCTGAACAGTTTGAGTTTTTAATGTGTTGCCCCCTTTGCTCAGACAGATGCAGTTATTTCAATCTGACCTACCTAAGGGATGTGTCTGAAGCAGCAGCTATAAAACCCCTTCTATCTCCAACCTGTGTTTCAGTGCATAAGAAAGCTGGAGAAAGCAGAAGTGAGGTGGATGAAGTGAAAGACTTCATGTGGCTTTTTTTTTCCCCCAATAGATCTCTTTAGAAAATACATATGTGATTTTTCCCATCAGCTTGGGGGTGG
>NW_024352783.1:11037442-11330029 GCF_902729225.1 Pteropus medius
CTATGGCCATGCCACACTGAACATGCCCAATCCCTGGTCTGGGAAGCTATGCAGGGTCAGCCCTGGTTAGTACTTGGATGGGAGACCACCTAGGAAGACCAAGTGCTGTAGGTGTAAAAAAAAAATAAAAGAGAGAGAGACACACACACACAGACAATGAGAGACAGAGAGACTGCCCTATTTCTCTACCCTCCTTAAAACACAGCTTCTGAGTTAGTGGTCTGCACTCGCTGTCTCTTTGGTGTATGGCATGAAGAGAAAACTATTCCACTCTCACCACCTCAGACTGTAGAAACTGTATAATTAAATGATTAATATAGTTAATGCATGTTGACAAATTGGATTCTTTAGCACCAAGGTTGAGTTGTCTGAGTCATCCATAACCGACCTTGGTATTTAGCAATTTAGTACAATTTATAATTTACAGAGCACCTATGGTCTGCTTGCCCGGCCAAATATGAAGGATATATTGATGAATGACATGCTTTGCTGTGTCCTGAAAGTTTCTGGCTTGAGAGCTCGGAACTGGGGGAGACAAGCAAGAATTATGACTCAGAGAATAGATTTAATAGGCACTGCCTCTGTAGGATTCAGGGAGAAGTAAGGTTAGAACCATGTTCATGTAGGCATCGGAACCCTCCCTTAGCAAGTCCCGGACAACTAATTCAACTCTGAAATTCAGGGTTGTGCCTATAAGATTAGATAGGATTTGTGCTTTATAGCCCAGGGCCCCTCTTTCTTCTAGAGATCTCTATACAGTTCTTAGTCCCATGATCCTTACTGAGAGGGCTTTTAAAAATTGTTTTGATTGAAGTGAAAGATTTTAAGTGTTCAGTTTGGAGAATTTTGATAATCATATTGTAGATGAAAAACAGGCCACATTCTAAACCTGACAGGCTCAGGGATGGCCTGCGTGGTGGTTCTCACAAACTCAGAAACTAAAAGTAATCACACAGGATTGTCTGAACATAAAAAGATTTAACTAAAAGTGAGTCATGTCAGGTAGTTATATCCTAGGCCTGTAGCTTCCTTGACAAAGGTAATTCTTTACCTTAAGTAAGCCTGTCTATTGTCTTACATGAAAGATAACATACTTTTGAAATGTCAGAATAATCCCTTTTTCTGGACTGCGCAGAGCACACACCCTGAACCAGAGCACAAGTGTGTAGAACACCTCATTGTTATCTTGTTCTTGGAATACCATCTCTGTATGCTGTAAATGTTAATTATTAACTATCTTATACTCACCAATGTAAAAGAAGTATATGTTTCTTCATTTTGCTTTTTATCCAGTCATAGAGATTTCCCTGTTTTTCTTTCTTCCATCCCCTTATTCTACCAACAATGGATATCATGTAACCCTCTTTATGCCTCCTCCTTTGATTCTAAAGTATAAAATAAGCTGCAAAACTACCATTCGCCAGAGCATTTTCTCAATCTGTTGAGATTTTGCTTTCTGGAAATTGTCAGTTTGGCTCAAATAAACTCAGAAAAAAACTCTAAAGATTTGGACGTTTCTTATGTCAACAATACATACTCTATAATGACCACTGCAAATAAAACAAAGCGTCTACAAGACAACTTTCTAATATCCCTCTCCAATCAATCACCTAATAACTGTGTTCTTACTTCTGTCTTTCTAAATTAGTTTTGACAATTCTAAATTTAATATAAATGAAACCATAATGTATGTGCCCTTTTGTGTCTGGTTTCTTAAAATTTTGAGATTTATAACTATTTGAATTTTTATATAAGTAGTTCATTCCTTTTTATTAGTACCACAATTCATTTATCCATTCAACTGCTGTTTGCTTTTTTTCTTTTTTTTGACCATTAAGAGGAAAGCTGCTCTGAACATTCAATTCTCTTTTGTAGACATGGATTTTTATTTTTCATGGTAAATACCCAAGAGTGGAATGGCTGAGTCATAGGGCAGATGGATGTTGAACTTAATAGAAACTAACAAACAATTCTCTTTTTGGGTGTGCCAATCTATACTCCTATTAGCCATGAAAGAGAACGCTGGCTGGTTCTGATTTTAGCCACACTAGTGGATGTGAAATAGAATCTCAGTATGTGGAGAGTTTTAACTCACACTTGTTTGACACCTTTCACACCCTCCTGGATGCTCACAGCTTACCTTTTAGGTAGAGTGGGGAATGTTTTAGGATGTTTACAGATCAAAAACCTAATGCTCAAAGAGTGTGAGAGCCTCTCTCAGTCAGCCAGGTGATGCATGACAGTGCCAGCATGCCGGCCTGGCTCTGACTATGTGGTATAATAAAAAATAGGTATTTGATCTTTGTCCCTGGTTCCTGGAACAGAGGTCTTAAAATCCTTGGAATTTCATGAGTGATGGGAGTGCCTCTTATTACCCAAAGGAGTCCCTTTAGACTATACCTCAGTTTATGCTGATGAGGTGACCCTAGGCAAGACCCTAGAGAATTTTAGGATGAGGGCTGGTTGCCAGAGGAACCAACCATAGAATTAGAGGATTGGGACTTTCATCTCCCCCACCCTTGCCCCCGCCAGCTCCTGGGACGAGAGAGAGGCTGGAAATTGACTTCAGTCACCAAAGACCATGATTTAATAAATCATGCCTACCTGAAAAAAAAAACAACAACAAAAACTTGAATTAAAAACTCTGAAACAATGATGCTATTAGAGCTTCCAGGCTGCTGAACACATCCAGGTCCAGGGAAGGTGGCATGCCCTGAAATTGGTATGGAGGCTCTATACACTTCAAATCCATACCTTTCCCTATGAATCTCTTCCATTTGGCTGTTCATTCGTATCCTTTATAATAAAACTGTACTTATAAATAGAGTTGCTTTCTTGAGTTTTGTGAATCTTCTTAGCAAATTATCAAAATGTGGAAGAGTTCTGGGAAATCTGAACTTTTGGCCAGCTAGGCAGAAGTGAAGGTTATCTGGGGGGTCCATTTACAGCTGGCATTTGAAGTGGGGACAGTTTTGTGAGACTGAACCCTCAACCTATGTGGTCTGTCCTAGCTCTGAGTAGTTATTGTCAGAATTGAAATAAGCTGTTGAATTCCCAGTTGATGTTGGAGAATTGAAGAACTTGAGTTGGAATTAGGTATGTTACATCAGTAAAAACCACAGAGGCTTACTTTTAGCTACCTTCTCTCATAGCTTCTCTGTTTGCTGTGGGCACATAATTCTAAGTTGCTCTTTTAAATGGTGGGACCTGCCAGTGTTAGGACTAAAGAGTGGCAAGAGAGCCCTCCTCTGAGCCATGTGAAATGTGCTGATGCTTGTGTTAAACAGCAGTCTTATTAATTTTTTTTTCTTTTTAGTTTTTCTTGCCTGAGGAGACATAGCCCCCCAAAATATTGCTAAGAGGTATGTCACAGAATTACTGCCTGCCTATATTTTCTTCTAGGTATTTTATGGTTTTAGTTTTACATTTCAATCTTTAATCCACTTTGAGTTTATTTTTCTATATGGTATAAGATAGTTGTCTAGTTTCATTTTCTTGCATGTATCTGTCCAATTTTCCCAACACCATTTATTGAAGAGACTGTCTTTACCCTATTGTATATTCTTACCTTCTTTGTCATAGATTAAAAAAAGGCTACCAGCAGTCTCATGATGTAAGACTACGTCTCCATGGATTTGCCAGATACTATTTATCAAGCTTCTCAAGACAGACTCTTACAAAGACCTAATTCCAGAATGTGTCACAGAGCCAAAGGGAGAACCAGACAACATAAATTGCCAACTGTGAATTGAAGAAGACAACATGGAGAAGAATTGCAAGAATGCTTTAATGGAAATGTGAATATCATCAATGAGCAAGACTAAATGGCAATAAGAAATACTGAGGGATGTTTTGAGTTTTGTTCTATTCTGAACATTTCAAAATACTAATAACAGGAAAGGAAGGACACCCTTAATTTACTCTGTCATTATTTTTACATAATAAAATATCCATTAATGTTATTTGAACTACTTGTTTATTTAAATTTTTTCAGAAATGATATTTTCCCCGAGTGTCTAGGACTTCCTCTCTTAAACTGAGTTGTTGAGCCTGGAGTCTGTTGCAATTTAGATTCTGAAGGTGACTTTATCGTGGGAATATCTAAATAATAACACTAAATTGCTAAGGCAACCCTTCCCGTTATCTGTCCATGAAAGCATCTGAGCAACTCCTGGTACACTGAGACTACACAAGCACATGAACATGTATCGACAATCATGCAATGCTGAATTTTCTGTTCCGTAGATTTTTACAGGAAGAAGCCCTCCACATCATCTATTTTCACTACTTGCTGGCAGATGAGAAGCTCAACCCCGGAGAGATAAAGTGCTTATGTAAGTCCAGCTGGTCACTGAGAATTGTGAGAAGAGAACCTCATCTATTCGGGCTTTTGCTCCTGTGTGGGATGCAGGTTGTGGGGCAATGCCACATCTCTAGAGAGGAAAAACAAAGGAAGAGAGTATAATGTTTCAGGAAAAGAAAAGCTATTGAGCATTTACCATGCGTTAGCACTTTGTTAATATTTATACACATCTCAGCCCTAAGGAGAGAAGGAAACTGAGCCTGGGAAAGACAAAGTCAGTTTTCCAAGGTCAAAGGTCAAGCAAGTGGGCATCGACCATGTGGACTGAGCTCTAACTGTGCAGTGGTCCAGTGCAGTGACTGCTGTCCTCCTCTGGTTTAGATAGTCTCACTTTTCTTTTGTTCAGCTGATGTTGTGATTTGGGGTCTTCTCAGCCTCACTGTTCCAGAAGCCATTGGCAGCTCTTAGGCTGCCAGTACTCCTAAGACTGGTCCCCGATCACCCAAGAACCATGTCCCCATTGTTCTTGCGGGGGATGCTCAGGCTGATTCTGAGTTACACGCATCCATTTTCTCAGATATTTCCTGTAGTTCTGAACATGGGACACCACACATGAAACACTACTGTTCCAGGGGTGACAGGGTTCAATCATGCCTTTTATGCATGTGGAATGCCTGCAGCTTCACTTTGGTCTAGTCAATCACTCTCTTTTCCAGTGGCTGAAGGAATAGGTGCCACCTGTTTTATTGCATGTTCTGTGACTTCTACAGAGTCCCCCATGCTATGTGTGGGCCTGGGAACTGCATAGTCCCCCAGACACAGAGAAGTCTTTCTTTTGGCCTCAGGCAGTCAGCCTCAGAAGGGAAAATTCCTGGTTCTCTATGAGCCTTTGCTGCTGTCCTGAACGCTTCTGATTCCCAGTCCCAACCCAGGGACAAGCACAAACCTGCCTTTAACAAGACTTTCCTCAGCTTGGATTTAAATTGAAAATCTGGAGAGGAAAACAGTGGATCCAAAAGACTTGAAGGCCAGAGCAAATATTTAGTGAGACTTTCACATTTGGTTGGGAATAGAAAGAAGTAGTCTGTGCTAGGTTGCTCAAGGTAGGCCACGCTCAATAAAATGGTGTGACAGCAGCCTGTGTCAGGGCCCTCAGTTTCTTCCTCTTTATCCCTGAAGCCCTGATCTTGAGCTAAAGTGGTCGATCCTCACCTACAACCTGCCTCACCTGCAGTTTCAATCTCCATTCCTATAAGTGACCGATAAGCCCTCTAACACTCATGATTCCCCTGATAGGATGATGGGGGTGTTAGGAAGATAGTCTCTCCCCATTCTACAGATGGGCAGACTGATGGTTAGAAGCAGTAAGTGGCTTGCCTTTGAGGGTGCAGGGTGGTGCGGAGCCATACTGGGGCCAGGCCTTCAGACTTCTCCTCTAGGGTTTCTTCTATCTCACTCTGATTCATTGTCTAGCCTCAGCCTTGAAGTTCCCTACTAGGGATCTGCTCTCCAGAAGGCCAGGCAGGAACATCTCCTTAACATCCTTGGGGAATAATTTGTTCTTGGGGTGATTTCCAGAACTATTCAACCCACTGCCTCCTGAATGTCTTTACCTGTATATTCTGCAGGTGGATCGTCCTTCTGTGCCTATAAAAGATCATGTCATCTCCCTTTCCCACACCTGTTTTCTTTGCTAGGACCCCTCTTCCATCCAATACCCTGACCAGGAGCCTGGTGGTGGGCTCCTCTTCCATATCCAATCCTAATGTCCTTGTCTTCCCATTAGCTATTTAATCCACCCCATTCTCTGTACACTGCTCCTGCCTCAGCCTAGACACTAATCATTTTTTCTTACTGGGGCAACTGGAATAGTGTCAGACAGAGTTCTCCTGGGGCCAATGTTCCCTGTTCCCTGTTGACCTGAGTATCTTGTCCTCTCTAGCTCACGCAGGGAGACTTCTTTGGTTGAAAGCAGTAAGAGCTTATTCTGGTAACTTACACAGAAGAGGATGCACTGGAGGGATGTGAATTGGTCTATGAAGTTGAAGGGAGGGCTGGCAAGTTAGAACTGGAGCAGGCAGATGTCTAAGGTCTCCCCTATTTTCTTTAGTAAATCAAATGTCCACTACAGTTGTCAACTGTTATAGTGTCTAGAGGTAAGGGAGCAGGATCTGACTGAAGGCAAGACTTCTTAGGGCTCCAAGTGAAGAATTTGGGAGTAAGGAAATTGGATGATGTCTGTGTCTTTGGGAGTAAAATGAAACCAAATTTTGAAAGGCCATGCAAACAGTCATTAACTGGAAGAAATAAGGCAAGGAGAGAGAGGGAGGGTGAGAGATAGAGAGAGAAAGAGAGAGAGCAGGAGGGAGGGAAAAAGGGGTGAAGAATGAGACAAAGAAGGAAGAAAGGAAGATAATTCAAAACAGAAAAAAGGAAGATAATTCAAAAAAAAAGAAAGAAGAGAAGGAGGGATTGAGGGAGGAAACAGGAGATTTGAGATTTGAGATAGTGGCAGTGGCTAGAACTCAGGAAATACAAACAGGTGTCAGTCAGAAAGTTTGAAACAGAGGGTTTGAGGTGGATCTTGGGAAAATTCCTTGAGCTGTGCACACGGCCTCTGGAGCTTTGTGTGGGAGATTTGAGGCCAGTGTGAACAGAAAGTGATTCTTTAACAACAACCACCTAGAGCCACAATGGGTATAGGAGAAGGAGAGGAATGAACCACAAACCTGTCCTCAGTGACCACAGGGTGGCAGAGGCACTGAAACAGCCTAGGAGATTTGAGAGCAACCAGAGACAGGAGAAGATTCAAATAGCTAAGGCTATTGAGTGCTAGGTTGTTTTAGGTCCTCTGCAAAGTGGACGTCACTGATCCCCTCACAAATGAGGACAGTCTGACTCAGAGAGATTGAGAGGCTTCATCAACGTCACAGCTAGAAAGAGGCACCACTGGGATCTGAACACAGGGCTCTCTGCTTCCAAAGCGCACATGCTTTCCTCCATACTACATACATGGCCTCTCTGAGTGTGAATCCTGGATGTCAGGCTCAGGGAGGCTGGGGGACAGAGAGGGCTTGGGGCTTCTTGGGTAAGGGAATTTGAGGTAGGCAGAGGTGCTGCCGTATTAAGACGACTTTTCCATTTGGGCCCCTCCTCAGATATCCCATTTTTGCAGTTGGGTGGGCAGCACAGGGGCCCTCCTTATCTCCCCCATGCTAAGCTTTCAGTGTCACCTGGCTGCTCCCTCCCAAGTTTCCAGCACATTCCCAGCTGTTGATTGCTCCGGGGCCTGCTGAAATAGGTCCTGTGACTCGGCTGTTTTCTCAACCAGGTATGGTCACAAGAGGCTGTTTTGTTTTCTATCCCTGCTATTAACCCAAACATTGCCATGCAACATCTGAATTTGGCCTTCAAGCACCCTTATTTTATCTCATTTCCAAGCCTGCCTCCATTTGTATACCTTTCAATACATTGTCTGGAAATCTTGTAACCATTCTGAAAGACAGGAAACCTTAATACTTGGAATTCTTTGCTGTCTCTTAATTAGTGGATTGAATACAAATCAGTCATTAGATCAACTGAAAATGTCAAGTTCAGATGGGTTTGAATTTTCATTTATATGATCTTGGCCTAGTCCTAAAACAAATAAACATTTGAAAATTATCCAGTTACTTTGTTTGATATGGTCACATAGAATACCAGTCTCTCATAAATGACAATTCAAGTGTCATCTCGGTAAATTCCCTGATTAGCCTTTCCTCTGATTAATAAGAGAATTACTAGCTTTTCTTTTCTTTTGGGAGACGCCTGAGAAACGCCAGCTTCCTATGTTACTTTGAATATAAAAATGATACTGGAGTTGGTGGCACAGAGCATCATCACTCTCACTGCTGTTGGGCAACACTTCTTCTGTGGTCCCTGCTACATGCAGGATTAGAGCAAGGAGCAGTGACTCTCATAGTCGAACACTCGCAGAGGTTGGGGGGCAATTTGGAGCAGAAGCCTTTTCATTTGGAAGATGACTATGAGCTGCGGTGGGAGGATCTGGGACTGAGCTTTTGGATCCTGTGCCTGCTACACTGTGGGGTGGGGGATTCAGAGGAGAGCAGAAGGAAACAGTATCCTCACCAGGTGTGGGGAGCTGAGGGTCACATCCTGACTCAATAGGGTTGCTTATTCCACTGACCCAAATTGTAACAGCATCTCTACAGACACAGAAAATATTGTTTGTATTTTATACTCAACCACATTCTGTACTTGGTTCCACCCAATATGTGGTGCAAGTTCTGCCCAGTTGATTCTCTTGCTCTTCTTTTATAATCTCCTTACTTTAAGGGAGTGACAAGAACTGGCTACACATAGTGAGAGTTTGTCAGTCACCATCCTAGCTGGGAAGATAGCCTACCATTCACATAAGTGTGATTTTAGGTTCCATTTCCAGTCTGGGACCTTAGTCCATCACCCGCTGCTTCCAGCTTTACCTTCTTGGCCTATCTGTAGGGACCATAATGTTTATTCCTCTATATTCTAACGGCACGCAGCCTACAGCCAATTCTTCCAGTTTCAGTCCCCTTTCACACCCCAAACCTTTCCCTTTTTCCTCTTACAATAACTGTATTGCCTTTACAAACACTGGCCTCTGCTGTTGTGCTCTCTCAAGACACATTGAGAAACCAAAGGGTGACTTAAAGACAACTTAGGCTGATGTAGATAGAGTAAGGCCCAGAGCTCAGATGTGACTGTGTCATAAGTACGTGTGTGTGGAAAGGGAGATAATAGCTTTAGGTAATGAGAGAAACTTTATTCTCTGGAGAGTGGGGAGGGACTTGCTGGCAAGAGCCCAGTTACAGAGGCCCAGACATGGCTGCGGACCAAGGGTGGGACCAGGCCTTGTTTTTTAGGCTGGATAAAAGCTCTAGTTATCTATAGGGCTAGTCCCAACTTTCCCTTAACTTATTCACCTTAGTTTGAATATGCAGCTAATAAGATTATGGCTTACTTTCATCTAACAGTCTGTGAACATAGGAGAAGCCTACCATCCTTAGTGCTATTCTTTTCATTAGTCATCATTTACTGATCATCTTTGGATGCTTGAAGAGCAAGAGCTCATGAGACAAAACCACTCTCTCTAACAAGATAGGGCTATATTTAGTTAACTGAAATATATGTGTGTGTATATATTTATGGATAAGGATAAACATACATTTATGTCTATGTGGGATCATGTCACTGCAGAAACATGACCACGGTGACTGAAGTCAGAGTCATCCTTATCTCACATAGGTGGAATTATCTAGCATTGTTCCATCAGTGAAACATCTCACAGCTTCCCTTATCTGTTTTAATTAGACATGGAAATCTTATAGTTAACTCTGCTTAGGGAAAGTGACCTCTCTGTTCAGTATTGAACTCTGAAGATAGAACAGAGTTTCTACTTTGCTTACTATGTAGAATGAAAATGTATTGGATGGGCGAAAATGTTTTGGAAATGATAAAGTATACAGAAATGTCAGAAATTGTTTTCATTATTATTACTGGACCTACATGTATGTATACAGGATCCCTAGCTTTCAACACATTCATTCTTAATTTAAGTACATGTAACCAAAAGTTATCTGGGCCTGCTTGCTTTGGTGTCAAGGTCCAGTCTTGTCACTTGAAGAATCAAAAGAAATGTAATTTCAACTCCAAAAGCATCTCAGATTAACATAAGACTTATAATTAAGTCTTTTGGAGGGCCAGAATATGGGGAACACAATACACAACAAAGGTCTCACAAAATCCTTAAGATCGTTTCATTGCAGTCCTGCCATCATGGTCTTCTCCCGCACCCCCTTTCACAGGCTACAGTTCCTTTTCTGGTCTCTCCCAGAAACTCTGGCCAGCCCCACCTTTAGGATCACATCTTATCTCTTACAGCCATTCTCTTGGTCCCTGGCTAAACACCACAAATGATTCAAAATCCTGCTTCCACTTATGCATCCAAGGTAATGTAGGGAAAAGATTATGAACACTTTATGCCATATTTTTATTTTTGCGATATATACTAGAATACTCATTTAAATTGGGTCTGAAGCTTTTTTGGACTACATGTTCCATAGTAGTCCAAATAGTGTGGGAAATTGCACCTTAATAACCACTCACAAAGTGGATACACAGGGACAAGTATTTCAGTGTTATTTACCCATGAAGAAACAAAGGTTCAGAGGGGCAATTTGACTTGCCCAAATCATGGAGCCCTCAAAGGGCAGAGGTTGATGTTAAACCCAAGTCTTCTGGCTTCAAGTTTAAGGCTATCTCCACTAACTCTCAGAAAGCAGGAATTGAATCTCAGTTTTATCTTTAATCATGTGTCACATCTTCACACGGAATAAATTGAGTCTTGTTTTGCTGCACGAGCTGGTGGTGTTTCTAGCAGTAACATTGGCTGAGGGATGATGAGGGTAGGTTGAGAGTATATGTGGTGGGGAGCAGCCTTTGGGACTCAGACTGGGTGACCATCATCGCATTTTTGCTCTGTGCTCCCTCACAGAGGAACAATACTGTCTAGCCACTCAAGTGAGGCCCCACTAAAACTTCTGGTTCCTCAGCCCCCAAAGCTGCTTTTCTTGATGGAATGCAAATCTTTCCCTGCCTGGGGCCTCGCCAAGCCTTGGCAGGATTAAATGTGACATTCAGTTCCAGATTAATCCACATTGGAACAGTTTTGCTAAAGTAGAGACTAATTTATTTAATTTTCTGAAAACTTGAAACAGCTTTAAGGACAAGGTTTTGGATTTCTGCATATAAGATACATAAGCACGATTTGTTTTATTTTTATAATGAATATCCATGATAATTATAATCAAATGACATCTTTTTATATTTATTAGAGTTTGTTTCTTCTTTTACTCTTGATCTCAGGAATTTGGTCTGGAATTTAAAGATGTGTATAACTTCAGTATGAGAGGAGTGCAAGTGTCTTATCTGCTCTCTGAATCCTCTTTATGAATTTTCCACTAAGCGTGCTCAAGCTTGGACTCCCTCATTCACAAGAAACCTCCTGCCTCACAGAACAGCCTATTTCTTCTCCAACAGCACTAACTGGCTGAATGTCTGTACTTAAGTGAATCAAGGCACATAAAACCTGAGTGGAAGAGTTATTAAGTCTGGGAGGGACTTGAATTGGCTCCTTCATCTTATAGTTGTGAAAACTGAGGCCCAAGGGAGGGAAGTACTAGGAATTAGAGGCTCTGGCTTTGATCAGTTCTACAAACTGTGAGATTTCTGACTTTGCCCAACTCAGCTATCCTGACTCCTAGTGCCCTTCTACTATACCTTAGCCCTGTCCAGCTGACCAGTAATGACATGCCTCTATGGCTTTGAAATATTAATTGAATTGATTTAAATCAATTAAATTATTAATTAATAAATGTATTAAAGGTGTGTACTTACAACTTTTTAATATAATGTTATGGGGGGCTCAGAGCTACATGAACATTTTTCTGGGGGTTAAAAAATGTCTTATAAAAAACTTAAATATTAGAAAAAGTTTCAAATTATCATGCAGAGAATATAGATCAGAAACACATATTTCTGTGATGATTGTTCATGGTGCTTCAAAGTCATTGCCTAGAGCAAAGTAGCCATCAACTATACAGCAGGGGTTCTCAAAATGTGGTCTCTGAACCAGCACCATCACCATCATGAGAAATTTGTTACAAAGGAAGCCCTGCTCTACTGATGCAGAAGCTCAGGGATGGGGCCCCTGCAACCCTTCACAAGCCCTCAAGGAGATTTCCATATGTACTTAAGTTTGAGACCTACTACTGTACAGAATATTGTCTTCCTGCCTATGTAACTATGTGATGATTACTTTTGTATGTCAACTTGGCTAGGCCATGTTTATTGGTCAACCATCAGTCTAGATGTGCTGTGAAGCCATTTTTTTTTTTTTTTTAAGATTTAAATAAATAGATTTGGGCTAAAGCAGATTACCCTTCATAGAGCATGTGGACCTCATCCAATCAATTGACGGGCTTAAGAGACTGAGTTCCCTTGCAGAGAAAGAAATTCTGCCACAAGACTGTCCTGGAACTCAAGAACCAAACATCAACTCCTGCCAGAATTTCCAGTCTGCCAGCCTGCCCTCTAAATTTTGGACTTGCCAGCCCCCATAACTATGTGAACCATTTCTTTAAAATCCCTCACCCTTTCTCTCTCTGTGTCTCTCTGTCTCTCTCCATCCTATTGGCTCTATTTCTATGGAGAATACAGTGTTAGAATCCAATTTCTGCAATTTTTCTCACTTAGCCCAAACTTAGCTGCACAATCTTTCTTAGTGAAAGATTCTAGAGAGCTACATTCATTAGTCAGGAATTAGTACTGGCATGAAACTTAATAGTTATTCAAGACTTAAAGGATTAATTAGAAGCTTAAAATTTTGTAGATGTACCTGATTTATTGTATTTATTTATAAATCTTTGTATAGATGTATATTTTTATTTCTCTTGCGTAAATACCTAGAAATGGAATGGCTGGATCATTTGATAGGAATATGTTTAACTTTTTAAGAAACTGTCAAACTGTTTCCAATGTGATTGTATCATTTTACATTTTCACTAGCAGTATGTGAGAGTTTCAATCCCTCCACACTCTCTCCCACTTCAGAATGATTAGGTTTTTCCATTTTAGTGATTCTAATAGGTATATAGTGGTGTCTCATTATGGTTTTAATATGCATTTCCATAATGACTAACGATGTTGAACATCCTTTTATGTGATTATTTATCTTCTTTGTATTGTCTTTGGTGATGTGTCTTACAAATCTTTTCCCATTTAAAAAATTGGTTTGTTTGCTTTCTCATTATTGAGTTTTGAATGTTCTTTATAGATTCTGAATACAAGCCCTTTTAGAGTTAGAATTTGAAGACATTTTCTCTCATTCTGTGTTTTTTTATTTGCATCATAGTGTCTTGTGAAGAAGAGAAATTTTAGTTTTAATGAAGTCTAATTTACCGTTTTTTTTTTTTTTTTGGTGAATCCTCCTTGGTGTCATAGTTAAGAAATTTTTGCCAAACCCAAAGGTCACAAATAGTTTCGCCTGTTTTTATTCAATAAGATTATAGTTTTATTGTGATTTAATAGTGATAGATGGTACAAAGTATGGTTTAGAATTTATTTTTATTCATATAGATACGAAATTACTTCAGCATCATTTGTAAATAGACTTCTTCTGACATTGAATTGCCTTTGCACCTTTGTCAAATCTCAGCTATTTTCCTGTGTAAGTCTATTTTTGGACTGTTCATTTTCTTTCATTTATCTATTTGTATATTTTTGCCCAAATGCCACATAGTTTTGATTTCTGTAGTTTTATAATATTTTTTTTGAAATTAGATAGTGTTAATTCTTTAACTTCGTATTTTTTTCAAAATTTTATTTAGATATTTCTGAATTTTGGAAGCAGTGTCTCAGTTTTGATAAAAAAGAAAGTCCTGCTTTTTGGGTTTACATTAAAATTAGGATTACATTGAATCTATAAATCAAATTGTAGAGAATTGATATCATAATGGTATTATATCTTCTGATCCACAAATGCAATGTCTCTCTCTAATTTTTGAGTTCTTTTACAATTTTTCTCAGCAATATTTTGTGTATATAGGTCATAAAAATACATTGTCAGATCAATTCCTAAGTATTTCATATTTTTGATGCTATTGTAAATGGTACTGTGTTTTAATTTCTGATTGTTTATTGCTAAAATATACAAAACACAATCTATCTGTATATTGATTCTCTATCTTGAAACCTTGCTAAACTTGCTTATTATTTCTAGGGTTTTTTTTTTTTTTTTTTTTTTGTGGTGCGTGGATTTTTGACATAGATTAGCAGGTCATCTGTGATAAAGATGGTTTTACTTCTTTCTTCCAATCTCAATGTCTTTTTATTTCTTTCTTTTGCCTTGTTGTGTTTGCTAGAAACTCAGTGACATGTTGAGTGGAAGTTGTAAGAATGGACATCCTTGTCTTGATCTTTATCTTAGAGGGGAAACTTTCAGTCTTTCACTA
The DNA here is from genome assembly GCF_902729225.1 of Pteropus medius. Lineage (NCBI taxonomy): Eukaryota > Metazoa > Chordata > Mammalia > Chiroptera > Pteropodidae > Pteropus > Pteropus medius. The sequence goes on from NW_024352783.1 coordinate 11,051,795, forward strand.
TTAATTGTAATGTGAACAGCAGATTTTTCATAAAGGTCCTATATCAGGTTGAGGATATTCTTCTTATTTCTAGTTTCCTGAGAATTTTTATGTTAAATGAATGTTAGATTTTTGAAAATGTTTTTGTATGTCTATTGAAATGCTTATTTTTTTTTTTAAATTTACAAATATGGTGAATTACACTGATTGACTTTCAAATCATAAGCCAACCATGCATTCCTGAGATATACCTCACTTGGACATGATTAGCTTTTTATATTGCTGGATTTGATTTGCTAACATTTTATTTAGCTCTTTTTTTTCATTCATGTTCACGGGGATATTGGTCTATATTGTTTTTTACCTGTAATACCTTTGTCTGGTTTTGATATCAGGGTAATACTGGTCTCTTAGAATGGATTGAGAAGGATTTCCTTCTTAACAATTTTCTGGAAGAGTTTATGTAGAATTTGGTATTAGTTTTTCCTTAAATGTTAGGTAATAAAGCCATATGGGTCTAGAGTTTTCTGTTAGGGATGATTTTAAAGTAAAATTTAATTTAAAAAAACAACAACAACCTCCACCTTTTAATTTCATTGATTTTCTCTCTTGTTTTTCTATTTTCCACTCCACTGACTTATGCCCTTATCTTTATTATTTCCTTTCCTCCTCTTACGATGAGTTAAATTTGCTCCTCTTTTCTAGTTTTCTTTCTTTCTTTTTTTTTTTTTTTAAGGTGGAAGCTGAGAACATAGATTTGAGCATTTTTTTTTGTTTGTTTTCTTTTAGCCTAGTTTAGTGCTATAAACTTACCTTCAGGTACTGCTATATCCACATCCCATTAATTTCGCTGTGTCATGTTTTGACCCTGAAATCACTGTTTTCTTCTTACCATGGGTCATTTTCCCTGCCTCTTTGCACATAGGCCATTTTTTGTTTCATGGCATGCATTGTGCTGGATATTTTTGATTTTCTGTATATACTTTTTAGCTTTGTCTGGGACACAGCTAAATTACTTAGGAACAGAATGACCTTTCAGGTCATGCCTTTAAACTTTCTTTGGGGGAACTGGGACTGTGTTTACTCTATATTAATCATTCTCCTCTCTGAAGCAAAGCTCTCCCTAATGCCTCATGATTTGTGAGGTGTTCGGTCTCACTGGTGGGAAGAGACAGTATTCCAATCTTGCATGGATGCTGGGTATTCTCCCCTCTGATCCTGTCAGGGCATTCTTTCTGGGCACTGGTAACTCCCTGTGTGCATTAGCTGACCAGCACTCTGCTGCATACTGTGCAGTTTTCTGGAGTTGTCTCTCTGTGCAACTCCCTCTTCCTTCCTCCCTCTGCTTCAGTTTCTTTGGACTCTGCTTTGTCTCCTCAACTCATGGAGTCTGTGAGCTGTGCCAGGGTCTCCTCTTTGTGCTGTGGCCTGGAAATTCTCTGGGCAATGATGTTTGTTTCTTGACTCTCAGAGATAACTTTCTTTGTGTCTTATTTCACATAGTCTGTCAGTTTTTTCCCCCTGGTTCTTTCAGATGGGAGGCTAAATCTTGTTCCTGTTACTCCATCTTGGCCATTTAAACCTCTTAACAATCTTATAGGTCAGGATTATTATTACCCCATTTTACAAGTAAGAAAACTTCTGCACAACTCTCTTAAATAACTTCCCAAGTATACCCACTAGAAAGTGGCGGTGTCTGAGGGGAACCCAGTTTCACAGTGTGCTCTCTCTCCATATCTGGGCTCACACAGCAGAGGAGGTGGTGTGCCCAGCGTCTGCTAGAGGGCAGCAGAGGTCCAGTAGTGTTTGGATAAACCCGGTGGCTTTTCCTGCTGTGGCTTCTTTCACTTGGTTCTTGTTCTTGTCTCCTATCCTGTCATGGCTTTTGTGTCCACTCTTGGTGATTTCTTAGCTTTAAGCTTTGTTGTCCCAAAGACTTTACTTCTTGGATGGTGGGCTGAGATGAAGCCACAGAAACACTCCTCTGAGGGCAACAGGTTACAGAGCCCCGGGCAAGGGGAGCGAGAGGCAGCTGTATTAAACTAACCACAAATGACACATCGTGTGGAAAAGTTGATTTCCCTTTGCTTTCCAGTATAACTTAAACACAATCGTCTAGGGTTTAAAAACATGTCTACAAACTTTTGCAAAGTTTCAATTGGACTTGGTGGTCTAAGGCTTCTCTGGCTTCCCTACCTCTACACTCATAGGTTGGACAATTATTCTGCTTATTTAAAAAAAAAAAAGATTGCTTTCATAGACCTTGATGAAATGTGTAAAAAGTGATTAAGTGCCATAAATTCTTTCTTCAAGTAGGCTATCTGAGGAACTGATATCAATTGGTTACTCTTGTCGAAAATTCTGGAACTAAAATAAGCTATCCACTGAATGCAGAGGCAGCCCTTTTGACGTTTTGGAATAGTCCCCTTCCTCCAGGCACAAATATGGGAACTTGAAGGACAAGAGGAGGCAGAAGACAGACACCAGAAACCTTAACAGAATGCAGCTGCACAGAGACCACCAGGCTCCATACATGTGTGTTCATACCTCCAGAGTCTGGGCTCCTGACAAGCTCACCTTTGTACCCTATGGAGCCACCCAGCTCAGTGTCAGTGCCAATATGCATTTTTAATCAAACTTAATGGATTTCGGCTACATATATTTATGATCTCAAAGCTTTTAAAACATTTTTTTTTCATTTATTTATTGAATAATGTAAAATATATTGATTTTAGAGAAGGGACTTTGTGTCTTGTTTCTATCAATTACTGGTTGTGTGTCTATCTCCAGGTTTATTTCCTTTTCTGCTAATGTGTATCATAAAACAACAGACAAAATAACATAAATAAAGTTCTTAGCATGTCAATAACTTGTGATTTTATTATTATTGCTGTAATGTTTCTGATATTATACAGTCAAAGAAAGTTAAGAGTAATTAAAACAACTTTCAAAACAGAGCAGAAATATGCTTATCTTTTTAAAAAGTTTCAGTAGCTTTAGGGTGTCACTAGGAATGATGGCCACATATGGAAAGCTAACTGGCTGTGTGTCCATGGCCACCAGAATAAAGCTCAAAGCACATCCTACTGAACCATTCAAATTCCACATACTTATCAAGTTATTGTGAATTTCAGCACATTCCAATGGGCCACATGCATGATGCATGTGGGGTGGGTGGGACAGTTTCCTCTTTTGGCCCATTGAGAATTTGCCTTTCTCCAGGGGCCACTATTTCTTAAACTCTGTCCAGTGGAATTCAAAGAATCATTTCAGGAGATTGTCCATCTAGGTGGTGGAATGGAACCACAGGAACATCAGAACAGGGTTTGTACTCCTAGTCTGGGGAATGGTAACAATGCAATTCGAGGAGGATCTGTCTCATGGAAACAGCTCCTGAACAAGGGTGGGAATGAGACAGATTCCTCAACATGGCAGATATGGAGTCGAGGAGATGAGCAGGGGTCCAAGGACAAAGTTCACAGGACCAATAGAGAAATTTCACTTGAAAACTAAAAAAAAAAAAAAAGAACCAGCACCCAAAGGCCCAACTACATAGAAACTAAAGGCCCAGACAATTAAAGGCTCCAGACTCAATCTGAAGTGTGGCTACTAGTGGACTTCCAGGTCCTGGGAGTTCTGAGCCTATAGGAAGAAGGGCTGGAGTTGCTTACTTACTATGTAAAAGTCATTGTTTTAAACACTGTTATAACCATTTCATCCTCACATCAACTCTAGAAAGCAGGTGCTATTGTTATTATCTCCAGACACACGTGAAGAAACTGAGTTTCAGAGAGAGTACAGCACCTTCTTCAGGTCACACAGCTTGTGAGTTGAATGACTGAGTCCCTGGTAGTTTGACTTTGGAGGATGTATCTGGCGCCATGTTCCTCCAAAAATGCATTTGCACACTTTCTCATATGCATGCTTTAAATCTCATTCTGAGGGCAGCTGGGAGATTGCTCAGTGCTCTTCAAAGGCCCATCTGCAAGTTTTGTGGGCCTTCAAACCATTCATTAATCATGAAAGATAATCAACCTGGAGAGATAGAGAGGTTTCTGTAAGAAAGAATGTGACTAAGACAGGGCTAGAAGTACAGTACCCTGAGTATCCTGTGTGTACTCACACTATGCACTTGTGTACAAACTCAGGGAAAGGCAAGCTCCAATTATGTCAAAGGCTAGAAGCTAAAAATGCAAACACAACAGATACCTTCTGCAAAACTAATTATTTCTGTTTATTCATTTGTTCTTAATCATTTTAATGGAGGCAACATTTCCCCCAAGGGAATATATTTAGAAAAGAAACCTCTGTGTTTTGTGATTTTATCACTTAATAACCAGGAAAGTAAAGGAAAGTAATGTTCCCATCTACAGCCTCAGTGTGCATGCACACACCCACACACACACATAGTTTCACAAATTTCGAAATTTTGAATCACAGAATTTCAAACTTTCAAAGGACCTGAATGACTTTTCCTCTTAAGGAGCTCAAATGTGATTTCCTGAATTGTCCATGTATTAGGCCTGGCCCCTGGATCCAAGCCTTTGTTTCCTCATCTGAAAACCTACTTCTTCTGGAGTGAGAAGGACAGTTTGAGAGACAGTGAGAGGCAGAGTAAAGGCACTGAGAGGAACCTTGAGTGTTCAGGAAATTTAGTTTATATATCATTTTTTAGTTCTCATTTCCTTTGATATGGACATACAGTGAGGAAGGGGAAGGGGAAGAGTATGTATCCTGAAAAGGTAAGAATATATAGAATGAAAGGCCTGCTGACAGTTCCTAGCCTTTAATCCTTAGGTTCCCCATAGTTTTAGCCATAGAGAATGACTCTTGGTTTCTGTTTCCCCTGCACAGGTGTGGGGAATGGGCTATTAGCAATTCCAGTAGAAATCTTCCTTTGTTCTGAAGGTGTCCTCTTGGCCTGGCTGCAGGGCTGATGGGCATATGGCAGTCTCTGTGGCTTGATTAACATTTTAATCCTCTGCCTCCTCCCTACATTACTATAGCTCATCTAACTCTCCCTATTGTCTCCAGGAAGCTTATAAACCAATTTAGACTAGTGATAGCTTTTTAAAAACCTCATGAAGAATTCCCACAATCTCTGCAGAGTTAATAATGTACTCAGAAGGCAGAGTGGTGAAGTGAAAATAGTACTGCCTGGGGAACTGCTGGCCTGCCGCAGCACCCCCCATACCCCACTCTGCAACCATGCAAATTATACACACTATTTGAGCCTCAGTGTCTTTCCATGCAAAACAGTGATGGCACAACCTTGCCGTCCTGGATTCACAGGTTGTTTTGAGAATCCAGTCATTGTAGATGCAAAGTTCTTTGTAAATTATCCATGCTGGACCACTTGCCATTTTATTTATGATCTGGCTGCAGTGGAAAGACTGAGAGCTCTCCCTTCCTTATCCTCACACCTGCCTCAAAGCTTACTCTCCTGTCCTACCCATGGTTCTGGGGAAGCCCTCTTGTGGGAGGCTTGCTATGGACTGAGGCTGAGTTGAGAATGCAGCCTAATTAGCTGAACAATTTGCAGCCCTGTTTAGCAAAGAAACCCTTGGATGAGCACTGGAGTGTGACTCACATTCCACTTCCTGGTAAAGTAGAATGTTTTGAAAGTCATTCTAGTGCTATAGCCTGGGGCCACACAATCCAGACACTTGGCTTCTCTTCCTTCCTCAAATTCTCAAATCCTTTCTTTTTATCTCCCACTTGGTGGCAATGCACCAACAGTCTTGGTCAGAATGAGGGATCAAGAGTCTGCCAGAATAAAGACTCTTCTGTGTCTATGCAGCCCAATGCTAAGTGGCCTGACCAGACGCAGGGTCTTTCTGACAGAAGTAGGAAACTTCAAATCAAAAAGGCCTGAGCAGAGCATCTAGTTTAATGGGCTCTGTTTGTAAAGGAGTGAACCGTGCTCGAGAAAGGAAGGGGCAGGAGGAAAACGAACATTTCTTGTTAACCTCTTGTGTGTAAGCCTTTCGTGAGGCTCACTTAATCTCCACAGTAGTCGTAGGGAAGAGAATCATTGCCCATTTTACAGATGAGGGAAATAGATCTCAGAGAGAACAAAATGGTTTTCCAAGGCCACACAGTTGACTTCAAGATGAGACCAGATCTGCTCACTCATGGATTTATTCTTTGGGCTAATATTTAGCAAAGACCAGGTAAGAAGCAGACATGAGGACTACTTGGCCTCAGACTGCGTATGTCTTTCTGGGCCTTCTGTCATCCAGGTGGGGAGAAGAAAATGGATTTCAACATATAAATACACCACCTCACCTCCTACGGATGACCTGGAATCTTTAGCCTCAGTCGGTCTTCCCTACTCAGAGCTAGTGCTGACAGAGTTCCCATAACCTCGGGCAATCTGAAAATGACTGTGAAGTTTTGGCCACAGAGCTGCTGTTCCAAGCTGCCACAAAAGAACTTGTGGCTGCCTGGTAATGCCTATGGCTGGCGTGGGCTCAGGGAAGGAGGCCTCCTGCAGACCCCAACCATATACATGTAGGAAAATCACTGATCCCTCCAGAATATCTGTGCTGCTGACAATCTTCTTGGCCTAAACAACTTCCTTGTCTGTCTTTCTAAGAACACCTGTGTCCCCTGTAACTTTGTCTCAGGGCCAATAGACATGCAGTTCTAAGGTTTTTCAGGAGGCTCCTGGTTCTTTGTAGGCCATTACAATGACTGGAATGAGCAAGGCATTGGCCTAATTCTACGCATCTGAACTGGAACATGGACTCACCCAGGAGCTCCACCCCCAACAGAAGGTGCTTTTCAATTGCAGCTTCTCAATGAAAGGAAGCCGAACCATGGTGCCATCACAAGTGAGGCATATGTGTTTTATAAATCTATGTTCCATCTTTTGAAACAAAGACTCTGTAGAGTTGGAAGGGTCCTGGGAGGGATTTAGTCCGGTTTCGATGGAAATTCAGACATCAGACTAACAAGGTATGCTTTGGGCTTGGGGAGCTGTCCTCTTTGCCTCCCAGAAAGACAATTGCTTTCTTTTATCGTGTATTCATTCATTCATTCATTTTTTCATTTACTACTCTTGGTCAAGTTCTGGATAAAGACACAAACTGGAAATAGTCTAAAGGGAAAAAACCGGACATAGCCCTTGACCTTGGGAAATTTATCATCTGGTGGAAAAACAGGGAAGTAGAGAAGATAAGAGAAGTGACTGGTGTTACCAAACCATGCAGGGCTTTCTGGGCCATGAGACAGGGATTTGGGTTTTTAGTTCACTGCAAGCAATAGTGTTGCCGTTATAGCGATCAGAGTTCTGGTAACACAGAAGTCTTGGTTCTTATCACTGACAAAGAAATTAATTTCCAATCAGCGACTATTATGATAGGTAAGATTTATTAAGGACATGTTTTGAGATAGAAAACGGGTCATACCTAAACTGGCTAACCACATGGAAAAGAGGTTACGTCGTACACTGTGGGGAGTGAGTTACACCAGGGAAAGACAGAGAGCTGTAACTCTGTGCGAGGCGGAGGTCTATATTATATTAGGGCCATGATGGGTGGTTCTGAAGGCGTTCCTAGGCGTTCCTAAGAGAAGTGACTGGTGTTACCAAACGATGCAGGGCTTTCTGGGCCATGAGACAGGGATTTGGGTTTTTAGTTCACCGCAAGCAGATTTGAGGAATGTTTAGGTTGAAAACACAAACCTGCCCTTGCCAGAGGATCTGTTCAACCAAATGCTAATAATCAACTAAAAGAAGTGAATGCCAGTCTTGGGATCATTAATTCCGACCTTCTCAGTGTATAAGACATATAGACTTGCAGGTCTGAGGGCAAAGTACTTGCATTAGGCACACATTAAATTAGATGCAGAGCCAGATATGAACTCATGAGAGCCACACCGGGTCTCATAATACCACCTATCTATGGACCAGGTACCTCCTCAGGAGTTATGGGGCTTGCTCCAGGGAGAGGAGAGGAGGGGACCTCAGTCTCCAGGGTCATTGAAGACCTGAGGATTTGATTATGAAGGGATCTAAGGAGGCGAGAAAGAGCAGAGAATGGGAGCAGAGTGTGGGGGCTCTCCATTCAGTCCCCTTTTCACTGTCACTGTGCCTATAACACATGTTTCAGTCAAGGACTGAAAGGCAGCAGGGCAGAGAATCTGAAAACAAGGAGCATTTGATGCTTCTCAGGGAAGGGCAGATAATGAGATGCAGGCATGAATGGGGGGCAGGGGGAGCGGGGAGGGAGGAGAGCTGTTTGCAGTCCAGCCTGCCTCCTTTCCTGGCACTGACGGCAGACTTAAAGGTCAGGAGGCCCCTTGCCCCAGAGCGTAGTTCCTTTCTCACAGCTCCTGGGACACTTGGACCTTCTCATGTGGGTGTCTCCTGACGGCCCCCTCCTTCTGTGCTCTTCTTCCCTGTTTCTGCCCACATTAGTGTCAATGCCCCCATTGTGGCAGCAGCTACAGCATGGGAAGGCGGGGGTGCTGGCTCACTCTCTTCCTCTCTTCCTGGGAGAAGCTTGGCCCATGCGCAGAGAGCTGGGCAGCCCCTTTCTGTGTTCTGTACCCCCAGACCTTGATTGTAGTTTCTGATTCTCCCTTTCCATTCTGAGTGGGTGGCTGCCAGGAGCCTTGTTCCCTCTTTTGCCTTTTTGGATGACATGCTGTGAGTGAGGCAGGAAATCTATTCTTCTAGCAGGTGGATACTTGGGGCCAGGATCTACCTTCTCCCACTCTCACTCTGTAGAGATTTCTTGCCTGTGTAGATCTTGGCTTTTTTTTTTTCTTCAGAATCCATATCAGAGGGAAGATGGTAGTCCTTAAATAAGGGTGCTATGCTTTTGATTACAGAAAGAGAGAGAGAGAGAGAGAAAAGAGAAAACCACTTTTTAAATTTTATGTTTATTCTCCAGATGGGCTACACCAATCCTGGTAAAATATAACTGTGAAGTCATCTGGTTTGAATGGATAAGCTAATGTAAAGAGGAGGCAAGAGAACTAACATGTTAAACAAGCAATATTCAGAGACCACACTATGCTGATCAGCCCCACAGCCAGACCACCAGGAAACCTGCAGAACAAAGGAAGATCTCTGCTGGGATTTCTAACAACCCATTTCACCTCATCCTGAAGAGAAAACAGGAAAAACAGAGTCTTTAAGTGGTGCCCTACACAGAAATAAAATAATTCATTCCCTATGGCTAAAACCTGGGGAACACATGGATTAAAGGCTGGGAACTGCCAGTAGGCCATTCTGGCTACATGCTCTTATCCTTCCTCACTGTATGTCCATATCAAAGGAAAATGAATAAACAAGGTCTTTAAACTGTAACTCACAGGAACTAAAGAATGATATATAAACTAGTTTCCTCCACTCCAGGCTTTTATCTCTTGTCTTAACTTTTTGTCTTTGCTTTCTCGTCTTTTCTTTTCCTCTTCTTTAATAAACTTTCCTTTTGACTCTAACTTTGGCTAGTGTTTGAATTCTTTCTATACTCTTCAGTGCAGGGCTCGGTCATCCCGCCTTCGGGGGCTTTCGCCCTGTCCTGCACCAAAGTCATTCACTTTGGTAGGAGACTTAAACAAGTCCTCTCTTTTCTGACTTTGATTTCTTTGTCTTCTAACAGACTCTCAGACCTCTAATACCTCTGGGGGTTGAGGGATTCCAGGATATCTGGGAACAGATTCCAGAATGAATGATAGGATCCATGCAGGGCATATTCAGTACAGGTCTCTCTATGCTGCACTCCTGCCTTTCATTATAATGTCATTAAGTGTAAGCTCATGTGATAGATAACAAAGCAGGATTTAAAAAAAAAAAAAAAAAAAAGATCACAGTTTCATGAAGAATTTGGCACTTGAGTTAGGTGAGGGTTGCCTCAAGCTCTGTCAGCCCTGTAAGCCCATTCAGCTCTCCACCCAGATAGGCTAAACCAGTGCATGGCTCACTATGCTGAAAAGAAGGTTTGCTCTTTGTCACCTGTTCTAAGCTGCTGTCAAATCTTGGAGGCAGTGGGCATGTAGAGGAAGGTTGGGGGACTCACTGGGGAGTTCAGAGAGCCAAGCAGCCGTGCACACATGAGCAAAGCTGTGCTTTTCCAAGTTTCCTCCTGTTAGGCATGGGGATGAGCTCTTGGAAAGGCCTAGAGTGGGAGCTCAAGTTGGCCATATTCAGCTCTTGGATGCCTCTACCACACCTCCCATGAGGTTGCCCCTCATCACTTGGTGACTATGTACTTTCTTGTGAGCAGACAGTTCCTTGGAAATGTACCACTTTGATAAGGCATTATGGATGTTAGCTCCTTAGAACCCTTACTCTCTGTGAAGAGAGCTTAATACACAATGGTCATGCTGACCCTGAGCATCTCTGGTCTCAGGATTCTACTGGAGTTGTGGGGGGTCAGGAAGCCCATCTAGACCTAGGAATCAGAAACCCTAGCTGAGGGAGGGATGAGGGAAGCTTTATACTGCCTTATGTCAATCTGTCCTCCAACAGGAGTCCTTCAGAAGGCCTTGTGCTGCCAAGGAGGAATCTACCAGTAGGCCTTCCCACCCCTCTGTCCTCACTCTTATGATCTCCAGTGAACAGGTTGGTGAAAGGAGCCCATGTACCCAACATTCATATAGTCAATGGGAACCATGGATGGCTAGGTGTCTTGGCCCCACCCCAGCCCATGGCTCTGGAGGAGGTGCTAATGCAGGATGCAAGGCTGCAATAGCAGGGTTGAACGTTTACTTGATAACCATGTGTGGATGCACAGAAGCACAGTGGTCTCTGCACCTTGAACTGGACACCCCTGGCTTTGGCAACTGCTGTGCTGCAGAAGGTAAACCGCTTCATCTCTTGGAGGCTGTCCCCCACTGTAGAGTCGCTATAAGGTTGCAACTGAAGGTAGGGACGGAGGCCTGTTAGCCCAAGCAAAATGGCAAAACACATGGTGCCATCTCAGGATCTCTAGGAGAGCCTGGTTGCTGCAAACGATTCCCTCCTAGGTCCACAGGCACCTATGATTTAACTGTAGTAGTTGCTTTCCTTCAACTTAAGGTGTTACTTCTTAAGGCAGATCTTAATAAAGGCCATTCCCCTCACCTTCCTTGTTAACTGAGCTAAATCATGGTGATTCTATTTTCATGGCTAGTGATTTATTTATTTACTAATGGGCAGGAATATAATCTTGGTCATTGAGGTGTAAAGATAAGTTTACTTGGAGTACTCTCAAAAGGGTGAGAATTCCCATTTCTGCTTTTGCTTAATCTTGTGCCTGCATATGATGCCTAGGACTATGGTAGTTGTTTTGTGATCACGTGGCAACAATTTTGAAGACTAAGGAATGTGGAAATAACCTGAATTGTCTGACACTTTTGAGCCAATCTTGCAACCACTATATCTCAGACTTTTTGTTGTATAAAATAAATGCCCACATTATTTAAACCACCGGGGTTAAGTTCTGTGTTTTGTGCTATTGAAAGCACCCACACAGATAGTCTCTTTTCAGATGTGTAGCAGATAATCTTGGTACTCAGCCTAGAACTCCTCAAATTTCTTATTATTGTTTCTCTCCACCTACCCTCCTTCCCCCCGCCAACCCGCCTCCCCCGCAACCTCTACCCTCACTCTAATCTGATTTCAGCACCCAGGGCCAGGGGCTCTTTCTCAGAGGACTCTCGGGCAATTGGAGCTGCTTTAACACTGGAGAGCAGAAAGTGCCTGGGAGATTTTGTGTTCCAGTCTCTGTAGGAGGCAGCACTGTTGGTATGAGATCACAGCACAGCTCCCTGCCACTCCTCTGCCTTCCTGGAGCACATCCTTACTTCACATGTGTGTGGTATCCTCGTCTTACGGTCTTCTTCCAGGGAACCCAACTAAGACAAGGTGTACCTCCAACTGGCAGGGTCAGCTTCCCTCCCTCCACCCCTAGTCCCCATTCTGGCCATCACAGCACAGGTGGGAATCAGGGCCAGACTCAGGGAAATGCCCTCCCAGAACTTCTCCTGATATTATAGTCCCTGCCCACCATGGCTGGTGCTTAAGTGTGTCCTCCAGAGAGATGATGGCTGATTTTCCCACTACGCTTTGCATGTGTACCAGGCTAAGCCCAGTAGTATTCTCTCTGCTCAGGATGTCCCCTTCTCCAAGCCCCTACAGTCCACTCCAGCCCACTGTGTGGAGCATCATGGCAGGATGAACCACCATTTCCCACCTGTTGGGGAAGCATCTTCCTCCTCAATATAGTTACAGTGTTTCTTATCACTGATCCTTTCTTAGAACCATTCTCTCACCTAGATTTCTATCTTCTCGCTGATCCATTCCCATGTATTGACCCTTAAAACCTACAGATTCTTCAGGAGATGTGACACATGCTCTTTCCTGCAGGAAGTCTTCCTGGAGCCTCCTAAGCACTGATCTCTAGCTCTGTTGGGCTCAAGCAGCATTCGCATGTGCCTTTTGTTTATGGCCTAATTATATTACACCCTGAATTATAGTGGATTATGGGTGTGTATCACTTCATTAGATTGGGAGCAATCTGTGGGTCTCTTAGCCTTTCAGTCACTCAGGGTTGATGGAAAACTTACTGTGTGCCAGAACTGAACAAGCTATAGCTGCCAAGAAAAATGGGATGAAGTTGCACATAAAGTGAGCAAACAGACCCAGAGGTTCATTAAAGAGCAGGGGAGATGGAGAGGTACACTCAGTTGGTGCGATCTAGGGTGCGGCGGTGGGGTGGACAGAGAGAGCCGGGGTTAGAAAGGTGATGTGATCAGATCTGGAGATGTATTTTTTTCAGATGAAGAGTATTGTGTCTGTGGGATAGTAGTGGGTTTGATCCAGGGCCACACACACAGAGGATGCTTGATAACTTGTCGCTGAATTCCTACCCCTACACCTACAGCTCCTGTCCCTCCTCTCTACCTCTGCAAAGCTCAAGACCCCCTGTGAGCTCTGGACTCATTTTCCTGCCTGTGTGAGCAGCATGCACTCAGCCCTTATCACACTGTGTGTGCCTTTAGCTTCCATTTGGGGGACCTGCAGGGGCCGAGTTGTAGCTTTTCAAGGACAGGGCCCTGCCCAACCCTCTTGGCACTCTAAGGGTGCACAAGGGTGTCTGGGCTCGCAGTCATTATTCATCATACTTTTGCTCACTGATTGGCTGATGGCAGGACTGCCAGCCAACAAGATTCAAATTAAAGTACATACGTTAAAAAAAACAAGACTCGTCATGTCACCTGGTCTGGGGGATTTTCTTCTGGCTCCTAGTGGTTCCACTGTTTTGCTTTGTGATGTTCCTGCCCCAACTGACTTCTCTCAATCCCTTGCAGCCAATGAATTCCTTCTACATTCACCAAGGATCACAGCACTTACTTATTCTGATGATAACCTCTCTGTAAGATGGCTTGTTCTTTCTTTGTGGGGAACTGGATGCTAACCTCATGCCCGGGCAAAATTTGGATCTTGACTCCAATGAAAAGGCTTTGCTCCCCTGAATCCCTCACCTTAGACGAGGCTCTCAGCTGCATTATCACTTTTTACGATCTTGCAAATTACAAGTTACTTCTGGTGTGTCCTATTTATTAGGAGTAAGTCTCTAAGACTGGCCCATAGTTAAGAAGAGGGAGAATATACTCTTCTTTTTGACAGGAAGAGTGTCAAAGAATTAGTGGATATGTGGGCCTGCTTCGATATCTCCACACTGTCTAAGCCCTTTCCACCTCTAGGGAGACTATGGATGTGACACAGTATGTGACAGCAACTTGAGGGCCAGGCTTTCCCCCATAGCCCCTGCTTCCTAAATTTCCCTCTCTCTTCCAATTGAATCAACACACTATACTGAACAACAAATCATAACCACCTAGAAAAAGCAGCATAGCCTAGCATCTTTTTTGGTAACATGAGCACGAAACTCTTTTAGTGCATAAAGATCTGAATTGGGGGGTACCTGAAAGCCTCATTACTAGAAATCTCCAGTTTGCCAAATGTTGGCTAGCCTACTTCTAACTTTTCTTTGAAAACTCCCTGTGGTGGCTATAGCCCAAATGCAAGTACCTCCCCAAGTCGTCCCGCAACTGGCTTTTACAGCTCAGTCAGCAGTCATCCATGGCTAAGAGTTCATGTCTGGCCTAGGCTCTGGGACTGGACACGTTGTTCATATGTCTGTCTTCTTTTTTGTATCAACTTCTCCTTTGGGAAGGTTTTCATTACTTTTCAATGGTCTGAACCTCTAAAGTTCCCCTTCTTAGGAAGAGGCATTTCTAAAGATGGGTTTTCAGTCAATCATTGAACAATCATGATGGATGTCACTTGGAGATGAGATTGGTGGTCTCACTCAGCCCAGGCTGCTTCGGTGGCAAGAGCTACTTTTTCTGGCTTATATTCTTCATATGCTTTCCCCATCCCATGGCCTCTAGATGGCAGTAGCAGAGAGCTGGAAGGTAGAGGACAAGAAGAGTTACACCTGGAGGTCGTTAGAACAAGGGAAAGAGCAGGCCATCTCCAATTCCTCCCCCTACAAATATCATGTCTGTTGCTGAAGAAAACACTGTTCTCATTCCCTGATGTGGTGTTTTCATCCCCCGAGGTGGGAGAGCTCTGGTGTCATTTTCAGCCATTTCTCCACATTATACCCGAAAAAAGCCTCTGTAAGCCCAAGGCCAGTGTCTGCGGCCCTTTGTAACAGTAGTGCAGCAAGCATGCCACACAATGTTGTTGGGCACCTGTGGGGCACCATTCACATAGGTCAAGTTGAACAAATTGTGCAAAGCAGCTGCTAACCTGTGAGCATGAGATTAGCTATTAGGAGATCTGGATGCAGATTTCAGCTCCATCTCTCCCTATATATGTAATAATTTAGAGGTCGTTTTCTTTCTCTGGCCTTCAATTTCCCCATCTGCACAAGGACAATTTGAGACAAAGTTTTTGGTAAGTCGCCTTCAGTTTGAATGTTCTGTCATCCTAGTTTTGATGAAAGATTATAAACGCCTAATTAATGATGAGGTAAATGAGACTGTCTTCTGGTTGTGGTTCTGAGACAGTTCCTGAAGAGGAGACAGATGATCAGAGTGGGCCCCACAAACATGTTGCAAGGTATCAAGGGCTGTGTGCAGATAGAAACTAGGGAAGAGCAGCAGGCCAAACATAAGAGGACTGTGGGCCTGGAATCAGAGGCAGATCTGTGGGCACCCCTCTGCCGAGCTTCTATTCCAGTCCCTACTTCCCACATGTCTTACTTTGCTTGATCCTCATTTTGTTCCCTCTTTACCTGCTTACCTCCAACCTACTCTTCAAGACTTGGTTTACCCATCAGCTTCTTCATGAAAATTTTATTTCATTCTATGTCAATGTCATGTACCCTCCTCTGTATTTCTTCTGGACTCCGTACTTACCTCTGTAGAGAGTTTTTACCTTTCACACACCATATAACAATGGTTTTGGTGCTTTATTTTTATAAAATCAATGATAATCAGCTTACTCTACTTCGGCTAGGACTGGTAGAAAATTCTATTGTCTCTATAATTGGGGCTTGTTTAACTCACCTCCAAATTCTAAGAAGGCTTGAGACGGGACTCTTACTTTCAACAGAGTATCTAGAGTACCTATTCATTATCTGCACAGGTTGCCCTTGATTCACTATTTGAGTCCACATGACTCTTGCTGGGTTCCCTGTGAACAGACAGTTGGAGGCTTCCATCCCAGGCTTGTGTGTGGGGCTCTTTGCTGAGGCTGAGAACACTGGGGCCTGGGGCCAGTCTCTCTAAGGCTCCCACACACAGTCCTCTCTGAGGTCCTCCTACCTCCCTGGGTGCTCCAAGTAGGTTAGCCTGGGTGCCTACTGTCTACACAGTCCCACGTGATATGCTCTTTTTAGTGTGAGGAATCTCTTTCTCCATTTTTGGTCCCTTTGCTGCACCTTTCTCTCATCTACTCACCTTCTCTCCTCCTCCTCTGAGAGGACTCATGCACTACTCTCAATAAGTCACAAATTTATATCTTATTAAATCATTTACCATATTAGATTGAAGATCTATGGTTATATGTATGTTTTCCCAATTAGCAACAAGTTTCAGAAGGGTATAGCTGTGTCATGTTAATCTTTATAATTCTAACAGCTGAAAAAGTGCCAGACACATAAGAGAACTCAAGGTATTTTTATTGAATTAAATTTAATTGAATATCCCAGTTGTCCAAGATGAGTCTGAATTAGGATTATTATCTCTTTTTGAGGAGTGAATTTGGTTATGTGAGTGAAGAAAATTCCACGAGAATTTCTTTTTCATTGCATTTTGGAAACATGAGCTTGCATCTTTGAGAACTGGCAAAACTCACAGTCAGGTGAGTGATAACATCTTGAGTTGTCAGTAGCTGGGAGGTAAAGGAATCAGGTTTCAGCCCTTGAAGAGAGGGAGGCCTGTATAGCCAGAAGAATTTGGGTCATAGCCAAGTGGGAACTAGAATACAAAATTAGAGACAGAGCAGAAACCCAGTCTTAGAGATTGGACATATGTATTCAGTAGTGGTTGTAAGCAAGGTAGTGACAGGATAGGGGTACTGAGGGGAGCATGGACACTAAAGTTTGGGGAAGCATCCTATTACCTGGTAGGGGTGGCACTCTAGGACTTGCTATGCCTAGGTCTCATTGACTCCAGACACAGTCAGCGCAGCCTGGTCTAATTTTCAGTTATGAAAATTATGCAGCTTGATGGATTTATCTCCAAATGGAGAGCTATCCCAATGTTGCATGGAAGAAAGTAGACTAAAGATAGTTCTTGGGGAAAAAACTCTGAAGTTAACTCAAGTGGCTGGAAAGTACTTGGTTGAGGATCAAGGCTTTAGATCCACAGAACATAGAATGTATGGTGTCAGTCTGGAGTTTTAAGCATTGGTTTCATCAGCTGGCTAGCCCTCATAGGATTTCTGATTTTGTCTTTGCCTGAGCTTGACAGGATATATGAACTATAAAATGCACCCCAAGTAGATGTAATGGAGTCCACTGATTCATTAAATAGGATGGTGTGGAATGTCTACCAAGAGACACAATGACTCTTCAGCCAAGTTAATATTTTACTCTACTTTCTAAACATAATTAGTACAGAGGGTCAGCTGTTTCTGAAGGTCACTCCTGGCTCACAATAGTAAATCTTGTCATTAACAGAGAGTGGTAGAGGGGCCTATTTTCCTGTTTGCTATGGTACATGGACACACATGCAGTTTGTCTAAAACCTGAATCAAGTTATTTAGACACAAGTAAAAGTGAAGGGGGCAATTATTGAGTTTAGGTTTGATAACTGAGGTGTTGAGAGACTGTTCCTTCCCACTTTCATTTTGGATACAATATTGTGGTAGAGATTTCAGCAAACATTTTCAATCAATCTTGTTTCCATTTAAGTTTTATGGAGTTTAATTAGATTATTTTAGGGATCCATAGTGAAATGATTATGTCTACAGCTTCTTTGCTTCAGGCCTTAAGTTGGCATAGAATTTTTGAGATAAACTGATAAAATCTTGGCAAAGGAAGAGATGATTGAATGAAATGTGAAGTTTATCGAAACGTGAAATTTATAGCTACACCTTGATTCCTTCTTCAGGATAAGTAGCTCTTTGGCAGGAATTAGAAGTTTCTGTTGGACAGACTCTGAGGTGCTCATGCTAGACAATTTGTAGTGGAAAGAATTAACAGAGTATTATTTATTTGTTCGTTTGTTTATTTGTATTTTTTCTTCTACAAACCTTCCTGCTATGTTGAATTTTCCTTAATCTCACCTAGCCAAATGTAGTTGAGAAGACATTACTATATTTTTCAAGATTAAATTTTAGGTTTAGAAATCTGACTTGTTTCTGAAGGTCAATGATATTTTAAATTTTATGATCTCTAATCTACCATTTTCTAAACTCTTGATAGTGGGCAAATTACCCAACTTTTCTAAAATTTTTTAACCTTTTTTTTTCCAGCTTTATTGAAATATAATAGACAATTACCTTGTACAATTTACCTTGTACAATTCAATGAGTTTTTTTCAATTATAGTTGGCATACAGGAATATATTAGTTTTAGTTGTACAGCATAGTGATTAGAATTCTATACAACTCATAAAGTGATTACCCCACTAAATCTATTACCCCTCTTCCTCCTTATATATTTATTACATCATTAACTATTTTCTTTATGCTATACTTTATATCTCCATGTCTATTTTGTAACTATCCATTTGTACTTCTTAATCCCTTTGCCCTTTTTTGCAGTCCCCCCAACACCCCTCCTATCTAGTACCCTCAAAATAGTATCTGTATCTATGAGTTTATTTTCGTTTTTGTTGTTGTTTACTTCGTTCTTTAGATTCCATATGTACATGAAATCATGTGATTTTGTTTTTCTCTATATGACTTATTTCATTCAGCACAATACCCTCTAGGTGTATCAAGGCAATATTTTCCCCATCCCTTTCCTTTTAGTCTGTGTGTGTCTTTTAATCTGAAGTGAGTCTCTTGTTGTCAGCATGTGTAGGGGTTTTGTTTTCTTATCCTTTCAGCCACTCTATCTTTTAGTTGAGCACTTAATGCTTTTCCATTTGAGGTATTTGTTGATAGGAATGTAGTTATTCTTTATTCATGTTTTTGATATATGTTTTTCTTTTTAAAGAAGTCTCTCCAACAATTTCTGTAATAATGGTTTGGTTAGCTTACTTTTGTCTGGGAAGCTCTTTATCTGTCCTTCAACTTTAAATGATAGCTTTGCTGGATAAAGCAGCCTTGGTTGTAGAACCCGGGTTTTCATCACATTAAATATTTTGTGCCAAGCTCTTCTGTTCTACATAATTTCTTTTGAGAAATCAGCTGCCAGTCTTGTGGGTGCTCCCTTATCGGTAACTGCTTTTTTCTTGCTGCTTTTAAGATTCTCTCTTTGTATTTAACCTTAGGAATTTGAAAATGTCTTGGTGTGGGCCTCTTTGGGTTCATCTTTTTTGGGACTCTATGAGCTTCCTGGGGTTGAATGTCTATTTCTTTCATCAGGTTAGGGATGTTTTCCAACATTATTTCTTCCAATAGCTCTTTAACATCTTGTTCTCCTTCAGGTATCCTTATGACATGGATATTTTTACATTTACTAGTGCCCCATAGGCTCCTTAAATTATTATTATTATTGACTTCTTTTTTCTTGCCATTCTGATTGAGTGTCCTTGGCTTCCCCATTCTCTATGTTGGTGTTTCGATCCTCCTTTTTATCTACTCTGTTGATTCCCTCTAATATACTCTTCATCTCAGATAATGTGTTCTTCATTTCTGACTGGTTCCCTTTTACAATTTTCATTTCCATTTTTATGTTTTTTTTTTTAAATCTCTTTGTTAAAGTTCTAAGTGAGTTCATCTACTCTTTCCCTAAGTTCATTGAGCATCTTTATAATCAGTGTTTTGAACTTTGCATCTATTAGATTGTTGGACTCCATTATTCCAGGACTTAGTTTCTGTTCTCTCACATGGTTTCTGCTTCTTTGTCTTCCCATTTTTGCTCTTTCTGTGTCTGTTTTTATGTACTAAGCAAAACTCCTAAATCTCCTGGTCTTATTGGTGTGGCTTTATGTAGTAGGTGTCCAGCTGCAAAGACCAGAGAGGAGTTCAGCTGCAGGCCAAGTTTAGCCATAGCTTGTGCCCCTCCAGGACCAATTGTTAAGATTCAGCAGGAAATTTCTCAGATGTTGGGCTTATAGTTGTCTCAAGAGGCCATGCAAGAAACCGATGCCAGCTGCTGCCAGTGTGAGTCTTGGAGTTGGCTCAGCAAGGAGCACTGGACTCTCTGAGAACACAATTGGATGTGACTTGGGTGGGGCCATGAGTTGGGGGAGGCACAGTTTCAGGGAATCCTCTGGGCAGAATGACCTCTTTTATTTAGTGTGATGATGTCTCAGCTATGGTGGCACTGGGTCCACACGCTGGGAGTGGGGAGGGCTCAACAGAGAAGCAATAGATACCTCCGGCACTTCTGCCCAGGAAAGAGCCTCACCTCCAGCCCTCACTCTGGAAACTCAGTGTCCTCCTGTAAGTCCCTGAGCAGCTAACCCGGATTCTCAGAGTGAGCAGATCCGTCACCGCGAAGGTCCACTCACGGACATGGCCCCTTCAACAGGCATCTGCAGCTGCTGGCTGCTGCTGCCACAGCCTCTGTCCCACTCAGCTACTTGGGACCGGGCAGCCTCACATCTTCGCCCCCCTTCCCCCTGCCCACCTTCTGCTGTTGCAGAGTGATTTCTTATTTCTCTGCCCAGTTGTAGTGCTTCTGTTCATCTAGATCCCAGTCAACTTTGCTTGCTGTTTGCTCTGTGTTTCCATCACAACTTTGATTTGGTTGCAAAAGGGATGAACAAAACCTCTATAATCTACGCCATTTTTTTCCCGTCTCCCTATTTATTTATTAATTAACTCATTTCTTTCTATTTCTACAGAATTAATTTGTTTTTATTATTTCTAAAAAATTAAAACTTTTGATTTGAGATAATTATAGAATCACATAAAGTTGTAAGGAGTAACACACAGTGTATGCTTTATTGAGTTTTTGCCAATGGATAAACAAACTGTCATACATCCATTCTATGGAACTAGAGTGCAATATCACAAACAGGATATTGACATTGATATAGTTGAGACAGAATTTCCATCCCCACAAGGATCCTTGGTGTTGCTTTTTTACAGTCATGACCATTTCTCTCCTGCCCCCACTCCTCCTTAACCCCTGGAAAACTCTTCTGTTATCTACATCTATAATTTTTTTTTTATTTTAAGAAATTTATATAAATTGAATCATAAAGTATGTTCTCTTCTGGGATTGGCATTTTTCAGTCAGCACAATTTTCTGAAGATTAATCTAAATATTTGAATGTGTTGATAGTTTGTTTCTTTTTATTGCTGAGTGGTATTCCATAGCATGGATATACCCAAATTATTTAACCATTTACCTGTTAAAGGATATCTGGGTTGTTTCCAGTTTTTAATCATTATGAATAAAGCTGCTATAAATATTTATGAACAAGTTTTGATGTGAACGTAAGTTCTCATCACTTCAGGTTTCTGTCCTTAATTAATTAATTCAACTCCAGGTTTCATGCCAATTATTATTGGTTCATATCGTAGTTACACGTTTAGTTTTTTAAAGAAATTGCCTAATTATTCTCCAGAGTAGCTGTACCATTGTACATTACTATCAGCATTGTATGAATAATCCAGTTTCTCTGCATCCATGCCAGCATTTGGTGGTATTACTATATATTTTTTAGCCATTCAGATAGTGTATAGTGATATCTCATTGTGATTTTAATTTGCACTTCCCTAAAAGCTAGTGTTGAATATCATGGCTTATTTGTCATCTGTATATCTGCTTTGTTAAAATGCCTCTTTGTGTCTTTTGTTGTGCATTTCCTAATTTGATTACAATTTTTACTGTTGAGTTTTGAGGCTTCTTTATAGATTCTAGATATTAGTCCTTTGTTGGATATGTGGTTTGCTAATATTTTCTCATACACCATAGTTTGTCTTATCACTTTCTCAACAAAAGTTTAGAATTTTGATTGTGTTCCCTCCTCTTTTACTTTCTGGAAAAGATTTGTAGAATTAGTGTTACTTCTCCTTTAAACATGTGATAAAATTCTCCGTAAACCACTTGGGCCTGAAGATTTCTTTTTGGGGATTTTAAAATTACAAATTCAAATTGCTTAATAGTTATGGGCTATTCAAACTATTTTTTTATACTGGATAAGATGTGGTAATTTGTCCTTTTCAAAGAATTGGTCCATTTAATCTAAGTTTTCAAATTCATGATCATTTTATAAACTACATAAATGTCTAATCAATGTACCATATATTTGAAACTAATAAAATAAAATTTAAAAAATTATGTATGTTGAATTATTCATAGTATTCCCTTATTATCCTTTTGATGTCCCTGTTATATATTTTTTTGAAGGTGATATATGTATTTATTATCTTGATTGTGTTGATGGGTTGTGAGTACATACATATGTACAAGCTCATCAAGTTGTGTATGTTAACTTTGCCATTTTTTTGTATATTAATTATACTTCGATAATCTGTTTAAAAAATAAATCTCTATAATAAAAAAGAATTACTAAAAAATGTTTTGGTACCTCTGATTAAGACTCTACAAAAGTCATGTGAAAAAAAGAGGATGCATGACTGTTTTCATTTTGCTAGATCATTTCAAAATGATTTTGGATACATTATCTAATTTAATCTTCATCAAAAAGTGTTTTACCACTTTTCAAAATCTTTTATTCTTTTCTCTATGATTGGGGAGTTTTCTATTTCTTCCTTTTTAAATTAATTTTTAAAAATTAAAAAAAATAATTTTTCTTTTATTTTATTATGGTGACATTGGTTAACAAAATCCAGTAAGTTTCAGGCATACAATTCAACAGCAAGGCGTACATACATTGTATTGTGTGTTTACCATCCATAGTTAGATTTCTTTCTGTTACCACATATTTGACCCCTTTTACCCCAACTACCTCACCCTCCCCTCTCCCCACAGCCCTCTGGGGACCACAAGTCTATTGTCCATGTCCATAAGTCTCTGTTTATTTGTCCTGTTTGTTGCTTTTAGGTTTATATCCCACATATAAGTGATATCATGTGGTTTTCGACTTTTTCTATCTGGATTATTTCGCTTAGCATGATTATCTTGAGGTCCATCCATGTTGTTGCAAATGGCAGAAATTCATCTCTTCTTATGGCTGAGCAATATTCCATTGTATATATGTGCCACAGCTTCTTTATCCAATCATCTAAAGTAGGACACTTCAGTTGCTTCCATGTTCTGGCCACTGTGAATAATGCTGCTATGAACATCGGTGTGAAAATATCTTTTTGGATACAGGTTTTCAAGTCTTTGGGGTAAATACTCTGTAGAGGGATTGCTGGATTATATGGATAATCAATTCTTAGGTTTTTGAGGAACCTCCAAACTGTTTTCCATAGTGGCTGTACCAAGTTGCAGTCTCACCAGCAGTGTATGAGGGTTCCTTTTTCTCCACATCCTCTCTAACACTTGTTATTACTTGTCCTGTTGCTAACAGCTATTCTAACAGGTATAAGATGGTATTTCATTGTGGTTTTGATTGCATTTCCATAATAGCTAGTGATGTTGAGCATCTTTTCATATGTTTGTTGGCCATTTGTATGTCTTCTTGAGAGAAGTGTCTGTTCAGGTCCTCTGCCCATTTTTTAAAAATTTGATTGTTAGTTTTTTGTTGTTATTGAGTTGCATGAATTCTTTGTATATTTTGGATATTAGTCCCTTATTGGAGGTATTGCTTGCAAATATGTTTTCTCATTTAGGTAGTTGTCTTTTTACCTTGTTGATGGTTTCTTTTGCTGTGCAGAAAGAAGTTTTTTAGTTTGACGTAGTCCCACTTATTTATTTTTGCTTTTACTTCCCCTTGCCTTTGAGGTCAAATTCATAAAATCCTCTCTAAGTCCAAGGTCCATGAGTTTAGTGTTTATTTTTTTTTCTATGTCTTGCTCCTGATCTTAGAGGAAACATTTTTAGTTTTTCGCCATTAAGTATAATGTTGGCTGAGGGTTTGTCATATATGGCCTTTATTATATTAAAGTACTCTCCTTCTTTACCAATTTTTTATAAGTGTTTTGATCATAAATAGATGCTGTATCTTGTCAATGGCTTTTTCTGTATCTATGATATGATCATATGATTCTTATTTTTTAATTTGTTTATGTGATATGTCACATTAATCAATTTGCGTATGTTGAACCATCCTTGTGCCCCTAGGATGAAGCCCACTTGATCGTGGTGTATAATCTTTTTAATATGTTATTGTATTTGGTTTACTAGTATCTTATTTAAGATTTTTGCATTTGAGTTATGAGAGATATTGGTCTGTGGTTTTGTGTGTGCATGTGTGTGTGTTATCTTTACCAGGTTTTGCTATTAGGGTAATACTGGTCTCAGAAAATGAGTTAGGAAGTGTTGCCTCCTCTTCAATATTTTTGGGAGACTTTGAGGAGAATAGGTATTAAATCTTTGAATGTTTGGTAGAATTGGCTGGTGAAGCCATCTGGTCCTGGACTTTTACTTTTTGGTAGGTTTTGATGATTGTTTCCATTTCCATACTGCTGATCTATTAATTTAGTTTTCCAGTTCTTCTTGATTCAATCTAGGAAGGTTGTATTTTCTAAGTACTTGTCCATTTCTTCTAGGTTATTATATTTGGTGTTATATACTTTTTCATAGTATTCTTATATGATCCTTCGTATTTCTGCGATGTTAGTCATAATTTCCCCTCTTTCATTCCTGATTTTGTTTATTTGTGTCCTTTCTCTTTTTTCTTTAGTGAGTCTAGCCAGGAGTTTGCCAATTTTATTAACCTTCTCAAAGAACTAGCTCTCTGTTGCATTTATTTTTTCTGTTGTTTCTCTTCCTGGGCATTAATAGAAGTGTGTTCTGATTTTTTTTTTTTTTCAGAAAGAAGATTTATTATGTAAAGTTCTCTCTTTATCTTGTTTCTATGAGGGTGGTTTTTGTTTGCTTGCTTGTTTGTTTGTTTGTTTGATTTTTGGTTTCCAGTACGTGGCATCTAAGCCTCTTGGATTCCTGCTTTATATAAAGTCTTAATAATGCCTTTTTTTCTTATAAATATTAAATCACACTTGCTACCCTTAGTCTCAGTCCCTGTCAGTATTTGTGATAGTTTCAGTAGTGTTTGCTCAGATTCTCCTGGGGCTCTACGATATTTGGTCTCGGAAGATATACAAGGATAGGGGCTGTGGCTCAACCCCAGCTGGTAACAATCAGCTGTTGCTTTACTGTCATCCCCAGTTCTCTGCTTTGTGCCCTGATCTCTGGGAACTGCTGCTGTGTGGAGCTCACAATTCTCTCAGGCAGGGCTGTTCAGGGAACTTGCTGCACCTGCTCCCTTTCCCCTACTCCTGCTGCTAGAGGTAGCTTCTTTGTTTCTCCCACTCTACCACACAACTCCCAAGTTCTGACCTATGGTAGCTTTTATTCACAGATTCCTCGCTCAGACATGCTTGTGTGTAGTTTGGGTGTTTTTTGTTCAGTTTTAGATGTTCAGCTTATTGTTTCAAGGGGAGAGATATGGGAATATCTCTCCCTCCACCATGCTTCTGACATCACTTGCCCTGTTACATTTCTGATATTGGTAATTTGTATTTTCTCTCTTCTTAATTTGTCCATCTTGCTAGAGGCTTGTCAATTTCATTATCTTTCCAAAGCTCTTTGTTTCATTGAGTTCCCCATTGATTGTTTTAAATTTCAAAGATTTCTGCTTTTATCTTTATTATTTCCAGAAACTTGCTTTGGATATATTTCTCTCTTCCTTTTCCAAGTTCTCAAATTGTGTGGTAGTGGGGGAACTTAAATTATCAAGATTTTTCCTCTTTTCTAATTTATGCATTTAGTGCTATACATTTCCCATCAGCACTGTTTTTAGCTGTGTCACACAATATGTGATTTTATATTTTCATTTTCATTTAGTTCAATGTATTTTTAATTTCCATTGAGATGTACCCTTTGACTCATACATTATTTAGAAGTGTGCTGTTTAGTTTCCAAGTTGTTTGAAGATTTTCCTGTTATTCTTCTGTTATTGATTTCTAGTTTGATTTTATTGTGATCAGAGAATACACTGTGATTTCAATTCATTTAAATGTGTTAAAGCTAGTTTTATAGCCTAAGACAGTGTCTGTCTTGGGCATATCTTCCATGGGCACTGGGAAAGAATGTGCTTTCTGCTGATGATATCTTGTCCACTTTCTGCCTCATTATTTTGAGAGGAGTTTTGAACTTTTCAGTTATAATTATTGATTTGCATTTTTCTCCTTTCAGTTCTATCACTTTTTGCTCTGCATATTTTGCAGCTCTGTTGTTTTGGTGCACATATATAGTATTACTATATCTTTTAGTAAGCTGACTCTTTTATTATTAAGTAATATCTCTGTCTCCAATAATTTTTTTTGCTCTCAAATCTACTTCATTCAATATTTAAATAGTTTCTACTGCTTTCTATGATTAATGTTTACATGATATATTTTTTTCCATCCTTTTACTTTCAATTTGCCTATGTTATGCTCGAAGTGAATTTCTTATAGACAACATGTATTGGGTCATATTTTTAAATGTACTCTGTCAATCTTCATCTTTTATTTGGTATATTTAGTTCATTTACAGGATTTACTTAATTATATTCCAAATTAAAGTGTTGTGAAAACTCATTTAATTGGTAGATACTAAATTATCCAGGATCTTATCTGGCTAGGAATTTAGGAAAGCTGCTCTTAACTTTACAAACTGTCTTTTCCAGACAGACACATGAGAAATTAAAACAGAAGCTGAGTGAAGTATCTGCTCACAATTCCTGCTGAGGAACACCTGAATTGCCTCAATTCCTGGAATCATTATTTTCATTCTCATGTGTTAGTCACAACCTATCTCCTGAGAATGAGAGGAGTGTAGTGAATTCAAGATGAGCCTCCTTATTTAAAGGTGGCTTTCCTTATAGTTGTCTCTTTATGTGGACTTTGCTACTGGTCTGTTTAAAACATTGGAGATATTCTATTAGGCATCTATAGATATGGATTGGTGGGTTGCTATGTTAGCCTTCTTCAAGTTCTGAATTTGTTACCTCTCTGAGGTAAAGGAAAAGAAGCACGGAACATCCAGCAGGTCACATTTACTGCTGCAAATATTCTGAGTGAGTTTGGATTCTTAACGTTAATAACAGGTTTACATGGTATTGATTCACATGGACCTGAAGGTGTAATCATCTCTTTCTGAGGACAGCAGTGTAAATATGCATCTGTAGATTCCATCCTCTGTCTTTAAAGGTGGGAAGACATGGACAAGATACCTAAATAGACGAGAGAGCCAGGAAAACCACAGGAAGTCTAAAGAATTAGATGGTGGGGTCCAAATTTATGTCAAGTGGCCAGGGTGAAGCAGAAGAAACAAAGTTAAAATTTATTTACCAATGTACAGTGATAAGAAGTGTCCAAGTTCAAGGGCGCAAACGCCAAAATAGAGCCCACTCAGGTAAAGCTAATGGGAACTGAAGACAGACACAAGGCATCAGTGTGCTTTCCTGCACAGGGCAATTTGGTTCAAGGCTTTTATTCCAATCAAGAGGTCTAGAGGTCTGACATGTCCACCTGGAGGAAGGAGAAGGGTGTGGTAAAGATAAGAGAGAAACTCAAGGGCTCTGGGCTTTAGGTGGAAAGAAGAGGTGGTGTGTGAAGAAAGCACTCTGAGCCCTGGCCCATCCTGGAATGTCCTCTTGCTTGGAGTACTCCCCTGTGTAGTTTTCAGTGTCTTCTGCACTAGGACCCAAGCTCGTTCCTTTATGTTCCAATCATCATTGTCTCCTTGCTCTCCAATTTTCACACTTTCCTATATGTCATATGTCAAAACAGACTTGCTTTCTAAAGACCAATTCCACTATTACCTTCTACAAGATATTCATGTTCCCCTTCGGTTCTCAGGAAATGTTTCTTGAATTTTACTAGAGTTTCTATTTATTTCTCATTAATGTGATATAATAACAGAAGGTATTACTATGGGGACAATCAAAGACTCAGGAACAGGGGAGTGACCTGGAAATGAGAAAACTCTGAAAGAGAATTAAAAAACAAATTTAACAAAAACAATATACATCTACATAAATGAATCAATTACATTACTGAAGGACACTATAAGACCTGAATAAGTGGAGAGACCAATTGTGTCTCTGAAGGAGAAAACAATAATGAAGACACAAATTTTCCTCAAATCAGTGGCTGCTTCTTTGTCTCAATGATAATTCAATTATTTTCTTGGTTTATCCCTCCATATATTTATTTTTTTAACGATTTACTTGAGTACTTAACTGTCATATGATTTTTGGTCATCAAAAACTTTTGCTACAAATCTTAGATTTATATGCTTTCCCTACATTGCATGTTATATTGTTTGTCTTTTTAATTTTTTAATTTTTGTAAGAATTCTATACACATATTCTGAAAATTATTATTGAACTTTTTTTTGGTTAATGATATTGCAAATACTTTTTCCTGCCTATCACTATGTCACTTGTCTTAATTTTATTTATGGTGTCTTCATCATATAGAAATTAAAAATTTTATGTAACAAAACCTTTCATTCTTTTTCATGATGATGTCTTATGTACCTCATTAAGAAAGATTCTCCCACCAAAATTTAAAAAAATCTACTTGTAGTGTATACAGATATCAAATTATAATGTTGTACACTGGAAACTTGTATAAAATTATATACCAATTTTACTTCAATTAAAAAAATGAGAAAGTAGAATAGAATAGAAAATACCATGTGCTTAACCTAGTAGAGAGAATAAATACACTGTGAAGCTAAAAAAATCTTTCACACATACTTTTATTCCATTGACAGTTTTAAGTTCGTCCCTTCATTGAAGCTACAATTCACATTTGCTTATGAGTCAAAGAGGGAGTTTACTTTTTTTGTTTTTGTTGTTCAAATTGAATTGCAGGTTGTACAGTTTATTTATTTATTCTGATAAACTTATTTATCAGAATGCATCCTTTCCCCCACTGTTTTGATAAACTATTTTTATAATACACTATGCATGTATTTATTTCTAGTCTTTTTCTGCTTCATTGGTTAATTAATAATTCCTCCTTCAATATTGTTTCAAAATATATTTAGAAACCTGGAACAGCAAGTCTTTCTTCATAATTGTTTTTTCTCAAAATTGTATTGGTCGTACTTATATTTTCTATTTTAGAGGAGCTTTATAATCAGCTTGTTAAGTTTCATAAAACATCCTGTGAGAATCTCGATGAGTGTATTGACTATACTAATCAATTTGACAGAATTGATAATTTTATAGTATGACGAGTTCTCATCCAGACATAATTTGTCTTTCATTGGTTCAGTCTTTTATATCTTTCAATAACATAGGACTGTTTTATTTGTATATGCCATGTACATTTCTTATTAGTAATTTTTAAAAATCTTATGGGCTTGTAAATTTTTTTTAAAGAGAATTTTTCTATTATTATTTTTTAAAAGATATTGATTTCTATATGACATTCTTATTATGAATCACCCACATCACTGAATTTTCTTATAGTTTTAATATTTAGTTATTTTTATTGGTATTCTAGGTCCATTCATGATTCTTTCAATCTGCAAATATAAAGTTTTCTCTATTTTTTTAAAAAATTACAACTTTATTTTTCTTGACTGATTGCATTAATGAAAACCTCTGTTCAATGACATGTAGGAGCTGTGGTTATAGGCTTTTCTTATTCCTAATTTTGTTATACCTTTTAATATCTAGAAAATTAACAAATATTTAATAATTTTAGTTCTATTTTCATCTTAGTTGCTATTCCTTGCCTGTTTTCAGCCTATTTATAAAATAAAAGGTTTGGATTGATTTCTATCTTATTTTCCTTCCAATTCATATATATTTTTTAATATGGTAATAAATGGACAGACATGAGAACAAAATTAGCTTTTGAGAAAAAAAACTAGAATGAAATGAAGTCTCATTAATTTATAATGAAATGGAGTCTAATTAATAACAAGACTATAATTTCCCAAACAAGATTCGAGAAGTCAAGGGAATCTATCAGTTGGAGATGCTAAATCCCAAAGAGAGCTCTTTTACCCTTTTTGAAGGCTCATATACCCGAAAAACTGAATGATTGTGCAAGAGTTTTTTTTTTCTAAAATTCAGTTGTGCTAAGTCAGCCAATAGCAGTGAATAATTGATTGCCACAAACAGCCATACCCCATCTACCTCCTTTGATTATTCTCTGTCAAGTCCCTTATAATAATGGACAAAGTGGGAAGAGGAAATTGGAGAGAATTTGATGATTGTACTAAGAAAACATGGGATAGTGTGGAATGCAGTGCTAGTTTAGCCTTCAGTCCATGCTTCTAAAATCCAACCGTAATTCTTCAGACAAATTGTCTGAACAAGAATCCTAAAGAGTGTCAGAGAAAATGGGGTAGTTCAGAGAGTTATGGGGCCTCCATCCACTCAAGAGAAAGCTACGGGGCCTTATGGAAGACAGTAATGGATTCAAGCCATGTAAAAAAAGCATATATTAAGTACCTCAGACTCATCCCTATCTTTGGAGGATGTATGTAATTTATAGAGTGTTTAAATTAGACAAATGCTCTAATCGATTTAGAATAAGGGACAGGAAACACATGTTTCTTTTTCATTAAACTGAACTTAACCAGAGTAGAAATGCTTATGATCTGAGTGATAGAGTGTGGATCTTCATCCAAGTGCTCCTAATTATAAGGATTGCACTTTTCTACAAAGGCCATTCATTATAGAACATGCTGTCTCCATAAAGACCAGAAATATACTAAGCAGCTCAAGCTAAGTGGTAATTTATATCATTGTTTATAGGCAGAAAGAACAAGAGCAAGCAGGAGAGTGAGGATGAGAGCAAGAGAACGAGAAAGAAATCTGAAGAATAGACATTTTAGTGGAGATGGAAAAAGGATTGAAACAAACCAGGGGAAATGACATCAGCCTTCTGTTCAGACTTGAGCTGTGAAAGAGAGGAACTATGGAGTTAAGTTCAGTTTTCTTTAAATTTCTTACTTATGCCTGGGTGGGTGACCAGAGTAAATGCTCTGGAAGCCAAAGGTACTGGCTTCTGCTTAACATCTTTTCTTGAGAAGAAGAAAAAGTCACTAAAAACAATATGCCAAGGGCTAGTTCATTGAGAATTAAGTGATCAAATTCCAAATCACGGAATGACCTGCTCCCTGATTTACTGAAGATTTTATTCCAAGGTTTAGTTCACTGCTCATTTGCACATTTCATTGACATATAAATGAGTAGGCTTTTTCTTAAATGAAGTTTACTGTGGTGTCTCTGCTGCAGATCTATGTCCCGACCCTATATTCAGCACTGCCTCAGCCCCTGCCTCTGCTTCTATTGGCAAAGCAGCTACAACTGACCTCACCACGTTTAAGATATTCATCTGAAAGACATTGTGAACTAGCTTTTGGCAAACTGATTTTCAATGAATTGACCGTTAGCCCTTCTAAAGGTTAATCAGAGTGCCCTTACATCTGGGCCACCAGTCTCAGTCATATTCCTACGTGCTATTTACCACTCACTTGAGCCCAGCTGAAAGTCAGTGGGGAAGTGGTGGAGTCACATCCAAAATGGCACTGACCACCCCAATCATCCTCTAGTGTGCATCTATTACCAGCTAGCTTTAGATCTGGAAAGTAGCCCCCAAAATGTAAATGCAAAGGCAACATGTCCTATTTTTTATATAAAGTCCATATTTCTTAACACGCATTTGAGGCTCTGCATAGCCTGGCATCAGTCTCCGTTTTCACTTTATCATTGTGGTCCTCAGACTTCATTGCTCCTGGAGCAAGCCATGCTCTTTGAAGCCATTGCATATGTCTGAAATGCCTCTGCATTTCTTCATTGTTTGCCAGGGCCCCTTCGCCTGCGTAGAGCAATTTAAATGCCATGTGTCTTTCCCAAACACCTCCAGGGAGATACATTTCCTGTTCCAGTTTCTGTCATTTCATAGCTTCTCAGAGATTTTTCTATTAGAGGGGGCAGCACCAACTTTCAGTGAAACTCCCAATGGAATGTGAGGTCCATAAAGGAAGAGGTTGAGTCTTATTTTCCTTGGTATCTCCATGGCTCAGCATGGCCTAGGCTGAGTAACTGCTGCATGTGGGGGTTTTGTGATCAGTGGACAGAAACCAAGCAATGATGGGCCTGACAGAATAAGACCCTGTGCTGAGCGTGGTGCCTGGGCACACTGAGCTTTCATGTGCTGAACAACAAGAAGAATATACAGAGTCTTCATAAGGTATGAGTCTTTTCCAACCTGGTACATCCAGAGGAGGGAATGAAAGCCCAGAGTCTTCTGTCTGTACCATCCAATCACTTACACTCCAGGACAAACTAACAAGGGTAGTAAACCTCTTAGTGAATTCAAGCAAGGATCTCCAATTTATTTCTAGCTGGCAGCTTTTTTAGTGATTAATAGCATATGTTCTATACTAACACTGCTCAATCAACTTTCTGCAATGACAGAAATGTTTTATACTCACTCTTTCAATATGGCATAGCCCCTTGCTTGAAATATAACTAGTACAACGAGATACTTACCTTTTCATTTAATGAATTTTGGCTACTGTATTGAATAGCGCAGTGATATACAAACCATACAGACTCAAAATCATATAGCTCTGCCAAATGTACACTGGTTATTAGCCCTTATTTCCTCATTTGTTAAATAAAGATAATAGTACACCTACTTTTTTTTTTTTTGCATGGTTAAGTCAGTTATTAATGTGTGTTAGTTACCTATTGCAGCATAACAAATCACCCCAAATTTAGTGGCTTAAAATATAATTTATTATCATCTATGGTTTCTGTTGGTCAGAAATTTGGGCAAGGCTTGGCTGTGCTGTTCTCCTTGGCATGCCTCATGCAATTGCACTCACCTGGTCTGCAATCATCCAATGGCTAGACTGAGGGATCCTCTTCCACAATGACTTATTTGCATGACTGGCAAGTTGTTTAGTGGCCTCTTTATGGGCTGCTTGAGTGTCCTCCCAGCACAGCACCTGCTTCCCTCAGTGCAATAAACCCAAGAAAACAAGAGGAAGGTGCAGTGCCTTTAAAGTGTAGCCTCAGAAGCCACATGCTATTTCATAGCCCAAGAGCTATCTTGGAGGCAACTACCATACCCTATAGAGTTTTTTGAGGGGGTGCTTGACACATAGTGAATGCAGATGTTAGTGGGTTTTTAAAATTTTTATTATTTGATTAGAGTTGACATATAATATTGGTTTATATTAGTTTCAGGTATACAGCATAGTAGTTAAACATTTATGTAATTTATGAAGTGATCCCCTCAATTAGTCTAGTACCCACCTGGCACTATACATAGTTATTACAATATTATTGACTATATTCCCTATGATATACTTCACACCCCCATGACCATTTCGTAACTACCAATTTGTACTTCTTCATTCCTTCACCTTTTTCACCTAGCTCCTCCAACTCCCTTCCCATCTGACAATCATCAGTTCTCTGTACCTGTAAGTCTGTTTTCATTTTGTTTGTTTATTTTGTTCTTTAGATTTCACATATAAGTGAAATCATATGGTATTTGTCTTTCTCTGACTTATTTCACTTAGTATAATATTCTCTAGGTCCATCCATGCCATTGCAAATGGTAAGATTTCATATTTTTATGGCTGAATAATATTCCATTGCATATATGTACTACAACTGCTTTA
Organism: Pteropus medius; assembly: GCF_902729225.1. Classification (NCBI taxonomy): domain Eukaryota; kingdom Metazoa; phylum Chordata; class Mammalia; order Chiroptera; family Pteropodidae; genus Pteropus; species Pteropus medius. The sequence continues at coordinate 11,085,079 of NW_024352783.1, forward strand.
TCCAATTGTCTGTTGATGGGCATTTAGGTTGCTTTCATATCTTGGTTACTATAAATAGTGCTGTAGTGAACATACAGGTGTATGCATATACTTTTTTGAATTAGTGTTTTGCTTTTCTTTGGATAAATTAGTGGTTCTTATCTGATACTTCTCAAGTACAGCAAAGCCTTGTGGCTCCCAGTTAACATTCACAGTGCTGGAAGCTCCTACTTTCAGGACAGCAGGAGAGCTGGAGCTGCAGATGCCCCCTCTGAAGTATCTACAGCCTGGTACATTGTCTCTTCCAGTGCAGCACCAGACGGCACCTTCATAAGAGCTTTTGGTGTGGGCCAATCAAAATGGCCAAGGCAGTCTCATCCAGTTTAGGATCTGACTTAACTTTGAGAATACAGTATGTGAAAGAAACTTGGAATCAGAAGCTCTGGGGCCAACTCCCAGTTCTTACACTTATGATTAGAGAGGAAAAACAAAAACAAAAACAAAGTCTCAGTTTATTTGTCCAATGCTATTCTTGTCCTATATGATGATTGTTTAGATTAACCCATTCAACGGGTATGCACTGTGTTCCAGATACTGTGCTAGTGAAGACTGAAGAAAGGCCTGGTCTTCACGTATGAAACAGATTGCTGAGAGTGATGCATGTGAAATACCTGCAGAAGTGGAAACACAGCCTGTGTTGACACTTGAGCTGAAACACAGCCTGTGTTGACACTTGAGCTGAAGAGGCTTGGCTGATCAGAAATGCTGAAGAAGAGTCACTAGGGCTGAAGCATGGCCAGACAAAACAGAAGTGTCAATGCAAGGAAGCATGTGAAACGAGTTTGTAAACTGCTTTTGTTGCTTCCAGTACTACATACTTAGGTTTTTTGCTGCTCTCAAGGCTACATTTTACTTTTTCTTCCCTCTATTCTTAATAATGTTTACAAATGAGTAGTACCACCTAGGGTCCTGGGGGCAGTATGATGGCCTGATGTTTTTGGTTTCTCTTAATCCTCACAAAGCCTGGAGATTTCTCCTTCCCTGCAGGGCCATAGCTCAACACCATCATGCCTGACCTCTAGACAGAGGGCATGTCACCTTTGCAGAACACAGTAAGTTCTTGGGTTGTGACTCAATAAATGGCTCTTGTCTTGCCATTTCCCCTAGCATAAATGTCTTAAGAGACAATGACATAGGCATCTGGCAAAGCTACTTGGCCATCACTCTACATCTATATATCACCTTGACCCTTCTCTTTATAGTTCCTCTTTCTCAGCAGACAGCCAGGAGCCGGGACAGATGTTGTGCTGCCTCTTTTGCTGAGCCATCACTCTCCCCAGAGACAGGCCTGTCTGGCCCCACTGGCTCTGTGTGCACATTAATAACAGAGCCAGGCATTAGCCTCCCTGTGGCCTTTCCTGAGAGCCTCTTAGGGTTTCCGCATGGGTTCTCTGCCCTCTTCCCCATTTTCCAGCCAGGATCCAGCCAGCTGTGAGCAAATACTTTCCTCCATGCAAAAGAGAACCACAGCCCTCCCATGATTTTAGCACAGTGAGGAATGGTGATTTGACATATGTTACAGGGCTGATCATCCTTTGTCCCCCATGGCCCACCTCCCCCAAACTTTGAAATGTGAGGAGCCCCTCAGCTTCTCCATATGACTGTACACCCACGGAAGGCTTTCTTGGCTATGGAAGCTGGCGAGAGTCTCAGCAGCTTGTTTATTTATCTAGCTGGACTCTGACTCTTAGTATTCAGCTCACAGAGAAAGAGGCTTTTGCAGCTAAGGTAGCCCCATCCCCCGCTGTGGAGACAGTGAACAGAGAAAGAACAGATATTCACTGAGGCCCAAACTCCCCTTAGCATTGTCTACAGGACTGTCGAGCAGGTGGGGTACAGGGTCATAGTCTGGGACCACAGATTCACAGCAACAGAGGCCTCAACATCACCGCAGCTAGCCCTCTCTTCCAGAGGAACCAAAGGACTTTTTTGGTCTAATTATGGAACCTGAGCTCTGACTTCATCCATCCTCCTAATCTGACTTCCTTACCTCCTAGAACCACTGTCAACAATTTAGAGTGTGTGTGTGTGTATTTCCAGATCTTTGTATATTAACACTTACCTATTTAATTGAGATATTTTTGTATACAAGATGTACTGCAATTGAAAAAGAACACTATCAGTTTCATATTGTATAATCACTATGTTCAGGAAGACTTGCCACCAAATAATTGCTCATTTAATAATAATCTCATTTGCTGAATGAAATAAGAAATGATAGATGAAGTGACTAGCCAAGTCTGGTAAGTGATAGGATTGGAAATTCATTTAGCCATAGCTAGAAGGTTCTACTACCTTGGTAAAAGAATCATTTAATCAGCAACAAAGTGGTTAGTACCTGGGTGAGGCAGCAGAGGAGAGAGCCTGAGGTCTGGTGGGAGATAGCATCATGTTCCTCTGTTATCCATGCCTGGAGGGTACCCCAATTATGAGCTGACAGTCTCATCAGGACAGGGTTCCCTTTGGTTTCCTACTTGTTTTGTCTTGCGCTTGTGCTGAAGGGCCTCTTTCTGGGCTACTTTCCCTGACCTGTTGACTTCTGGCCAGAGAGCCATGCCCTATCAGGAACTCAGGCCTATGGGAGGATGAGGGAGATGCTCTCCAAAGCACAGACCATAGAGGTGACTTCCACACAGACTCAGTGGGCTCTGCCTACATGTAGTAGGACACAGTTCTGCCTGGAAAGGAGAGCATGCCATGTTGCACAAACAGCTCTAGGTGGCCTGCTATTTTTACCTGTGTGGCATCACCTTTGGTCAGGTCTTCTCCTCTCTTACTAGGGTTCAGAAATCAAATAAAGGGATGCATGTCATGACTTATACTGTTCTTTTTTGCATCTGACATTCTATCATTTATATAGTTTTAAACTTGCTGCACAGCAGTTAAAATAAAATTCAACATTTTATTTAAGTTTTTGCTGCCTTTTTTGCTGCCTTTGGCTGGAGGAAGTATCCCCGCCACCGCCCCCCCCCTTTAATTCATATAAAAGAAAAATTTTGGATATTCCAAAAGAGGAAGTTTGTTTGTTTGTTTGTTTCCTTCCTCCCTAATGATCAAAGTTTGGCCAGTTTCCTCTTTCGTCTGAGGACCTTGTCTTCTGGAGATGCGGACCTGACTACTTGTCTATTCATGTCTCTCTTCTCTTCCCAGGGAAGCAGGCCAGATGATCTCTTGAACTCAGCACTCAGCACAGCTACTTCTTTCAGAAGGGGAAGACAAGGGGATTTTTGTGTTAGTAGCCCAGTTGGTGGGTGGCTATCACTGACCTGTGCCAGGGAGATCACAGAAGTTCTGGAGGGAGTCTCAGGACCTGCCTCCTCCCCTTTGCTCATCCTGCAGTAGAGCGCAGTCTGAGGATCTCTATGGCACATTCTCACCAAGGTGAGAGACTACTTCTGCCTGACCATATCTCTCTCTACTGTCTAAATGCAAGAACTGCCAGTGTGGCTTCTTTAGAGAAAGAAATTTCTGAGGAGAGCCAGACAAAGATGAAGTGAGCTGCTTCTAAGGTAGTGACTTCACCATTACTGGGACATGGAACACCACCCAGGCATTGTGTGCATGAGGTAGGTCTAAGAACTTCATTCAGTGAGAACTCTGTGTGAAGCATGAGGTAGATGAGGCTCTAGCTCAGAGAGAATCACTATTTTATTATCTTCTTATTACATTTCATTCTCATTTCATTAACTTCTGCATTATCTTTATGAAGTCCTTCCTTAAGATGCTTTTTTTTTCTTTTTCTTTTGCAGATCTACTGAAATCAAATATTTATTTCAGTATTTTCATTTATTTTCAGTATTTTTAGAAGAAAATGCATTTAAGGCTACACATGTTCCTAAGAGTGCTTCTTTGGCCATAATCATCTCAAATACATTCATTTTTTTTACTTTAATTTTACATGGGACTTATTTTTTAATACAAATATTATTTTGAAATTGTTTTATATTTAAAAATGTTAACCTTATTTTGTGATCTTTTTTATTCTTAGTATTCAGATTTATTCTGTATATGGACTTCTTTCAAATTAATAAAGATTTTATTGGGACCAGAGTACACAGTAGATTTTTATTAAATTTCCATGCATTTTTGAAAATTTGTATTATTTTTGGTTTTAATAGCATCTCCATGTCTTTGTTTATCTATATGTTATATCTCAAGCTATATAATAAAGATTGCTAATCTTATTATTTAAATCCTTGTCTTTCTGTGTTGCTATTCTCTCAATTTCTTAAATATGTTCCTTAAATTTCCACTCTTTTTTTTTTTTTGATAATTAAAGGTAGGTAAATGCATACACATCTTCTCTGGGTTCCTAATCAACTGAAATCAAAGCCAGAGGAGTGCCAGAACTAGTCTTCCAGAACAGATAAAAATGGAATTCCTTTATTCCTCTTTTTTGAATTGAGGAAACTTGGTCCTGCAGACTGGGATGACCAAGTTCCCTAATCAGCCAAAGACTGCAGAGCTAGGAACAAAAGAGTAGAGTGTCAGTGTGGTCTCCCAAAGGTAGAAATATGCAAAGTTCTGCAGCAATAAAATACAGACAGGTCCTAGAAACTGTAAGAGAAAGTAGAATTTATCCATTCTGTTTAATTTTTAATGTGGGGTATTGAGTGTGGTCATTAGCATCCATTAGAAGTCACTTTTCTAATCCACAGGTCAAATAATGACTTTTTGTAGAGAGACCTGCAAATGAAGGAGTAGAAAGGAAAGCAGCCAGGGACTGGAGCAACTGCCTTACCTCTCTAAAACATGAAACATAAGCAGATAAATAGGCCTCTATAACAATTTTTTGTGCCCTTGTCTATCTCAGTTTTAATCTTGTGTGTGTGTGCGTGAGATTTCGTAATAAATGCTATATTTGTTTTGACATAATTAGAGTCTGTCTTTCAAAAGAGGAATTTAACCTAGTAAAGAGTGACATACTTGATCTTATTTATACAATCTAATTTTATGATTTCTATTTAATAGATTATCTCAAGGGAGGAGCAGTATAGTAGTTAGGAGTGTGGACTCTAAGTTCAAATTCCAGCTCTTAAAGCTACTAGAAGAGCTACCACGAGCAAACTACTAGTACTTTCTGCATCTAAGGTTTCTCTTCTTTAAGATTCATATAATTCACAGAATTGTGAAAAAATTGAGTGAATATGTATAAAATATTTAATATAGTAGTTGGCACAAAATAAGACTAGTTGCTCTCTTACTCTCAAGTTTTGCAACATTTCTTAAAATTTGGCTGGTTATTTTTCTTCTTGGAATGGTTTGATTTGAAAATTATACCTTTTATTAAGGCTTTTTAAAAAAATTTAATTAAGTATATTGGGATAATATTGGTTAATACAATTATATAATTTTTAGCTAAACATGATCATTTGACATGTGTATATTCTATTGTGTGTTTACCACCCAAAGTCTAGTTTGCTTCAGCAATCTTATATTTGACCCTCTTTTCCCCGTCTACCTCTCACCTCTTCCCTCAACCCACTAGTAATCACTAGTTTATAGTCCATGTCCATGAGTCTCTGTTTGTCCTGCTCATTTGTTGGTTTTAGGGTTATATCTCACATATAAGTGATATCATGTGATTTTCAACTTTTTCTGTCTGGCTTATTTCACTTAGCATGATTATCTTGAGGTCCATCTATATTATCACAAATAACAGTATTTCATCTCTTCTTATGGCTGAGTAATATTCCATTGTATATATGTACTACAGCTTTTTTAGCCAATCATCTATCGTGGAACACTTTGGTTGCTTCCATGTCCTGGCCACTGTGAATAGTGCTGCTATGAACATCAGTGTGCAAATATCCTTTTGGATATGGGTTTTCAAGTCTTTGGGGTAAATACCCAGAAGAGGGATAGCATATGATAGATCAATTCTTAATTTTTTTGAGGAATCTCCTACTGTTTTCCATTGTGGCTGTACCAATTTGCAGTCCCACCAGCAGTGTATGAGGGTTCCTTTTTCTCGGCATCCTCTCCAACATTTGTTATTACTTGTCTTGCTTATTATAGCTATTCTAACAGGTATGAGATGGTATCTCATTGTGGTTTTGATTTGGATTTCCCTAATAACTAGCAATGTTGAGCATCTTTTCAAATATTTGTTGGCCATTTGTATGTTCTCTAGGGAGAAGTGTCTGTCCAGGTCCTCTGCCCATTTTTTTGATTGGATCGTTTTTTGTTTTTTGTTGTTGTTGTTATTGAGTTGTATGAGTTCTTTATATATTCTGGATATTAGACCCTTATCAGAGGTGTTGCTTGCAAATATATTTTCACATTTGAATGGTTGTCTCTTTACTTTGTTGATAATTTCTTTTGTTGAGCAGAAACTTTTTAGTTTGATGTATTCTCATTCATTTATTTTAGATTTTCCTTCCCTTGATTTTGAGGCCAAAATCATAAAATCTTTAAGCCCAAGGTCCTTGAGTTTACTTCCTATGTTTTCTTCTATTTTATTGTTTCAGTTCTTATATTTAGGTCTTTAATCCATTATGAGTTAATTTTGGTGTGTGGTGATAGACAACAGTCTAGTTTCATTCTTTTGCAGGTGGCTTTCCAGTTTTCCCAGCATCATTTATTGAAGAGGCTTTCCTTTCTCCACTGTATGTTTTTGGCTTCTTTGTAAAAAATTATTTACCCATATAAATATGGATTTACTTCTGAACTCTTGATTCTGTTCCACTGGTCTATATGTTTGTTGGCAAATACCATGCCGTTTTCATTACTGTTGCTTTGTAGTATAATTTGAAGTTGGGCAGAATGATGCCTCCAGGCTCTTTCTTTTTTCTCAGGATGGTTTTGGCAATTCGAGGTCTTTTGTGCTTGCATACAAATCTGATGATATTTTGTTCTATTTCTTTAAAAAATTCCAATGGAATTTCGATAGGGATTGCATTAAATCTGTATAATGCTTTAGATAATATGGTTATTAAGGCTTCTTATTTTTTTAAAAAAAATTAATTAGTTTTAAGTATACAACACATTGGTTAGAAATTTATATAGTTTATAAAATGATCCCCCTAATTGTTCCTTCTCTTTTCTGGTTTTCCACCTAGCCAATAATTAATGCTAACTCCATTCCCTATGCTGTGCTTCCCATCCTCGTGACCATCTAACAACTACTAATTTGTACTTCTTTAACCCTTCACCAATTCTTCCAGCCCCCAACTGCCATCCCCTTTGTCTATCACCAAATTGTCAGTTTTTAATTAGTTTGTTCTGTTTGTTTCTTAGATTCTGCATATAAGTGAAATCATATGGTATTTATCTTTCTCTGTCTGACTTATTTCACTCAGCACAATAACCTCTAGGTCTATCCATGTCATTGCAAATGGTAGGATTTAATTGATTTTAATAGTTGAGTAATATTCCATTGTATATATAAACCATAACTTCTTTATCCAATTGTCTGTTGATGGGCATTAGGTTGCTTCCATATCTTGGCTATTGTAAATTGTGCTGCCATGAATATTGGGGTGCATAGATCATTACAAATTATTGTTTTGGTTTTCTTTTCATGAATACCCAGAAGTGCAATTGCTGGGTCAAAAGGTAGATCCATTTTTAATTTTTTGAGAAGCCTCCAGACTGTTTTCCATAGCATCAGTACCAATTTATAATCCCACCAACAATTTATGAAGGTTCCCTTTTCTCCACATCCTCGCCAACACTTGTTCTTTGATTTATTGATGATAGCCATTCTGACAGGTATGAAGTGATATCTCATTGTGGTTTTAATTTGCATTTCTCTGATGATTAATGACCTTGAGCATCTTTTCATGTGTCTATTGGCCACCAGTATTTCCTCTTTGAAGAAGTATCTGTTCAGATCTTCTGCCTAATTTTTAAATTGGATTGTTCATTTGTTTTGTTGTTGAGTTGTATGAGTTCTTTATATATTTTTGGATATTAACTTTTTATCAGATATATCATTAGCAAATATGTTCTCCCCATCAGTCCATTGTCTTTTGTTTTCTTGGTGGTTTCCTTTGCTGTAAAAAACTTTTTAGTTTGATGCAGTTCCATTTGTTTATTTTTTCTTTCATTTCCCTTGCCCGGGGAGATATATCCGAAAAGAAATTACTGTTGCAGTATCAGAGAGTTTACTGCCTGTTTTCTTCTAGAAGTTTTATGGTTTGGGGTCTTACATTTAATTCTTTAATCTATTTTGAGTCTATTCTTGTATACAGTGTAAGAAGGTGGTCCAGTTGATTTTTTTTTGTATGTATCTGTCCAATTTTCCCAATATCATTTATTGAAGAGACTGTCTTTACCCCATGGTATAATTTTACCTCTTTTGTCATTTATTAATGATCGTATAGGTGTGGATTTATTCCTGGGCTCTCTATTTTGTTCCATATATCAATGTATCTGTTTTTATGCCAGTACCATGCTGTTTTAATTACTGCAGCCTTGTAGTATATTTTGATATCAGGTAGCGTGATATCTCCAAATTTGTTCTTCTTTCTCAAGATTGGCGTGACTATTGGGGGTCTTTTATTGTTCCATATAAATTTTAAGATTATTTGTTCCAGCTCTCTGAAAAATGTCATCGGTATTTTGATAGAGATTGCATTGAATCTCTAGATAGCTTTGGGTCCTATAGCCATTTTAATGATGTTGATTCTTTGTACCCATGAGCACTGTATATGTTTCCATTTATTTGTATCTTCTTCAATTTTTTTTCAATGACTTATGATTTTCTGAGAACAGGTCTTTTACCTCTTTGTTTAATTTGATTCCCAGGTATTTGATTGTTTTCTTAATTTCTCTTTCTGAAAGTTAATCATTGGTGTTTAAAAATGCCACTGACTTCTGAATATTTATTTTGTAACCTGCTACTTTACTGAATTCACTTATCAGTTCTAACAGTTTTTTGGTGGAATCTTTAGGGTTCTCTATATATAGTATCACGTCATTGGCAAATAGCGGGACTTTTACTTCTTCCTTTCCAATTCTGATACCTTTGATTTCTCTTTCTTGTGTGATTGCTGTGGCTAAGACTTACAACACAATGTTGAAGAGGAGTGGTGAAAGTGGGCATCCTTGTCTTGTTCCTGATATTAAGGAAAACTCTTTTAGCCTTTCTCAATTGAGTATGACGTTAGCTGTAGGTTTGTCATATATGGCCTTTATTATGTTGAGCTATGTTCCCTCTATTCCCACTTTGCTGAGAGTTATCATAGATAGATGCTGGATTTTGTCAAATACTTTTTCTGCATCTATTGATATGATCATATGGTTTTTGTCTTTCAATTTGTTAATGTGGTGTATCACATTAATTGAATTGGGGATATTGTAGCAACCTTGCATCCTAGGAATAATCCAACTTGATCATGGTGTATGATATTTTTAATGTATTGCTGAATTCGGTTTGCTAATATTTTGTTGAAGATTTTTGCATCAATGTTCATAAGAGACATCGGCCTATGGTTTTCTTTTTTATAACATCTTTGTTTGGTTTTAGAATCACGGTAATGGTGGCCTTTTAAAAGGAGTTAGAGAGCTGAACTTCTTAGAATAATTTGAGAAGAATAGGCAATAATTCTTTGAATGCTTGTTAAAATTTGCCTATGAAGCCATCTTGTCTGGAACTTTTGTTTTTTGGGAGGATTTTAATTATTGATTCGATTTCATTGGTGGTAATCGGTCAATTCAGATTTTCTGTTTCTTCTTGACTCAGTCTTGGAAGATTGTATGTCTCTAGGAATGTGTCAATTTATTCCAGATTGTCCAATTTATTGGCATACAATTGTTCGTAGTATTTTCTTATGATCTTTTGTATATCTGTGGAGTCTATAGTTATTTTTCTTCTTTCATTTCTGATTTTATTTATTTGATTCATCTCTCTTTTTTTCTTGATGAGTCTGGCTCAGGGTCTGTCAATTTTGTTTATCTTTTCAAAGAACCAACTATTGGTTTCATTATTTTTTTGCATTGTTTTTCTAGACTCTATTTTGTTTATTTCCGCTCTGATCTTTATTATTTCTTTCCTTGTATTCACTTTGGGCTTTGTTTGCTGTTCTTTTTCTAATTCTTTTAAGTGTAAAGTTAGATTGTTTATTTGAGCTTTTTCTTGTTTCTTGAGGTAGGTTTGTATTGCTATGAATTTTCCTCTTAGGACTGCTTTTTGCTGTGTCCTATAGATTTTGAGTCATTGTCTTCATATTCATTTGTCTCTAAGTATCTTTTGTTTTTTTTCCTTGATCTCATTGATAACCCTTTCATTGTTCAGTAGCATGTTATTTCATCTCCATGTGTTTTTGTATTTTCCAGTTTTTTTTCTTGTAGTCGATATCTAGTTTCATATCATTGTGATCAGAGAAGATGGGTGATATGATTTCAATCTTCTTAAATTTATTTACTAGTTTTGTGTCCTAACATGTAGTCTATCCTGGAAAATGTTCCATGTGCACTTGAGAAGAATTAGATTTTGCTGCTTTGAGGTAAAATGCTCTGAAAATATCTATTTAATTCATCTTGGTAGTGTATCTTTTAAGCCCATTATTTCCTTGTTGATTCTTTGCCTGAAAGATCTGTCCATTGGTGTTAATGGGGTGTAAAAGTTTTCTACTATGAATGTATTACTGTTGATAGCTCCTTTTATATAAGTCAATAATTGCTTTATGTATGCAGGTGCTCTTATTTTGGGTGCATATATGTTTACTAGGGTTATGTCCTCTTGATTTATCAATCCTTTTATCATTATGTAATGCCCTTCTTTGTCTCTTACTATAGCCTTTGTTGTAAAGTCTATTTTATCTGATATAAGTATTGCTACCATGACCTTTTTTTCATTTCCATTTATGTGAAATATCTTTTTCTATCCCTTTACTTTCAGTCTGTGAGTGTCATTTGATCTGAAGTCATTTGATCTTGTAGACAGCATATTCATGGGTCTTGTTTTCTTATCCATGTCTTTTGATAGGAACATTTAATCTATTTACATTTAAGGTACATAGTTACTGCCATTTTATTTGTTATTTCTATTTTCTTTTTTACCCCTTTTCTTTTTACAGAAGTTCCTTTAACATTTCTTATAATACTAGCTTATTAGTGATGATTTCCTTAAGCTTTTTCCTATCTGGAAAGCTCTTTATCTCACCTTCCATTTTAATTGAAAGCTTTGTTGGGTATAGTATTCGCAGTTGTAGGTTCTTTTTTTTTCATAACTTTGAATATTTCTTGCCAGTTTTTCTGGCCTGCAAAATTTCCAGTGAAAAACCAGCAGATATTCTTATGAGGGTACCCTTGTAAATAACTAGCTGACTTTCTCTTGCTGTTTTTAAGATTCTCTCTTTGTCTCTGACCTTCGGCATTTTAATTATGATGTGCCTTGGTGTGGTCTGTTTGAATTCATCTTATTTGGGACTCTTTGTGCTTCCTGAACTTGTATGTCTAATTCCTTTGCCAGGTTAGGGAAGTTTTCTGTCATTATTCCTTCAAATAGATTCTCAATCCCTTGCTCTCTTCTCCTTCAGGTACTTCTATGATCTGGATAATGTTGTGTTTCATGTTGTCCCAGAGGTCTCCTAAACTATCCTCATTTTTTAAAATTCTTTTTTCTTTTTGTTCTGATTGAGTGTATTCTGTTACCTTGTCTTCCAGTTCGCTGATTTGTTCTTTTGCTTTGTCCAGTCTACTGTTGAATCCTTCTAGTGTATTCTTCATGTCAGGTATTGCATTCTTCATTTCTGTCTGGTTCTTTTTTATGATTTCTATGTCTTTTTTAATGCTTACTATTTCTCTGTTGATTCTCATTGTACTCATCCTTTCTCCCCATATATTCATTGAGCATCCTTATAACCATTATTTTGAACTGTGTCTCTGGTAGGTTGCTTGTCTCCATTTCGTTCAGCTTATTTTCTGGAGTTTTCTCCTGTTGTTTCATTTGTGGCATGTTTCTTTGTTTTCTCATTTTATTAGCCTCTCTGTGTTCATTTGTTTCATCTCTCAGCCTTGGTCAGATGGCTTAATGTGGAAAGTGTTCTTTGTGGCCCAGTGGCACACTTTTCCTGATCCCCTCTGCCAGGGGCTCTGGACGTGATCTTTGTGTGGGTTGTGTGTGACCTTCTGTTATCGCCAAGCCTCTATTGTTGTACATCAGTGAATGAGATTAATACTCAGGCTGACTAATTGTGGGAATTGGCTGCACCAACAGGGTAAGAATTTCTGTGAGGAGGCTAACCCCACTGGGTGGATTTGCCCTAAGAGGCTTGTGTACTTGTTGCATACTGCCCTAAGAGGCTTGTGTACTTGTTGCATACTTGTTGCATTGTGCGTACTGCTAATGGGGCTAGTGAGGAGTTGCTCCGTTGTGGTCTGGTGCCAGCCTTGGGATGCATTCGTTTTATGGCCCTTTGGAAAGGGATACCCAGCAGGCTAAGGACAGCTGCTGCTTTTGATTGCTCAGGGCTACCCAGTGGGAACTACTAAATGATCCGCAGGTGTTTGTTGTCTATGCTGGATTGGCTTCAATGTGGCTCCTTTATATTATCAGATGTAGGTGTTCGATCAGCTGGACTTCAAGTAATTTTCCACATTGATTATTTTATATTTTGTTTGTAATTTCAATGCGGACCTGTGAGGACTCGAACCCTGCTTTTACCTAGTCCACCATCTACCCCCTCTCCCCCAAGGCTTCTTATTTTTAATTAATATATTTCTGTTTTATGTTGTGTGTTGCAAATTTTTCTGTTAATTGAAGAATAATTATTCTCAAGGCACTGAGATTTATGGTTAAAAGATGCTTTGAATGCTACTGAAAACAATAAGAAAACCTAAAAGGTAAAGAATAGAAAATGAGAAACTTAAGTGAAACAGCAAACTGCCACAACTTCAAACCAGAAATGAGGTAAAACATATGCAAATTCCATGCCTTTGGGCCAACATGAGATGAGGACTGCATATGCAGAATCTACCTACAGTGCCTGGAACCACAGTCTGTGCGCATAAAACCTCCCACTAGTTATTACCACCCTTTAAATTTAGCCTAGCCATAGTCTAATCCATAGGTGGTATAACTATGGAAACACTTGGCCACAGCTGACCTGACTCATCCGCACAGACACTTTGAAATCTATAGAATCCTGCATGAGATTACCTGTGTTCCTTACTTCTGATGCATTTGCTTAGTAAAATGTTAGTGCTCTACTTTATCGATTTCCTTTATGTGATGAAAGAAAATCCTACACATTGCATTTGTTTGACAGTTCTCTGCAGCAGAAATATCCTCAGCTGAATTGTGTTTGTAAGTGACCAATTTAAAGCATTCTTTGTCTTTGCAGGAGGCATTTTCATTGCTGTTGTTTGTTTGTTTGTTTGGTGCCACTTTTCTAGGTGGAGTTTCTTCTTGCAGACAGTGGTTTCCAGATCAGAGAAGATCTTATTGTCTGAAGTGAACTGATGCTCCTATGGAAGCCTGGATATTGTCAAGATTTAAGTTTTGGCATTTCTTTCAGGAGCAGTAAGCGCCATTGTGAGGTATACATTCAATCTCCTATACAGATAGGCCAGAGTGATGCCTTTGCCTTAGCTACTGTGGATGGAGGTGTTCCCCACCTAGGCCTCTTCTCCAGGCCCACAAACCTGCTGGCTCCCACACATCCAGGGCTTCCCCTTACCTCCAGAGTCCTTCAAATCCCTTCTCATCCTCTCTGGAGCAACAGACTTTCAATTACCTCATCTCCATGTTCCGATACTTTGGGGCCTTCTCTGCTCTGTTGCACTAGGAAAAAGTGAGGACTTATCTGGTGAGCTGGATCAGGCTGTTGTTGTCCCTTCTTCTGAGTTTTCCTATCTCAGGCAATGTTCATGAGCCCACAATGGCACTTTTCTTTAGGAGGACCTTCCAATGTCTTCTGGAGGCCCAAGAGTATAGGAGTTAAATTTATGTTAACTGCAGAGACAAAATTAAAGGTGGTTAACATAAAATGTTTTTCACACAGAAGTTAATGGTATAAGTATCAGATACTGAATGTTTTGGAGTTTGGGTGTCTTGTAGCTTCAGTGGGAGCCAACATCACCACACACTGCTAAAAAGGCAATTTTGGCCTGCAGTAATGGAGAAATGAAGTGTGGATCAGAGGAGGAGACAGTTCTGCTGTTCTCTGTGCTGGCTACTTTGCTACTTTGCTACTAGAGCTTCACAAATTAATTGTCTGTTGCATTATAGAAAAAAGCTTGAAAATAAATAATGGAGAGAGAGATTAACATCTTGAGGGATCTAGAAACCATGCTGTGTAAAGAGGAGTGAAAGAACTATCTAATCCAAAACAACTATCTTTTGGAAAAAGTGAAGATGACTTCAGGGAAAAAGACTGCTGTCTCAAGATATTTAAAAAACTACAACATGGTAGGGAAAACAAACTGATTCTGTGTAGTCACCATAGGGTAGAACTTTGATCTGTAGGTGGAAGTTGCCAGGGACAGATTTCATTTCATAACAACACTAGGGGTAGCTGCATGGGAAAGTGGTCACCATGTTACCCTGAATGCCCAAGCCAAGAGGTTCCTTTTCTCCAGGAGCTTGGGTGGGTATGTTCCAGGTCTTTTACCTCTGAGCATGAGTGATTCTATATTTGCAGGAGCAAGAGGTAATGGCATTTCTCCTATGGCCCCTGAGGCATGGAAGGAAAACAGCAGGGCCACTGTGCTCATGGAGGGTGCAAGACTGACCACAGCCTGCAGGGGATGTTTGCTCAGCTTTAAGTCTTGAGCTAATGAACCAGAACTGGGGTTTCACCTGCAACCCTTCCTGCACTCCTAACATCTGAAGGGAAGGCTGCAAATCTCACTCAAGTCCCATCTGCACCCCAAGGACAAGGCGGAGGGTGACTCACATTGGCCTAAGGATGAAATTCAGGAGCTGGAGCTCTGGGTTAAGGGCTGGGCTCTGTGTGGGGCTTCCTCTTTTCTGAGGTTCTTCCTTGTTTGTGAAACCCATTCCCATGAATGTTTCAGGTGCTATCCTTCTTGGAAGGTTAAAAGCTAAATCGGCTCCATAGGAAGCAGCTCCAGTGTTTATTCAAGTCTGATGAAGTCATTTGCCCTGCACCCATCCAGTACCAACATTTGGGCCAATGGGCTTGAGTTCGCACTTATATACTTTTACTGATAATTTATCAGTAAACTAGCAGACTAGTTTGATGGCACTTAGCAAGGTTCTGGAAGCTGACCCTCACAGCACAATGTCGTAAATACCTACAGCATTTCCATGTGGACAGTCAGGAATAGAAATCTTTCTGCATAAAAATCTTTCCCTGTGCCTTGGCATGCAGATTCTATTGGTTATAGGAAAAAGAAAAGTGAAAGATAAGAAAAACTCACTGAATTTACTTAAAAAATTCAAATTCCAAGGGAATCTTGAAGTTGATTCTCATTCTTTCCAATTAATCTACAACTTTATTTTGCTTACATTTTAAAACTTATATTTTAATATGATTTTATACTTAAAAAGGGCACAAAATAATACAAAAAATTCTTGTATACTTTTTGCACAAATTTCCCAGATGTTAGTGTCTTATGTAACATACATGCAATGATCAAAACCAGAAATTAATATAATACATGTCTAATCTATAGATCTTATATAGATTTCACCAATTGTCCCACAAAAGTCCTTTTTCTGCTTTAGGTTTCAAACCAGGTCCATATGTTGGATTTAGTTGTCCCATCTTCTTAGTCTCCTTTAATCTGGAGTAGTCTTACCTATACCTTTGGCAATCTAGAGAAAAAGAAAGTAACCTGTTGAAAAATATTGAGTGTCTACTTGCCTTTCCTTGTGCCTTGATAGGAATGAGGGAATGCCACATTGAAAAAAAAGGAGACCATTTCTGTCAACCAAGGATTCTTGGTCTAGTGTTGAACACAGGTAAGGAAACTAACGGTTTTCATGCAGGATGGTAGTTACTGTAAGAGGAAATGTAAGAAGTATACAAGTTTGGAGGGAAGACACCTAAACCAAGTTGGGAAGAAGCAGGTAACAATTCCTGGAAGAGATGATATTGAAGGTGAGGCCCCCAAGAAGTGTAGGAGATGTACAAGCTGGAAGAAGAACACTGCTGGTGTAAGATCATACAGGGAGTGGCAATGGCATTGGTAAAAGCCCTGCTCTGATCACTAAACTGAAATGAATTCCAGAGTCTGGAAGTGAGATGTGAAGTGGGGAGAGAAGTTCATGGGGCTGGAGAGGCAGGAAGTGACCAGATTGTACAAAGCCTCAGAAATCATATTAAGGGTTTATTGTGACCATAGAATGATGGAGAGACATGGCAAGATGTTTTGTACAGGAGTGTGATGGTCTGATCTATGTTTTAAAAAAAACTATAAGAAATGATATTGGCCTGAGCAAACAGTGGGTATGGGAAGACATGAAAAAATGGAGATTTGGAGGTAGCAGAACTGACAGGACATGAAGAATGGTTGGATGGAGAAGGGGAGAGGGAAGTGGTGATGAAAGATAAAGCCAGGCTTTTGGCTTGGCACTGAGTGGAAGTTGCGGCCATTCTCTAAGGTAGAAGACAGGAGTAGGAGGAGTTTTGAGGTTGTATTTATGCTGAAGTGTTTGAGTATTTTATTGGAGTGTGAAGCTGAGGTTCTCTTGACTCCTAGTCCAGGGCTGTAGACTTTATGGCATGTCTCTTTGCGATCCAGCAAACCACTAGGTGTGAAACATGCAGATAGGTACTCCTGAGAAGCAGGCTGTGTGGCCTGGTCCCTCTCCCTAGGGAGCCCACAGCCAAGGGCCACCGCAGTGTTGGGGAGACACTGTAACAAAGATAGTACAAGGAGTTCTAATCCTGGTAGTGATTCCACAAAGTAGAAAAGACTGGACAGATTGGATCCCATGGAGATGGGGTCAGGCTGGCACCTTAGATGAGGGGAGCTGTCCAGATATTGCAGGATGGTTTGCTGAGAGCAGATGGAGCAGAAGGCCAAGCTGGAACAGGACTCAGGAAAATGCCAGGGAGTGGTGGTAGGGGGCATCCTTTCCTCCCACCTGTCAAAGAATGGCTGGGAGGAACTAATTGGCATAGAACTCCTTCTTCATGAAAGCCACCATGACAGTTTCCATTCTGCTATTTTACTTCTGAGAGGTTAAGTTACCTGAATGTGTAGAGCCAAGACTTGGACAAAAAGCTTATTCTAAAGCTCTCTCTTGTGCCTTCTGCCTTCTGATATCAAGTGGAAACTCAGGTCCAGTCTGGGCAACTGTTTAAATTGTCCAGATGTAGACAGGAGGAGGCATACGTGAAAGGAAGGAACAAAGAAAAAGTTTACAGTTATCATTGGAAGTAGTCACTGGCACCATGCAGAGAACCATGGCTATCATCAGGAAAAGCCTTTCTCTAAGAGGGAGAAGAATTAGATAAGGCTTAATCCTGGGAATGCAGTTGAGGGCATAACAAAGAGAGAGGTCACACAGAGCTAGACTGGAAACAGTCTTGCCTCCAGCAAGCAGAATCCAGCCAGGACAGTCATAAGTCAGGCTGGCTGATCTGGCACAAGGCTCAGCCCTGATGCCCCTTTTTTGTCCTTGATTCAAGATCTTGTTCTTGATCCACTGCAAGGCTAGTCTTGGGTAAAAGATGGTCTAGAAGTGGTGATGCTCCATCTCTGGCCCAAGCTTCAAGAGGTTTTGTTGATGTTTATAGAGAATGTTTCTTTCCTTCTGACTTGTATTCACCCCAGTTTGCAGACCTGCGCTGTCCTGACTGGCTGGGCTGGAAGCACTTAAGAAGAACAGATCTCAGCGGGACTCTTCCTTTCCTTCCAGTATCAGAGAAACAGAAGTCTGTTTCTGCCCAATAGCCAGTAAGCCTCTTAGAAGCTCAGCTGGAAGGGGAAGTCCAGGCAGCTTGGGACAATTTAGCTCAACTAAACCCTCCAGGGTGGAGCACCAAAAACTGGAGAAAGAACAAGAGTGGGATGTGAAGACTGGGAGAAATGACTTGCCTTGCCCCAGTTTCTCATATTCCAGGACTGTAATTGAGGAGTTGGCTGCTATCAGGGAACATTATGTAACATCCAAAGTCACATCTCATCACCGTTTCACCTTTCCATTCCTGGGCAAACCCACTGCTCACAGGTCAGCATCAAGTCTGCACTCACAGGCTGATTTTAGACCTGACAGGCAGAAATAATGGCTAGTCTGGAAAGGGACTTACTCCTGGCTGGATGCAGGGTTTCTCCTGCTGTCGGGGTATCCTGGGAATTCAGTTTCAATGAATTTTGGGCCATGTAGAAAGAGCAGAGACAAGCAGACAATCATCGATGTATTTATGAACAAACTTAGTCCACCACAGATAGATGGGCAATGCTTATGAAAAATGAGTCAGGGATCTCCCCTTTGGAATCTGAGGGAGGAAGTGAGCCATGTGGAGACTTTGTGTGTGTGTGTGTGTGTGTGTGTGTGTGTGTGTGTGCGCGCGCGCGCTAAAATTTGCTTTATGTCTTGGGAAAAGAACCTCGAGCTTCTTCAATCCCCTTCTATCATATATCCTTGGCAGCTCTGGGAGATATTTTCCCTATTAAGCAAACTAACAGCTGCTGATTTGGGCTACAGTTTGCCTTGTTCAGTTCTTGGGAAGAAAGAAGATGCTCAGCTGTCCTCAAAAGCTACCAGTAGAAATCAGAATAAAAAACACAGAACAGATGGGCCTGGAGGATAGGAACCCTGAGTGGCGCTGTGGGTTCCTATCCTTAGCAGAAAGCTGTGAACATCTTACTGTTAAAGAGTTCTCTTGCCCACGCCTGGTCTAGTGTGCTCACCTCCACACTGCAGGGCTGCATGGTGTCCTCAGATCTCCTTACATCTGAACTTTCAGAAGAGAAGACCTAAGTAAAGTGGAAGATTACTATGAGGAGACAGTGAGCAAGGCACTGAAAAATTTCTTGGGTCAAAATTCTTCATCCATCATCATCACATTACCAGTTCTACTATAAATGACTTATTCCTGTGGGTGTCAATTTCTCCACTACTAGGTTCTAATCTGAACCAACTAAAATGGCAGTTCATATTTGTATTATTGTTTTCTATGTGTCAAGCACTAGGGTACAGATTTGCAAGGTCACATTAAATCCTCATCCTATTCTTGTGCTGTACCCATTGTACTGATTATAAAGTTGAGAATCAGAGAATTCAAATAATTTATGTAAAGTAAGAAAGTCAGTGATTGGCATTGCTGATTAATCTACCATTGAAAATACTGAAGTGCCAGGATAGACTGTCTACCTGGGAAGACTGATGCCATTTATTCAGTACATATAAATATAAGAAGTATAACAATACATACCAAACCTAACCCAGCAGCAAGATATGTTCATCTACTCTGCATTCAAGGAAAAAAAAAAACACGCGAAGATGTTCACATAACAAGAATCTCCAAACATTGGCTTGAAATCACAAAGAATATTGCCTTAGGAAACAAAGTTTAGAGTAATAGGATATTCTTTAGAATAAGTAGAATTAATTTTAATGATATGATATTGCAGAAATGGATGAAAGTATTTTATACATAAGTGAAAACAAAACCTTAGAGATATGGAGAAAAAAGTAGATTAATAAAATAAAAGAGTGACTTACAGAGCAGAATGAAAATAGATGAAAATTTAATTTGTAAGCTGGAAGCTAGCAACAAAGAATTCTTTTAAAATGAAAAAGAAATGGAAAATATTAAAGGATCACTGTGAGACAAAGTGGATTTATTAAATACTTCCAAATTTTGCTTAATTTAACTTGCAAAAGAAAACAAACAGCAGAATTGAAGAAAGGAAATAAATAACAGAAGATAACATTTTCAGAAAAGAAGAAAAGAGCCCTCATATCGAGGCAGCCCACCGGATGTTAGGTAGGACAATAGAAAGTCACATATAAAAACTGTGGTGACATTTCAGAAAATCAAAATTGTCCTAAAGGCTAACAAAGAAAAACAAAAAAGAATGTGGTTTCTCTAAAAAGGAATGAGCATCAGATTGGAATCATATTTCTCAAAAAGAAAGACAGGATTTTTGAAAGCAAAGTTGTTGGAATATAAGTTTGAACTAGACTCTATTCCCCCGCTAAAAAAAAAAATTAAATACAAGGTAAAAATAATTAAATACAAGGTAAAAATAAAGCTCTTTAAGAACTCAGAAAGTTTACCAATTAGAAGCCCAATTGGAAATTCCTGAATAATCTATTCCAGCAAAACAAAGTAAAAATATCGATAATTAAATTAAGGAAGACTTGGGATATGGAGAGCAGTGCTTAGCCAAAGAAAGTAATTAATTATAAATAAGTATTTTTTCTAAAAGCATTCAATGACAATAAAAACTTGAATTCATAATCTTTTTTTTAAAATTAAGTTTATTGGGGTAACATTGGTTAATACAATTATATACAGGTGTACATTATAATTTAACATCTGTATATTCTATTGTGTGTTTACCACCCAAAGTACAGTTTCCTTCAGCTACCATATATTTAATCCCTTTTACCCACTTCACCCTCCCCCTACCCCTTTATATTTGACCCCCTTTACCCCATCTGTCTCCCCCTCCACCTCCACCCCTTATCCTCTGGTAATCACTAGTCTATAGTCCATATCCATGAGTCTCTGTTTGTTTGTCCTGTTCCTTTGTTGCTTTTAGGTTTATATCCCACATATAAGTGATATCATGTGATTTTTGACTTTTTCAGTCTGGCTTATTTTGCTTAGCATGATTATCTCGAGTTCCATATATACAATGGAATACTCAGCTATAAGAAGAGATGAAATATGGCCATTTATGACAACATGGATGAATTATCGAGAGAATCCATAATCTTAAATGATTTCAGAATAGTTCAGATCATACAATAAAGGAAAAACCTTATATTTAAGAAATTTTAACAGCACTTTTTTTCAGCTTTTGAACAAGAGCCCTCACATTTTCATTTTGCACTTGGCCCCACAGTTTATGTTGTCATCTCTGTCATTTGTACGCAGAATTCAGATTACTTTTGCTGAAGCAACTAGAATAAAGAGGCTCCATACTTGGGGACATCAGACATATTAGAAAATTAGGTGAAAAAAAAAGGAGAAATAACTTAGTTGCTAGCTGATTTAGAGAGACCCTCAAAGCCAAGTTAAAAAATTTTAGGGTCTTTTCCTGGAAGAACTGAACCAGTCATGGAAAAGGACTTAAATATTCTGACATTTGAAAGTCACTGATGTTATTGTTGGCAGGGTATCCCATTAACACAGTGAAACTCTCCAATGTATAAGCTATTCTATGCACCATTCTAGTTCCAAACCATTTCTAAACCATTTCCAAACCTGGTGTCCAGGTCTTAATGCAGTCACTCCTACTTCCCTTCCTAGGATGTTTTTTAATTTGGGAATTACATTCATTTGCATTTAATACAATTATTAATGTATGTCACATCTCAGGTCCTTTTCAGTTTTTTCTCAACATTTATCACAATGTACTATTACTTCACTATCATTGACTTATGAAATTTTTCCTACTTGTCTTCCCACTAGGCAGCAAGCTCCCTGAGAAGAGCCATCCCTATCTTGTTCATTGTTTAATCCTGAGTCTCACATGGTGCTTTCCCCAGGTTGTCTCAGTAAATTGATTTGAGTGAACAAACATGAAAGGACTTACTAAACTGTACATTTATGTGAACAAAATGACATCTTCTTATTATGAAATGGTTAGAGAGAAGATTCCAATGAGGACTTTGGTTGTATGATGCTGATTTTAAGAGAGTATAAGTGACAAGCATGCTACCTGGGTCTCCATACCCCCACAAAAGTCCTGAGAGTCAAGCAGGATGGATGACTGTGTGGTTTCTTAGCTGGAATAAAGCAGAAGCAAAGGTGAAAATATCTTTCTTTCTCTTCTCCCTTCTCCTTCTATAAAGTTTGGCTTGATCTTGAAGATTCTTACTCATCAATTGCATTCCTGGACCCTTTTGTTATCTTTGGTTTCAGCCCTGAGAATAAATCTGTTGGTCACACTCTTTAATCAGGTACTTCCAGAGAAAGGATCTGACTGCAGGAATGACAGGAACCAGATTTCAAATGGTTTTCCAGGAACTGAGGAAAATCAAGATTTTTTCCTGCAGTTTCTCTAGGATGTGGGTTATAGAGCTACAGCTGTGCGAGGAGAAATTCCAGAACTTTCTCTAGGACTGGTGGGAAGGACTGTTTTTTTCACATGCAGAGGCTTATACACCTTGCTTTCCATGTGAGCCCAGCTCACCTTATCAGAGACTCTGTGGCATTGCTCATTTGGGTGGGTTATTGTAAGGAAAGATATACAGGAAGAAAATGAAACTCTTTATTTTTATTTCCCCCCCGTGGGCAATGGCAAGATATGTTGACTTTAGAACCTTTATTTCATCCATGAGAATTGCCTTTTCCTTTCAGAAGAGTCCCACCTCCTCAGCTGCTGCCCTAAGTACTATTCACTTCCCAATGACCTCAGTCCAAAGGTGTCCCGGGGCATCAGCATGTCTATTTGCCCTGTCCCTAGTCACCGTCAATGAAGCATTAAACAGCACACAGCAGGAACTGCTCCCTGTGTCCCAGCCTGCCTTCCAGTGTATGAAGCTCAAATGAGCGCAGCATCCTGCTGCCTAAAGAGAGAACTAGCATAGTTGTCCAGAACAGGTAGAACATGAATCCAGGTCATACCTAGGCTTAGCTACATAAAGTTTAAAAGAAAAGCCTGTGTCCTGCAACAGTGTAAACAATTCAAGAGTTGTATTCAAGATAAAAATTGAAAAGAGAAACCACAGGAGAGCTACCACTCTTTGTGTGGCCGGTGCCCTCCTCACAAACTTCAGCCATTCCTGGCCTCTACTGCATACTTCACAGAGACTTGCTTCTGCCCAGAAACTCCCTCTAAATTACAATGAATTCCCAGGCTTCATCTGCAGGTAGCATCACAGGTCAGGACCTGATGGAGTCGCCGGCCTCTGGTTTCTGAAAGCAGTCTCTCTGGATCTCTTTCATGCCATATTGTATTTTCTTTTCCATGTTCTACTACTTTAATTTCACTATTTTTCTTTTTTAAAGTTCTGCTATCTGTTAGCAACTTTCACATATATTATTAATGTCCTTCCTGACAACCCTGAATGGGATTTTTAAAATTTTATTTGACTATGTTTAGACAAAGCTTAGTTTGTGGGAGTCATGAAATACATATGCAGAAATAAATGAGAGGCTCAGCACACCAGAATCTGTGTCCAGGCTTCATCTTTGACCATCCCAGGCCACCACAGAGGTCTCCTTTAAGGAGAAATGACACTCAAGCACATATTAAGACTTTTCTGGCGGTCATCATTGGATAGAGCAGAGCCCGAGTCTTGGATTAGAAATACAATAAAGGAAACTTTAAAGACTCCTGAAGGAAGTGGACTATAAAACAATTCTGTTTTGCCCAAAATTACTGTATTGAGTTTCTACTGAACAACTTAGTGAGTTATTACAATTTAAAAAAAAACAACCAAAAAAACAACTAATACTCATTCTAAAGTCACAGAAACAAACTTTTGTTCTCTTGGCTTGTTTTGCACTGTATTCCTTTAACCAATCTAATAGGTTATATTTGTTTTAATTTAAAAAGCCATTAGTCATTTATATGGAAAATAGTGCTAAATAAGAATGATATTTGACTTTCAGTCTGCTGAGCTTAGCTGTGAAATTCATATCTCTTCTATAACAAGTATTGAAAGGTAGGAAAAATCAATTTAATAGACATTAACTAATTGCACATGTATGTCAATGCTTGCATAAATGATGAGTTATAGATGAGCAGTAAGCGTGGTTGCGTGATGGACAGGTAACATTCAGGGTGCTCTACAGATGTATTTCCACTGAGTTAAGCTAACAATTTTCTTTCTGTGAATTTTTAAAGGAACCAATTCCAAATCTTCCAGCTCTGGAGAGGGTGGTATCTTTTAAATTTTTTTCCAACTCAATGACTTTTCTAGCTGTTTCAGTTTCTGCTTGTTCTTTCAAGATTCAATTGCTTTTAGGTCTTCTTTAAGTTCTTGAATTTTTTGTCTGTTTTAGTGACTCCAGATGTTAATGGAAACATAATATTTCGTGGTGTGCTCTGTGGGGCAGGGGTAGGTGCTAAATCTTGGTTCTTGTCACTTATTATTTCCCGCTTTGCAGCTTTCTTAGCCTCACATTTCCTTTGATTTTTAGGCGCTGCTTTCGATAATGGCTTATCATTTCCTGTTTATGATTTCTTATTCTGGGATAGTTTTTCCTCTGGCAGCTTGGAATTGGTGACTAGTTTATTTTTTACAGGTGGTAGTTTACTAACCCTTGGAAATTTAGGTTATTGGATACGTCACTTGGAACTGCTTGGTAAGCTATTTTTGCTGGAAATAGTTCATACAAAAATGGTTGCTGGGACGGAGCTGGCATAATGCCAAAGTTCATACTCGATATTAATGTACAACCTGGGAACATGCATGGTAGTTAAAATGTGTTCCCCATCTGGGCACCAAGCAAAAGATGTAGGATCAGAGGCTACGGCTTCAGAAATAGATTTGTATTTTTTAACAGCCCTTGATTTCATCTGTCCCTCAGATTTCTAAATCTATCTAGCATTAATATATGGCCATGAGGACTAAATAAGCTGCATTTAGAACACAGGATCACATTTCAGGTTGAAATTGTTGCTTCAGCAGGCACGAAACAATGAATAGCATAAAACTCAGTAAAACTGGAATTCCAAATTACATCATAAATAGGGCTATGTTTTGGAAATTGAATGGATTAGAGCACTTTCTCTATTTGTTGCAAACTAATGTATCATTTAGTTCCTGTAATAGGAAGTTTCTGTCTTGTCAAATCTCTTTTAGCTATTATATTGCAGCAGTAGCTTTTTTATTTGATAGCATCACAACCTTATTAACCTTAGAGGAGTGGCTGTTGCCTAAAGTGGCTACATGAGGTCCGCTAAAATTGGGGTACAGATAAAAACTAACAAATGAAAGTGCACTCTTATGTTTTGGAACATAGAGAGTCCCCTGTGTCCAAGTGATAACACAGTAATTAAATTTTTGGAAATGAAAGTTACTTGCAATCTTACTAAAATTGTCTTTAAAGAGGTGAACTTCATTGCTAACATTTCAGGCACAAATAGTTTCATTATCTGACCAAGATAGATATAAATTTTACATTTTTTGATGAAAGACTTCAAGCATATCCCAGTATTCATGTCATAGAACTATAAGTTGAGTCTCCCAGGGGTGCAAACAAGGTCCTGCTCTTACTAAAGATATAGATTTTGTAATATTTATGAAATTGCCTTGGAAACACTGTGCTTTGTGTAAAAATATGCTGGTCCAGTCACTATGGAGTCCTTCTGACCCTCAAATGGGTTCATACACTGGCTCTGGGATCTTGGAAACGCTTCCCCAGCAGAGTGTGGGCTCCATGAGGTAAGGGAGCTTGCTGGTCTCACTCACTACTGATGTACAGCCTGTAGCACAGAGCCTGGCGCATAGTAAGTGCTCAATATACACTTGTTAAATAAACTAACTTTTGTCCCTTCTTTAGCTCTTAGAATCCAATGTGCTTAGTAAATATCTATTGAATGAAGGATAAATAAATAAATGAATCAAATGCATATTTCTATTGTTAATCCTAATGTGAATGCTCCCCAAGCATGGTATATCAGCACCCGACCACAAGAACACCTCTTCCCCATCTTTCCTCCTGGTCCTATTCATGCAGCAGTACTGTTTACAACCAGGTTTCTTTTGATCAATTCCAAAATAAGAATGAATCATGTGTAGGTGGAAGACATCATGACTGTGAGATCCTGAAATACCTTCCAGCTTGACTTTTTCACTGGAAAAGAAAAGGCTGTGAATGGTGAGCCCTGAATGAGAGAAAAAGTTCTGATTTTCCTTTTCTATGGTTTAGATTGAAACAAAAGTGAGTCCCTGATCTGATCTTACCTCTAATTAGGTCTCCTACTCCTGTGAAAATGCAAAAGGGGAGGCCATACCCGGAAGGGCACAGTAGTTGCAGAACTTTGTGAATCAGTGGGTCTCAGGCCAACCAGAGTCTAGGGCCAGAGTTGCCTAGAAGCTTATCAAGTGGTCAACCAGGCAAGGTACGAGTGGCAATGGAAATGGTTGGATGAATTTGCCTGTCATCTTTCCTTATAGCAGCTTGTCTCTAACCCTGACCATCCTTTTGGAGAATGCTTCTCCTAAGACTGACTGTAAAGTGGGACATGTCCTTCCAGATCTGACTCCCACTCAAAGATGAACCTGGATGAGAAACAAAGGATGGTCTCCTGACTGTTCAGAGTCCCCTCTTCCCACTGCTGGGCCCTGACCCTGGAAAGAGCCCTATGGGCACACCAGGAAGAGCAGCTATTCAAAATCCTGTGTCCAAGTGCTCTGTCCAATTAGTAAGCAAGGTTCCTCCACAGGAACCTTCCCTCATGTGCCCATCCTGGATGAGAGGGGGACCCTCTGTTTCCATTAGGGATCAGAGACCTGGTTTGTGTCCTGAAGCTGCTTCACACATTCATGCTTTTAACCTCTTTGTTGTAACTAATTGCTAGTGAAAAACTTGGCACACTCCACATCTCCATCTGAGTAACTCATTTGTTCTAAATTTTGAGACCATCTGAAAAATTAAGACAGTGTTAAAATGCGTGTGTGCTTGTGTGTGTGTGTGTGTGTGTGTGTGTGTGTGTGTGTGTGTGTGTGTGTGTGTGTGTAAGAGCAGATTGGAAAATCCCTTTCCCATGGCTATTTAAAACTCTTCCCAGGCACTAAAAGCATAATGGCCATATCTCTTATCCATTCAAAAAAGTGCTGAGTACAGCACTTTCTTATGTACTTTCTTGCTCTTAAGTGCTCATTGTTTGGATTTCTCCTTTGATAACTTTATTTAAAAATTGAATTTATTGGAATCTCACACTTGTTTTTGCTTTTTCTTCTGGCCAAGGGGCTGCACCTCTGAGCTGCTTCTCCCTTTTTGTGAAGCTGGACCAGGATGGCACTGTTCTCAGTGGTAGTGTAGGCTATTGTCAAGGGTAAAGTGGAGAGTGATTAGGCCACCCAAATACAATTCTCTAGAAGACCCTAATACCACAAAAGTAATGTCATTAGGGCCATGCAAAGTCCTGTACCTTCTGTCACCTGGCTGTCTCTTCCACTTTGTCCTTGCGACTTGGCAGAAACTTGGCAATCAGAGGGCATTCTGTAAATGCTTGTTGAATGAACGTTCCCACCTCTAACCTCTGTTTTTCCCGCTACTCAAGTTCTTAAGACTCTTCAGTTATATTATGAACTTTCATGGGTCTGAATCTTTGACCAAGCCCTTCTGTCTTTCCATCTTGCTTTAAGAATGCACACTTTTCAGGTCCACAATGGTAATTTGGGTCCATGTATTTTTCTGTGAAATGAAGAAATTAAAACATCTGCAAAGGGGTTAGAAGACTGAAAATGGTGCCATAAATAGTCCTGAGACTAAAGAAAGTTTTGGATAAGAAGTTTATGACATTGGGACTAGGAATTTCTAGAATTCAGGCCTGAGAGGGAAGGGCTGACTTCCCCCAAGAGCCTCTAAGCCATCCAGCTTAGAATGCAGAGCTGGAAGCAATGGTGCCATGCAGAAAGTAGGCTTGGAGGGAAGGACTATGAGGACCTCACTGAGCTCTGTGTAGCTTCCCTTTGCTTATTCTATGTGTGGAGGAGAATGAAGATGTGCCTGTAAGCTCAGAGCCTGAGTGGGCTGGGGCCCAGGGAAACTTGGCTAACTTTGGATTGCACAATAAACCAGGAAAGACCATCCTAACAGCTTGGCCCTGCAGTGAACTCCTAATTTTCCTGGCAGGTGAGGCAGAATAAGCTAAGTCTATATCTATGCAGAAAGGAGGATGATCAAAATTAACTATTAAGTGAAAAATGATTAAAATTATATGTATATATATACATAACACCTACACATAGATACACACTTTTGGGAGAATAATTACCACTACACTCATACAGGGTTCAGACTTTTAAATAGACCTTCTCTTACAAATGCTATGTTATTCCTCATCCCATATGACAGTCTGGTTTCTTATGACTGAACAGTGGCTGATTCAGGTTGCCTGGTGGTCCATGCTCTGGGAGTCAGCCCCTAGACACTCCATATCCCCATTTTCTTTCTAGTGCAGCTCCATTTCTGCTCTGCAGCCAATCTGCTTGCTAGGTTGACTGGTCTCACAAAAGAATCAACAGATCCTTTGTAGGATATTTACATTCCACTGAGCATAGTTTAATGTGAAAATCATTGATTGACAACCAACTTTACAGGAATATATTGATTGTGTCACTGGAGATCTTAAGGACTTTCTTCTTAGGGGCCTGCAGAAAGACACTTGGATTTTCTTTTAAGGTTAAAAGGAATCCTATCTCAACTATGCGACCCTGGCTTCTTTTGGCCTCTGCATAATCCTTGGGCAGTACTGGGATGGGAAAGCAATGATTCCTCCTGGTTCTGGGCCACAGAGGATATTAGACTCTGAGGACTCAGACAGAGGTTCCAGCAATACCCTAAGGGAATGACATCTGGCTTGCAATTGTCTGACTCAGTTGCAGACCCGGCTTGACTTCAAGGAATTTAGAAAATGTAGCATGAATGCCTCTGATGTGGCCCCAGATGTGAATAAATAAAAAAGTATCATTTCTCAGAGACAATTCTCAATGGCAAGTTCAGTGTCACTCAGGTGTCTCCAACAAAAATGTGTGCTTACCTGTCCATAGAACATCCCTCACCATCCAGTGACTATAGGACAATTGTAGGCATCATTTCTTGAGAGACTTTAGGGGACCAGGAACTACTGCCCAGAGACTGACCCTGGTTCTGCTTTCCATAAAGAAAATAGTAAGCATCATCTGAACTTACACTATCCTAGGATAATCACCATTAATATTCTAGAACCAATCTTTCATGTCTATTTTTAAGAAAATATATATATGTGTGTGTGTGTGTATACATATATATATATGTATGTATACACACACACATATACAAATCTAGAGAGAAAGGTATACATATGTATATACTCGCATGTGTATATGTGTGTGTGCAAACATATACCTTATGATTTCTTATAAATTGTTCATCTTCACAGCCACTCTGCGAGATGGTTAAAAAGAGCAAATTTAAGCTAAGAGAGTTTAAGTGACTTGTGCAGGCTATAAAACCACACTTTTTCCTATAGTTCTGCAGCTCCCTTTAACCTGTGGACAAAGGTCCTCAGGTAATTGGAATTAAGGAAAATTGTAAACATTGACAGGAGATTAAGAAGACACACTTGGTTCTATTGCGACCACATTCAACTTGATTGTGACTGGTTATTTTAATACCACCATCTTTGTTTATGTATTCTTTCTAAATTTTTGTTTAATCTTTTATTTTTCATTTTACTTAATTAGGTGTATAATGTATTAATCACTTTAAAAACCTATAGATTTGTTGTATAAAAAATAAGTATACTCAGGGTTGAACTTCAAACATTGTAGATTAGCTAAAGTGTTCCTCAACTATCAGTTTCAAGTCAAGCTTCCTCTACAGAGATAATCATTAGAGTTTTCTGTGTTCTTTTCACACCTTTTCATATAGGTACAGAATGTTATTTTGTGGTTAGTTTAAGTATTTTTTTTTTTAGTTCACCTTTCAAAAGCCAAACTTTGTCCTTGTATACAGTTTTAATTGTAGAATATAGATATCGATATGAAAGAATCTCCTTTCTATTGAATTAAAAGTAATCTTCGATATGTAATTTTCTCAGACTAGGGATAGAGATGACTTTTTAATTTTTCAAATGAATATTTTAATCACCTTTTGATTATATCTGACTTTATTGAATAATTATTATAAACACAACTTATGCAGTTTCTACTTCTGGAAGTTGAGATTTTCTTTGTGATTAATTGCATTGTTTGCTTTTGTAAATATTTCATGAAGACAAGAAAACATTCTTTGCAGGACTGTAGCAGACACCTTTCTATGTACTCATGAACTCAAGTCCCTGATTGTATTATTATAGTCTTCTATATCTGAACTGAAGGAAATATAACAAAATCTTCTGCTTTGATTCAGTTGCTTTTTAGAGATTTTAAAAACATTTCCATAAAGTTTTATTTTATTTATTTATTTTACTCCTGGGTTGCTTGGTATAAAAAGATTAATGACTATTACATATTTTATGGATCATATGTTTTGTTATTGGTGGTATTAACATTGTCTCAATTTAAATTTTTTGCCCTTGAGTTCCACTTTATGTGATTTTCATATTCTATTTCTTTTTTTATAGTTTGCTTATTATATTTTAGTCCATCCCTCATTTTCAGCCAGTCATTATGTGTTATCTTTTTGCATTTTCAACTTTTAATTTAGAAATAATGATAAATTCACTGGAATTTGCAAAAATAACACAGTGAGATTCTCGGTACCCTTCATTGAGTTTCCCATATAGTTACATCTCATCTAATCGGGATCAGGAAATTGATATTGGTGCAACATGTACGTGTACTGCTATGTCATTTTATCACAGGTATAGATTCGTGTAACCACCAGAATATTCAGGATACAGAATTGGTTCATCATCACAAACATCACCCTTATACTGAACCTTTATAGCCATCTCTACTCCTTTCTGCATCACCAACCTTAATAACTGGCACCACTAATTTGTTTTCCATTTTTATAATTTTGTTATTTCAAAAATGTTGTATACATAGAATCATACAGTGTTTGACTTTTTTGAATTGGTTTTTTTTTTTTCACAGTGCCCTGAGACCCATCTGATTGTGTGTGTATTAAGAGTTTGTTTGTTTGTTTGTTTGTTTATTTATTTATTTATTTGCTGGGTGGTATCCCATGGTATGGGTGTTTCACAGTTTAACTATTCACCAGTTGAAGGACATTTGAGTTGTTTCTAGTCTTTGACTATTACAAATGAGATGGCTCAGAACAATCAAATAGGTTTTCCTGTTGATATAAGTTTTCATTTCATTGAAATAAGTGACTGAGAGTGCAATTGTAGTTTATGTGGTAAAAGAATGTTCATTTATTTATTTATTTATTTTTGAACCTACTAAATTATTTTCTAGAATGGTTGTAACATTTTAAGTGTCCACTAACAATTATGAGAGAGATAGTTTCTCCATATCCTTGCTACCTTTTAGTATTGTTACTATTATTTATTTTAGCTATCTTCATAGGCGTGCAGTATATTTCATTATGGTATTAATTTGAATTTCCTTAGTGGCTAGTGATAGCTTTTCATGTGCTTGTTTGACACCATATATCTTCTTTGATAAAATATCTTGTCTTTTCTCATTTGCTAATTGGAATGTTTTTTTTTTTTTATATTACCGTTTGAGTTTTGAGAGTTTTTTATAAATTCTAGATGTGAGGCCTTTGTCAAATATGTGGTTTGAAAATATTTTTTCCAAGTTTGTTGCTTGTCTTTTCATCCTCTTAACAGGATCTTTCACAGAGCAAAGGGATTTAATTTTAATGAAGTCCAATTTATTGATTTTTAAAAAGCAGATTGTGCTTTTGGTGTCATGTCTAAGAACTCTTCGCCGAGCTCTAGGAGCTAAGTTTTTAATTCCATCTTCTAAAAGTTTTGTAGTTTTACATTTAAATTTATAATGCACTTTGAGTTAATTTTGTATAAGGTATGAGGTTTAAGTTGAGGTTAACTTTTTAACCTATGAATGCCCAATTGCTTCAATGCCATTTATTGCACAGACTATCCTTCCACTGAAATGTTTTTCAATTTGTAAAAAATGTGTTGGCTGTTCCTTTATGAATCTATTTTTTGGCTTTTTTATACTGTTCCATTGATATGTGTCTATGTCTCTGAAAATATAATAGAGTTTTAAGCAATACAGCTGTATCAGAAGTAGAATAATTTCTCCCACTTGATTCTTATTTTTTAAAATTACTTTAGTTATTCTAGTTTCTTTGCATTTTATGTAAACTTTTAAACATGTTTGTCTATATCTACAAAAATTCTTACTGGAATTTTGATAGGAATTTCATGAACCTTGGTTATCAATTTGGGGAGAATTGACATCTTTACTATGTTGATTCTTTCAATCTATAAACATAGTTTGTCTCTCCATTTATTTAGATCATATTTTTTTAAATTAATGTTTTATAGTTTCAACATGCAAGTCCTATAAATTATTTGTTAGATTTCCATCTAACTATTTCATTTTGGAAAGAGCTATTGTAAATTACATTATATTTGTAATTTTGGTTTCTGTGTGTTCATTGCTAGCATATAGAAATATGATTAGCTTTTGTGTGTTGATCCTGTGACCTTGCTGAACTAACTCATTTATTCTCTAATTATGTTTTGTTTTGTTTGACCCATAGATTATTTAGAAGTGCTTTGTTTAATTTCCAAGTGTTTGGAGATTTTTCTATTATCATTCTTTTATTAAATATTAGTTTGACTTCACTGGAATCAGAGAATAATCTCTGCAAAATTTAAATTCTTTTAATTTGTTTGTTAAGTTTGTTTTATAGGTCAAGATATGGTCATCTCAGTATATGTTCTGCAATTTTTTTTCTTTCATCTTACAAACCCAACCTTTATTTATTTTTTATTAATTATTAATTATTTAATTATTAATTATTTTTAGTTGGAATGACATTAGTTAATAAAATTATCCAGGTTTCAAATATACAATTTAATAATATGTCATATGTATATTGAATTGTGTGTTCAACAACTAAAATTAAATTCTCTTCCATCACCATTTATTTGACCTTCTTTATTCTTATCTACCTCCCCATTCCCTCTGGTAATCACTAAACTGTTATCTGTGTCTGTGAGTCTTTGTTTATCTTGTTCATTTATTGTATTCAGTTTTACATCTCACAAAAAAGTGAAATCATATGGTTCTCAATTTTTTCTGTTTTTTATTTTGCTTAGCATGATAATGTCAAGATCCATCCATGTTGTTGCAAATGGCAGTATTTCATCTTTTCTTATGGCTGAGTAATATTCCATTATATATATGTACCACCTCTTTTTTATCCAATTATCTATCGGAGTACACTTTGGTTGTTTCCATGTCTTGACCACTGTGAAGAATGCTGCTATGAACATCAGGGGGCATATATCTTTATGAGTAAGTGTTTTCAAAATTTGAGGTAGATATCCAGAAGAGGGATTTTTAAGTTATATGGTAATTCTATTCTTAATTTTTTGAGGAATCTTCATACTGTTTTCATAGTGGTTGTACAAATTGGCATTACTGCCAGCAGTGAATAAGGGTTCTTTTTCCTCACTACCTCTCCAGCACTTGTTATTACTTGTCCTATTGATGATATCCATTCTAACAAATGTGAGGTGATATCTCATTGTGGTTTTGATTTAGATTTTCCTAGTAGCTAGTGAAGTTGAGCATGTTTTCATATGTCTGTTGGCCATTTGTATGTCTTCTTGGGAGAAGTGTCTGTTCAGGTCCTTTGCCCATTATTTAACTGAATTTTTTTTTTTTTATTGTTGAGTTGTATGAGTTCTTTATATATTTTAGATATTAGCTCTTTATAGGGGGCATTGTTTTCAGATATCTACTCGCATTCAGATGGTTGCCTTTTTATCTTGTTGATGGTTTCTGTTGCTGTGCAGAGCTTTTTAATTTGATGCAGTCCCATTCATTTATTTTTGATTTTACTTCCCTTGCCTTCAAGGTCAAATTCATAAAATCCTAAGTCCAAGGTCCATGAGTTTAGTATATGCTTTTTTCTATGTAATTTATTGTTTCAGGTCTTATATTCATGTTCTTGATCCATTTGAAGGTAATTTTGGTGTTTGGTGATAGACAACAGTCTAGTTTCATTCTTTTGCAAGTGGCTTTCCAGTTTTCTCAGCAACATTTATTGAAGAGGCTTTCTTTTCTCCATTATATGTTTTTGGCTCCTTTGTTGAAAACTATTTACCCATTTAAATTAAGGTTTACTTCTGGACTCTTAATTCTGTTCCACTGGTCTGTGTGTCTGTTTTTCTGCCAGTACCATGTTGTTTTGATTATTGTCACTTTGTAGTATAATTTGAAGTCAGTCAGAATGATACCTCCAGCGTTGTTCTTTTTTTTTTTTTTTAGTTGCTTTGGCTATTCAAGGTCTCTTGTGCTTCCATACAAATCTGAGGATTCTTGGTTCTACTTCTTAAAAAAGTTCCAATGAGATTTTGATGGAGATTGCATTAAATTTGTATACTGCCTTAGGAATGTTGATTTTTCCAATCCAAGAACAAAGAATATCTTTCTATCTTTTTGTATCTTCTTCAGCTTTTTAAAATATTGTCTTATAGTTTTCAGGGTATAGATCTTTCACATTTTTTTTGTTGTTGTTGTTAAATTTGTTCCTAGGTATTTTATTCTTTTTGTTACAATTGCAAATGGATTTTTTTTTCATTTCTTTTTCTGACACTTCATTATAAGCATATATGAATGCTATGGATTTTCAAAAATTGATTTTTATCCTGAAACTTTATTGTATTTGTTTATTATTTCTAGTAGATTTTAAATGGAGTCTTTAGGGTCTTCTATATAGAGAATTATGTCATCTGCAAATAGTGACAGTTTGACTTCTTAATTCCCTATTGGGATGTCTTTTATTTCTTTGTCTTGCCTGATTGCACTTGCTAAGACTCCAAAATTATATTGGATAATAGTGGTGATAGAAAACAGCTTTGTCTCTTTCTTGATCTTAGAGAAAAATTTTTTAGTTTTCCACTGTTAAGTACAATGTTAGCTGAGGGTTTGTCATATATGGCCTTTATTATGTTGAGGTGTTTTCCTTCTATACCTATTTTACATTTTAAATGGATTCTGTATCTTATCGAAGGCTTTTTCAGCATCTATTGATATGATCATATGATTCTTATTTTTTAATTTGTTTGTGTGCTGTGTCACATTCATTGATTTACATGTGTTAAACCATCCCTGCGCCCCTGTAGAATAAAGCTCACTTGATCATGGTGTATAATATTTTAATGTGTTGTATTTGATTTATTAGTACCTTATTTAGGATCTTTGCATCTGTGTTCATGAGAGCTATTGGTCTGTAGTTTTCTTTTTGTGTGTGTTATCTTTACCAGGTTTGGTATCAGGGTAATGTTGGCCTCATAAAATGGAGTTTGAGAAGAATAGGTATTAAATCTTTGAATGTTTGGTAGAATTCACTGATGAAGACATCTTGTCCTGGACTTTTACTTTTGGGGAGGTTTTTGATAATTGTTGCCATTTCCATACTTCTGATTGGTCTATTTAGATTTTCCAGTTCTTCTTGATTCAGTCTAGGAAGGTAGTATCTTTCTAAGCTTTTGTCCATTTCTTCCAGGTTATTAAATTTGATGTCATATAACTTTTAGAGTATGCGTATACGATCCTTTGTATTTCTGCAGTATCTTTCATAATTTCTCTTCTTTCATTCCTGATTTTGTTTATTTGTGTCCTTTTTCTTTTTTCTTTAGTGAGTCTATCCAAGGGTTAAACTTTCCTGTTTCTGTCTATCTGGTAGTCATCTTACTCATAATTTTTTTTTTCCTTCTGTTTCAGGTAGAATGACTTCTTTAGTATTTCCTGTAACGCAGGCCTTGTGGTGGAAAATTCCCTCAGCTTTTGTATGTCTAAAAAGGTCTTTATTTCTCTTCACATCTAAAGAAATTTGCTGGATATATTATTCTTGACTGGTAATTTCTCTATTTCAATAGTTTGAATATTGATTCCACTCCTTCCTAGCTTGTAAAGTTTGTGCTGAAAAATCTGATTATAATCTAATGGATTTTCCTTTGTAGGTTTCTTTTCCCTGGCTGCCTTGAGAATTTTTTACTTGTCCTCAATTTTTGACAGTTTTAATATATGTCTTGGAGAAAGCCTTTTTGGATTGAGATAAATAGGTGTTCTGTTTGCTTTTGGATTTGAGGATCCAGTTCTTTCCATAGGTTTGGGAAATTCTCATTGACTATTTTTTTGAATAGGCTCTTTGTTTCATTCTCCCTCTCTTTTCTTTTTGGTATACCCATTTTTTTTTATATTCTTTTTTCAATGGTGTCAGATAGTTCTTGTAGAGTTCTTTCGTTTTTTCATTCTCAAGTATCTCCCTTCTATCTGTATCATTTCCAGATTTCTGTCTTCAATATCACTAATTCTTTCCTCCATCTGGTCAGCAGTATTTCCTAAGCTTGCTATTTCATTCTTTATCTCTTTATTGAGTTCTTCAGCTCTAGAAGTTCTATTTGGTTCTTTTATAGAGTTTCAGTCTCCTTAGTAAAGTATTCCTGTTGTTCATGGATTTTGTTTCTGAGTTTATTGAACTGTTGATCAGAATTTTCTTACATCTTATTGAGTCTTTCCAGAACTGCAATCTTAAATTCTCTGTCATTTAAATCACATATTTCTATGTCATTAAGTTTACTTTCTGGAGATTTTTAAAATTTTCTTTCTGAGGTGCCTTGTCACCTTGGTTGTTCATGGTGTTTGCTGGATTATTTCTCTGCATAAACATTAATGGGAATATACTCTGCTTAAAAAAAAATTAGAGTGATTTCTCTTTAGCAGGTTGACAAGAAGAGATTTTTCTCTTATTTTCTAGTATGTGATGCACAAGCCTGTTGCACTGCCCTTGCATCCCAGATCTCTACTTTGTGGCAAAAAAATAAATGCTCTTTATTCCCTGAGAAGGTGTGTGTCTCCTCTGTGACCAGGTTGCCTTTGTTCCAGAGCTCTACTCCCATGAAAGAATCTGAAGGGTGATGTGGATCCAAACTTCCGAAGAACCGTTGAATTCTTGCTACTGCCCCAAAAGCCAGATGCAGTGTTGTGCTGCTTCCTCCTGGATTAGTCTGGATGGGTGGGTATAGGTGAGATGGATTGAGAAAGGCTAGCAGTGTGCTCGTGGCTGTTTTACTGCCTGCAAGCTTCAGATGCCTTGCCTCTGTATCTCCATCCCTGTCATTGGGACCTACTGCAGTGTGTGTTTCCCTTTTCACTGCTGAAGTTTCTTCTAGCACCTCCTGATAGCTCTGGGAGGGTGCAGGAAGGCACACTCTGGGTGAGTGGCAGGAGGAGGCCTGGCTCCGGGACTCAGCTTTTTCCCAGGCAATAGCAGTTTCTAAAATACAGCTGTTGCCCCTCTGTATTCTGTTTCTGCTTTATTCTCTGCCCTGTTTACTGGACTCTGCCAGGTGGAATATGCTGATCACTAAGGCAGGACTCCTCGGGGCTACAATGAATGCAAACCACCACCTAAGTCCCCATCCCCCATGTCCTGTGGAGAGTTCTGGGCTGTGTCTGCAGCACCAGTCTCCACTCTTCCCCTTTCCTCCTCCCTTGCTTACCTGATTAGTCCACCTTCAGATCCTCTGATGTGCAGATCTTCTAGATGTATTCATGTGCTAGGTTGGGTGTTTCCTGTATTGTAGCTGTTCAGTTTGTTATAATTTCATGGAGAGAGATCAAGAGGGACCCCTCACACTGCTATGCTTCTGATGTCATGCTGCAAATTCTTGAAAAAAAATTGTATTCTGCTGTTTTAGGGTGTTGTTCTATGAATGTGTTAGGTTTTGATAATTTATCATGTCGAGTTCTATAACTGCTGATTTTCTACCTAATTGTTCTATTAATTGTTGAGAAAGGGGTATGGAAGCCCAAAACTATAGTTGTAGAAGAGTCTATTTCTCCTTTGAATTATATTAGCCTTTGCTTTATATATTTTGCAGCACTGTTGTTTGGTATCTACACTTCAGGATTGTTATGTCTTCTTGGTAGACTGACTATTTTATCATTATGTAATGCATCTCTCTGTCTCTGGTAGTTTTCTTTCTCTAAAGTCTACTTTGTTTGATATTAATGTAATCACTCCTGATTTCTTTTGATCACTATATGAAAGGTACATTTTTTTCCATAATTTACTTTCAATCTACCTATGTCATTGTATCTGAAGTGAGTTTATTAAATTTCATTATTAGTTTCAGGTGTGCAGCATAGTGGTTAGATATTTATGTAATTCACAGAGTGATGCCCCCAATTACTCTAGTACCCACCTGGCATTATATATCGCCATTACAATATTATTAAATATATTCCAAATGCTGTACTTGACATCCCTGTGATTGTTTTGTAACTGCTGATTTGTATCTTTTAATCTTTACCTTTTCACCCAGCCTCCCAACACTCTTTCCATCTAACAATCACTAGTTCTCTGTATTTATGTCTGTTTTCATTTTGTTTCTTCATTTACTTTGTTCTTTAGATTCCACGTATAAGTGAAATCATATGATATTTGTCTTTCTATGCCTGACTTACTTAACATAATATCTTTAAGGTCCAACCATGTTATTGCAAGTGTAAAATTTCATATTTTTTATGAAAAATATTCTATTCGATTGATGGGCACATAGTTTGCTTCCATATCTTGACTATTGTAAATAGTGCTAAAGTAAACATACGAAGGCACATTTTTTTCAAATTACTGTTTTGTTCATTTTTTTTTTAATTTAATTAAGTTTATTGGGGTAACATTGGTTAATACAACTATATAATTTTCAAGTGTACATTATCATTTGACACCTGTATATTCTATTGTGTGTTTACCACACAAAGTCCAAAAAAACTTAATGAGATCCCAAATAACACAAAAAACTTAATGAGATCCCAAATAACACAAATCCTTCAGCTATCATATATTTGATCCCCTTTACGCACTTCACCCTACCTCTAAACCCTACATTTGACCCCCTTTACTCCGTTTACCTCTCTTCTCCTCCTCCAACCCACTAGTAACCATTAGTCTATAGTCCTCTGGTAATCAATAGTCTATATTCCATGTCCATGAGTCTCTGTTTGTTTGTCCTCCCAATTTGTTGCTTTTAAGTTTACGCCCCACGTATAAGTGACATCATGTGATTTTCATCTTATTCTGTCTGGCTTATTTCCCTTAGCATGATTATCTCGAGGTCCATCCATGTTGTTGCAAATGGCAGTATTTCATCTTTTCTTATGGCTGAGTAATACTCCATTATATATATGTACCACAGCTTTTTTAGCCAATCATCTGTCGTAGGACACTTTTTCTAGTCCCTGCTCCTTTTCTTCGCCTTCGATAATGCCCATTATTTTTATATTTCCTTTCCTAATGGTATCAGCTAGTTCTTGTATTTCTCTTTCATTATTTTTTTTCATTCTTCAGTCTCTCTTCTTCTTTCCTATTTATTTCCAGATTTCTGTCTTTGATATCACTGATCCTTTTCCTCCATTTGGTCGACTCTATTTCCCAAGCTTGCTATTTCATTTTTCAATTCTTGCAATGTGTTCATCATCTCCAGAAGTTCTATTAGTTTCTTTTTGAGAGTTTCAGTGTCCTTGCTTTGCTCATCTAGTTGTTTTTTTTCAATTCCTGAAAT
Source organism: Pteropus medius (assembly GCF_902729225.1). Lineage (NCBI taxonomy): Eukaryota > Metazoa > Chordata > Mammalia > Chiroptera > Pteropodidae > Pteropus > Pteropus medius. The sequence goes on from NW_024352783.1 coordinate 11,124,568, forward strand.
TTTTGATTTGTGTTATTTGGGATCTCATTAAGTTTTTTTGGAAGTATCATCCTGAATTCTCTGTCATTTAAGTCATATATTTCTATGTCTGTAAGCTTATTTTCTGGAGATTTTTCTCTTTCGTTCTGAGATGCTTTGTCACTTTGATTGTTCACGGTGTTTAATGGACTATTTCTCTGCCTGGGCATTAATGGAAGTGTATTCTGCTGTTTTTCCAGAAAGAAGATTTATTATATAAAGTTCTCTCTTTAGCCTGTTGCAAAGAAGGCACTTTTCTTTTGTTTTCCAGTAGGTGGCGCCTAAGCCTCTTGGATTCCTACTTTATATAAAGTCTTAATAACACTTTTTAAATTTTCTTGTAGATATTTAATCACGCTTGCTACCCTCAGTTTCAGTTCCTGTCAGTGTCAGTGACAGTATCGGTGGTGTTTGCTCAGATTCCCCTGGGGCTCCACGGTGATCAGCCTCTGAGGGTATGGGGGAAGGGGCCCTCTGGGTTAGGAGTTGGGGGCTGCCACTCAGCCTTGGTTTTGCAACCACGACTGGCAAAAATCAGCTGTTGTTCACCTGCAGTCCTGTCCCACTTCTCTGCTTTCTGCCCTAATGACTGGGTCCTGCAGCCAATTGGCCATGGAGAGCTCACAGGTATCCCAGGCAGGAATGTTCAGGGAACTCACCACAGGAACTCACAGCTCCTTCTCCCTTCCCCGCCTCCTTAAGGGAGCTCTGGTGGGAGAGCTCCCTTAAGGAGGAGGGGGAAGGGAGAAGGAGCTGTGAGTTCCTGTTACTCCCAGTCCACCGCCCGTCACCAGGGGTTCTGACCTGTGGTAGCTCTAATGCTCAGACGTGCTGGTGTGCAGTTTGGGTGTTTTTTTGTTGAGTTTTACATGTTCAGCTTATTGTTATTTCAAGGGAAGAGATCTGGGGATGTCTCTCACTCTGCCATGTTTCCATGAACCATCTCAAATTACTGTTTCGGTTTTCTTTGGATAAATACCTAGATGTGCAATTGCTAGGTCAAAAGGTAATTTTATTTTAATTTTTTGAAGAAACTCCAAACTGTTTTCTGTATTGTCTATACCAATTTGCAATCCCACAAAAGGTGCATGAGAGTTCTCTTTTCTCCATGTCCTCACCAATACTTGTTGTTTTTTGATTTATCGATGATAGCCATTCTGACAGTTATGAGGTGATATCTCACTGTGGTTTTAATTTGCATTTCTCTATTACTAGTTATGATGAGCACCTTTTCACGTGTCTATTGGCCATCCTTATATCCTCTTTGGAGAAATGCCTATTCAGATTCTCTGCCCATTTTTTAATTGAATTGTTGTATTTTTGGTATTGAGTTATATGAATACTTTATAAAGTTTGGATATTAACCCCTTATCTGATGTATCATAAACAAATATCTTCTCATATTCAGCAGGTTGCCTTTTCATTTTGTTGATTTCCTTTGTTGTGCAAAAACTTTTTAGTTTAATGTAGTCCCACTTGTTTATTTTTTCTTTTGTTTCCCTTGCCTGAGGAGATATATCAGAAAAAAATATTACTAAAAGCAATGTTAGAGAATTTGCTGTCTATATTTCTTCTAGAAGTTTTATGGTTCGTGTCTTACATTTAAGTCTTTCATCTATTTTGAGTTTATCCTTGTATATGGTGTAAGAAGTTGATCCAGCTTCATTTATTTGCATATATCTGTCCAGTTTATCCAGCATCTTTTATTGAATAGACTGCCTTTAACCTATTGTATATTCTTGCCTCTTTTGTCATATATTAAATTATCAGATAGGTGTTCATTTATTTCTGGGATCTCTATTCTGTTCCATTGATCTATATGTCTGTTTTTATGCCAGTACCATGTTGTTTTGATTTCTGTAGCCTTGTAGAATAGTTTGATATTAAGTAACATGACACCTCCAACTTTGTTCTTTCTCAAAAATTGCTGTGGCTATTTGAAGACTTTTATGCTTTTATATAAATTTTAGAATTATTTGTTCTATTTCAGGAAAAAAAAAGCCCTTGAAATTTTGATAAAGACTGCACTGAATCTATAGATTTCTTGAGTAGTATATTTTAACAATGTTGATTCTGCCTACCCTGAGCACAGTATATGCTTCTATTTATTTGTATCTTCTTGAATTTCTCCAAAGACATAATTTTTGGAGTACAGGTCTTTTACATCCTTGGTGAAATTTATTCCTAGATATTTTGTTGTTTTTTTGATGCAATTGTAGATGAGATTGCTTTCTTAGTTTTCTTTTTCTGATAGTTTACTATTACTGTATAGAAATGCCACCAATTTCTGAATATTAATTTTGGATCCTACTACTTTACTGAAGTCATTTGTCAATTCTAACAGTTTTTTGGTGAAATCTTTAGGGTTTTTTACATATAGTATGATGTCATCTGCAAATAATGACAGTTTTACTTCTTCTTTTCCAATTTGGATAACCTTCCTCCCTTTCTTTCTTTCTTTCTTTCTTTCTTTCTTTCTTTCTTTCTTTCTTTCTTTCTTTCTTTCTTCCTTCCTTCCTTCCTTCCTTCCTTCCTTCCTTCCTTCCTTCCTTCTTCCTTCCTTCCTTCCTTCCTTCCTTCCTTCCTTCCTTCCTTCCTTCCTTCCTTCCTTTCTTTATTTGTCTGATTGCTGTGGCTAGGACCTCCAATACTATCTTAAATAAAAGTGGTGAAAGTGGACATTCCTATCTTGTTCCTCATCTTGGGGAAAATTCTTTTAGCTTTTCGCAGTTGAACATGATGTTAGCTATGGGTTTGTCTTATATGGCCTTTATTATGTTAGGATATGTTCCTTCTAGTCCCACTTTGCTGAGAGTTTTTGTTATAAATGGATGTTGGATTTTGTCAAATGCTTTTTCTGAACCAGTTAATATAATCATATCATTTTTTCCTTCAATTTGTTAATGTGGTATATCTTGTTAATTGATTTTCAGACATTGAAACAAATTTGCATCCCAGGAATAAATTCAACTTGATCATGGTGTAGGATATTTTTAATATTTTGATGAATTCTGTTTGTTAATATTTTGTTGAGGATTTTTGCATGAATGTTCATCAAGGAATTTTGGCTATAATTTTTTTTGGTAATGTCTTTGAAATCAGAATAATATTGGCTTTGTAGAATGAGCTTGGGAGCCTTTCTTCCTTTTGAATTTTTTGGAATAATTCAAAAAGAGTAAATATTAATTTCACTTTGAAGATTTGATCAAATTCAGCTATAAAGCCATTTGGTCCAGTACTTTTGTATTTTGAGAGTTTCTTGATTACTGATTCGATTTTGTTAGTAGTAATAGATTGTTTCAAATTTTCTGTTTCTTCTAGACTCGGTCTTGGGAGATTGTATGTTTCCAAGAATATATCTATTTCTTACATATTGTCCAATTCATTGGCATATATTTGCTCATAGTATTTTCTTATAATCCTTTGTATTTCTGTGGAGTCAGTTGTCACTTCTCTTTCATTTCTGATTTTATTTATTTAGTTTCTCCTTTTTTCTTAATGAGTCTATTTAAAGATTTATCAATTTTGCTTTTCTTTTTTAAAGAACCAGCTCTTGGTTTCATTGATTTTTTATATTTTTTAAGACTATTTCATTTATTTTTTCTTTGATCTTTATTATTTCTCTCCTTCTACTCACTTTGGAGTTTGTTTGTTGCTCTCTACTTTCTTTAAGTAAGATTAGATTGTTTATTGAAGAGTCTAATTACTTCTTGAAGTAGGTTTGTATTGCTATGAATTTCCTTCTTAGGACTGCTTTTGCTGTGTCCCATAGATTTTAAGTCCTTGTGTTTTTATTTTCATTTGTCTCCAGGTATCTTTTTTTTTCTTCCTTGATCTCATTGTTAACCCATTCATTTTTTTTGGTAGCATATTATTTAGCCTACATATGTCTGTGTATTTTTTAGTATTTTTCTTGTAATCAATTTCTAATTGTCTCCCATCGTTTTCTTCCATCTCACCTGGGTGGTCAGAATCTCACCTGACTTATTTTCACAGTCAGATTTTGTGAGGACTCCTTTTCCTGGCACTGGAACTCTAGGCTGGGGGACTCTGGTGTATATGGTGTCCCTCATTCCTTCAGGGGGTCCTCTGCAGCTGAAATATCCCTCCCAATGCTCAGTCCTACATTTGTTTATTCAGCCAGCCCATTTTGCATCTCCACACCTCCTACCAGTCTCAGTGTGGCCTCTTCTTTATATTCTTAGTTATAGGTGCTATGTTCAGCTCGATTTCAGATGATTCTTCAAGTTGATTGTTTTATAATTTAGTTGTAATTTTAATGTGGTCGTGGGAGGAGGTAAGCACAGCATTTACTTGCCCCGCCATCTTGGCCAATCCACTTTTTTGGGGAAGTAAGTTGTTTTGTTGATGATGTCTAGTTAAATAATATTTTTGTTTAACCCACTCTGTAAATTTCTGTTTTTTGATTGGTGTATTTATATAATTTACATTTACAATAATTATTCATGTGGGATAGCTTAAATCTGCCATTTTACTTTTTGGTTTCTGATTGTTCTACTTTTTGTTTTTCTGTTTTCTTTGTATTCACTTGCTGTGGGTGACGACATTTTTATAATGCCATTTTGATTTATCTATACTGTTTTTCATTGTATTTTTCTATTTACTGGTTTTTTAGTAATTGCTTATTTATTATATATATATGCTACTTCCTTCTGACTTCAATGGTTTCTGATGACTGATCCACTGTCATTTAAATTGTTTCTCCCCTGTGGGGGAGGGGGAAACTTATTCTTCCTTTCTGGCTGCTTTTAAAACTTTTTCTTTACCTTTCATTTTCAGAAAATTGCCTATGATTTATCTTGATGTGAATTTCTTTGATTTTATTCTGTTTGGAGTTTGCTCAGCTCTGAATATGTAAGTTTATATATTTTTCCATACTTGGGAAATTTTCTGCCATTATTAATACTTTTGCATTACTTTCTGCCATTATTAATACTTAAAATTTTCTGCCATTATTAATACTATTCCCTTTTCTCCTCTCCTTCTGGGATTCTATTCATATAAGTATTAGCACTTTAGTTACAGTACCAGGTTTCTGAGTCTTTTTTTTTCTTTTTCGTATTTTCTCTTGTGTGTGTGTGTGTGTGTGTGTGTGTGTGTGTGTGTTGTGTGTTTTCTGTAATTAAGATTTGGTGGGACTGTCTTTTTTCTTTTTTTCCTGTGATTTTTGGCTGGAGTAGAATAGTTATCATCAAAAACTTCTCTGTCTTGTGAGTGTGTCCCAATTCTGCTCCTTTGGCTAGAGAAAACAGGTTTTCATTGGGAGGCTATTTCTTTCTGTACCTATTGACATTTCCAAGTTGTTGTCTTTAGGTTCTGAGGTCTCTAACCTGTATGGTTTTTTCTCTGTACTTTTCAGTCTTCTTACGTTTGTTTTATAATGTCCAGTTTTTAGCTGTATTCAGCTGAAATGAGGGATAGCAATGTGCGTATTTACTCCATTATTGTGGAAGTAGAAATGCTCCATCATTTTGTCCTCTATCAATGTGTTTCTTCCAGACAGTTTTACTGGTCAATTTTAATTTTATCCTATTTAAATATCTTTACATTAGGATAAGAAAATTTAGCCCATTCACGCTGACTTCAAATACCAATAAAAGACAAATAATTTCTTCCATTTTGCTTACTATATTTTTACTTTGTGGTGATTTTTTTTTCTTAGTTGATTTAATCAGGTAAAATTTTATTTCTTTTCCCCATGTCCTGGTCTTATCCAATAGAACTTAGACATTCTATTACGAATTTCTATTGCTCTCAGAGTGGTTCATGGCTAATAAGTGCAGAGTTTCATATCTTAAGTGGTTCATGGGTAATAAGTGCAGAGTTTTCTTGATACTTTGTGAGTTTTTTCAGATCCTGGGGCAGTTTTCATCAAAGAACACAGAAACGGTGGTTTCTCAATCACTTCTTTGGCGCAAGTCCACATACTTATACCTCTATTAAAGAACATCAGAAAGCTAACTGTGAAAGCAGGAAGGAGAAGAGGTGGTCCACATTGAAACTAGGGATATCTGAATATAGCTTTCTTCTCTGAGCATGACACTAATTTATATAAGTTAAGGCAATGACAATACTAAAACATCACACCATCATCATCTGATTCTGTTGCATATTAAATGAGTTCACTGGTCACAGAACAACATGAGCCTGGCAAGTCCTGTTTGGGTAGAAAACATATTTCAAAGAATATCCTCTGGCCTCAAGCTGGTTCTTCTTAAAAAGTGACATTAGGCATGACCTAGAATCTCAAATGTCTGATTTTGGAATATAGGCCTTCCTTATCCATCATAATAATTTGGTAGATGGAGATGGAGTGTTTGGGCCTGGATTGATAGGGCATTGGGTTAATTGTTTCTGTCTGGTACTTGTCCATCATTTCTGTTGTCTTTTAGAGACCCCTTAGGCCACATTTGGTAAAGAAAAGCAGAGTTGCGGTAATTTTTATTTTATTTTGTTTTTCTGAAACAGTACTACCTCTTGAAAGGCTATGTCTCACAAGTCCAACTATTCACTCAGATCAGGATGCAGGAGGTTGAGTATCTACTGTGTGTTTACCCCATCTGACTCTGAACATTTGCTTAACCTTTCTATGCCTCAATGTTCCCTTGAGAATTTATTGTCAGCAATCCCAGATTAACTAAGAAATTTTATGGAAGTGTATCTCAGGACCAACAAGAAATTCATGAATCTGTCCAGCTAATCTGACATGGTGATCATTTTCTTGTTGTATGCTAATACACAAGAGAGTGCTACCAAGGTGTGTCTTAAATATAATGAAAATGCTTAATCTCCATGGAGTCCATTTTAAAACAAATATTTCACTTGTACATGTAAAATTAAATTTCTGAAAAATTTCAAAATCTTAATGGTATTAGCCCCCTTTTTCATCACAGAAAAATCTCAACCCCAAAGCATGGCAATGACTCGCCCTAAGGTGTCCTGGCCCTGCTGAGAGTGCTTTCCTCCACACCCAGGAGGTCATTGGCCTTTTGGGTACTACTCAGCTCATCACAGATCTGTGACAGGGGACACTCATATGGAGGGATAGAACAAGGCAGTTTTACACCAAGAAAAATGTTGTTTTCCCTCTCCTGATCCTTCCTCTTTGAGCCATCTCACATTGTGCTTTGTCTATGATCAGAACTTTATTCTTTGAACCACTTTATGAGTTCTCATTCAATGATTCGGAATATTGTTGAAAATTTGCTGACTTATTCTCCTCATTCTCTTTCTTCCAAAAATATATATTTACTGCTGAAAATACAGCAGTAAACAAAACAGACCAAACCTTTTTCCTCTAAAGCCTTGCATTCTCATTTTGTGAGACATAATACAATGAAATAAGTGAAGAGAATGTAAATTATGTCAGGTGGTGATAAGTGTTATGGAGAAAAGTAAATCAGGGAAAGATGGTAAGGAAAGCTGTCATTTTAAATAGATTGCTGAGAGAAGTCTTCATGGAGAAGTCAGCACTTAAACAAAGAACTGAAGGAAGTGAAAGAGGAAATCCTGTGGATAGCTGGGCAAAGAGTATCCCTGGCAGGAGAAACAGCTAGCACCAACTTGCTGAGCTGGAAGCATTACTGGATGTCAGCAAGGAGATCACCATGTGTAGAATAAAGTGTGCAAGGAGCAAAGTGCTCGGAAATGAGACAGAGGTGATGAGATGCCAGCCTGGGAGTGGAGTGGCAAGGGCAGGCAGGTCATGTCAATCTTATAGGAAAATTTAATGACTTTGACTTTTATTCTGTATTTAGTGATGAGCCATTGAAGGGTTTTTAATGAGGAGTGAGGTTATCAGATTTTTATTTTAACAAGTTCACCCTGCCCACTGTGTGAAGTGCAGACTGTAAGGGGCCAAGGGTCCCTTAAGTTAAGAAGCTACTGTAGAAATCCAAGGAAAAGTGATGGTGTCTGGACCAGGGTCTAAATGATGACAAGTGGTCAGGCACTGGAGGTATTTTAGAAATAGAAATGAGAGGCTATGGCAATGAATTATGTGGAGAGTGCAATAAAGGAGTCAAAGATGATTCTGAGGGTTAAGTTGAGCAAATAAAACACTTATTAGAAACATGAAATTCATGGTGCAACTGGTCCAAGATATATCTTGTTTTAAAAACATAGGTTTCTGACTTTTCTTGAATAATTGGAAGACGTGATGTCAATGGGTCTAAAATCTTGCATAGTGAAAATTATCTAGAGGTGACTTATGCCTTCTTTAGAATGGGACAAGTGCCTTTCAATTTGCCATAGTTCCCACTACCTCTTATTATTATATTCACTTGCTTCGCTCATTATATTGCCATATTACTGCCTGATCTCTGCAGTCATTTGATTTTGTAAGTTTTGTGTTTCAGGTGCTGTATTAGATACTTCCATATGATCTTATACATAGACTTATTATTGAGCATTCTCTTTCACTTAAGTTTCTAGGGTCATACCAGCAAGGTGGCTGAGCTTATGAAAAGGTTCTACCCCCTTCCAATTTGTAGAAGCCCTACTCCCTTTCATATCCTTCCCTATAATTCTGGGAGACACAGGATGTAACTCATGCATTTCTGGACTATCGTGTAGAATCTTACCTTTCCTGTCTCTCTGGAGCCTGCACATTTCTCCTGGTGGTTATGATGTGTCCCATTGTGTTGAACAATTGGAATCACTGTTACTCATGCCTTCTGCTCAAGCTGCCTCATCCCATTCAGTAGTGACACAGCTCTGAATCAATCCAAGTCTCTTTCCATTGTCTTTTCCCTAGGATTAAGCCTATCCCAGGAGGCTCTGTGGTCCATCATGCAGACAGTCCCCAACATTCTTTCTCTGTAGTCCAATAGATGTGCCAAGGCTGAATCATGAAACAGACACAGCACAGGCTTGAACTAAATCCTTGCTACAAAATTTTTTGTTCTACAAATGGAAATGATGGAAAATTAACAATGAAAAAATAACAAATCCTTACAAAATATATTATAGTTACATATACTTTTAATCTCAGTATCTCAGTAAATGAACATTTTTCCATAGTGTTTATCAGAGCACTAGTTCTATAAGATCTTCCTAGAATAAGTATTCTTTGCCAAGTAATTATATCTGGTACTTGGAGACTTAAGAGACACACAAGTGTATTCTGATCTCGATAAGCCCATCAGTAAAGAAGTTTACTTATCCTCACCTAATCCACCTTGTCCCTAAATTATGAAATGCTTTTATCATTGAATACCATAAGAACACATTGTGGAAATACTGTTTTGTATATTCACAAAAACCCTGGAGAAAACACTTAGGCTTTAAGAGGTGAAGTTCCCTTTCCCAGGGGACAGAATATATATAAAAGTGTGGAAAATAGCCCACATCTTCCAACTCCAAATCTGATTCTTTTGCCAGAATTGTATTATCAGTTTATCCTAAAAATTGTCTCCTCCCCTAATACACACATTCTCATCAGTAACAACTCACTTGAGTGGTGACTCTCAAGAGGCTGGAGGAGCACTTTGAAAAGTCCCCCAGTCCTGGTCTAAGGACCAGCATAAATATATCTACAGCTCTTTTTGTCTTATGGCCACTTTATTATTATTATTTGTTATGCTATTGTATGTAGCATATCTATTAATTATACTTTTTAATCAATAACTATTTTTTTTCTGAGAGTGGTGCATGCTTATGAACAGAAGTTAAAGAAAATTGAAAAAGAATAAAGAAAAGAAAATTCACTTCAACAATAGAAATGATCAAGTTATTAACATGTGGCATTAAATGTGTACACACACATACATACACGCGTATGTGTGTATGCATGCGCTTGGGATAATACACTGTCTATATATATTTTTCATGACTTTCCTGTTTTGCCTACCATCATAGTTGTGAAGTGTTCACATCTCATTCAATACTCTCTGAGAACATACTTTTAATGGTTGCATGATGCTCCCTTGTCTGAGCATGTGATATTTCACATAGCATTTGTGGTAGAGTCTTGTCATGTGTTCTCTACAACATTTCCTCTCCTTGTACACTTTGGAAATCTCTGTTTTCAGATCTCCTTTGCAACACCTGAAAATTATGTAATTGTATTAACCAATGTTACCCCAATAAACTTAAAAAAATAAAAAAATAAAATAAGATCTTCTTTGCTGATTGATTGCAGGTTAAGTTCTAGAGAGTGGAATGTGGACAGAAATGAGAGGATATGACACTTCTGTGCCTGGAACAACACTTACTGTTCCTGACATCAGTGATGGTGGATGGCAGATGGCAGATGGAAGAAGCCTGAGTCTGAGAGTGAGTGCTTGGGGGAAAATTGTCTGGAGATGCCCAGACTACATCAGACTTTGAATGATAAATAAACCTTTGTTGTGTTGAGTCACTGTAATTTCAACATTTACTCGTTACTACTATATAGCTTAGCATATATTAGTATATATAACCACATTTATTGCATAACTGAGTTTGTTTTCAATTTCTTATTTTCAATATATGCTTCAATGACCATATTAAAGAATACATATTTATATCTTAGATTACCATCCTTGAATATGTTCAGATTTTTGGAAAATATGCATCATTATCTGCCCCCCACAAAGTAGTATATGAGAGTAACCATTAAAACTTGGCCTCATCAAAACAGTTATTATTTTAAAAGCTGTTAATTTTGTAGATTGCGAATAACATCTCATTGTTTTAATTTTCATGTTTTTCATTTCTAAAAAGGTTGAAAATGTCCTTTCCTAATACCTCTCTGGGAAAAATGTGGGTGCTACTGTTCGGCTGAAGGTGCTGGTCAAGAGCATCTTCTTACCTCTCTGGCATCTTCTGTCTCTATGAGCTGAGATTTCTTGAGTTGAACTCTGTCCATGAAGAGAGATGCCTTTGATCTGTCTTAAAATTAATTGCCTTGTTAGTAGTCTGAGTGAGCACTGCTGTGTCTAGATGGAAATGAAGATGCCAATTCTTCTCATCTTATGTCTCTAAAAGAAAGAAATGCGATGAAATGGCATAGATGATAGAGGCTTTGTTTATCCCTCTTGCAACAAAATCAAAGTTGTGACAGAAACATGGAGCAAACAGCAAGCAGAGTTACCTGGAATTTAGATGAACAGAAGCACTATAACTTTGAAGAGAAATCAGAAATCACCCTGTGATGGTACAAGGTAGGAAGGGGCAAAGATATGAGGCTGTTTGGTTCCCAGCACCTGACTGGGACAGAAGCTGTGGCAGCCAGCAGCTGTAGATGCCTCTTAAAGGGGCTGTGTCTGCACGCAGATTTTTGCGGTGACAGACCTGCTTGCTTTGAGCACCAGCTTCAGGTTGGCAGCTCTGGGATACCAGGGACTTACAAGGAGGACCTGGTGGCACCCATTGTTCCTCTGTTGAGCCCTCCCTATTCCCAGTGTGTGAACTCAGTGCCACTATAGCTGAGATATCATCAAACTTGATAACAGTCGCTCCATCCAGAGGATTTGCTATAACTCTGCCTCCCTCAAATTGCGGCCCCACCCAAGACACATCTAGTAGCGTCCTCAGAATGTCCAGGGCTCCTTGTTGAGCCATCTCCAAGACTCACACTGGTGGCAGCTGACATTGGTTTCTGGTGTAGCCTCTTGAGAAAACTATAAGCCCAACATCTGTGGATTGCTTGCTGAATCTTAACAGGTGGATTGGAGGGGCACAGGCTGCAGCTAAACTTGGCCTGCAGCTGAATCCCTTTTAGGACTGTACCACTGGACACCTACTACACAAGCCACACTAATAAGATGAGGAGACTTAGGATCTTTGCTTAGTATATAGAAACAGACACAGAAAGGTAGCAAAAAATGGGGAGACAAAGAAGCAGAAACCATATGAGAGAACAAAATAGAGATCCAGGAATAATGGAATCAAGCAATCTAACAGATGCAGAGTTCAAAACACTGACTATAAAGATACTCAATTTAATTAGGGGAAGAGTAGCTGAACTCAGTGAGAACTTTAACAAAGAGATTAAAAAACATAAAACTGGAAATGAAAACTATAAAAGAGAACCAAACAGAAATGATGAATACAATATCTGAGGTGAAGAGTGTATTAGAAGGAATCAACAGAGTGGAGGAAGCGGAGGATCGAATAACCAATATAGAGGATTAGGTAGTGGAGGACACTGAACTTAAAGGCAGCAAGAAAAAAATCCAAAATAATAAAGATAATATAAGGAGCCTCTGGGGTAACATCAAATGTAACAACATGTGCATCATAGGGTTACCAGGAGAAGAGCATGAAGTTGAAAACTCATTTGAAGAAATAATGATGAAAAATTTCCCTCATCTGGTGAAAGAAATAGACATACAACCCTAGGAAGCTCAGAAAGTCCCAAACAAGATGAACCCAAAGAGGCCTACACCAAGACACATCATAATTAAAATGCCAAACTTTAAATACAAAGAGAAAATCTTAAAAGGAGCAAGAGAAAAACATCTAGTTACCTACAAGGGAGTTCCCATAAGACTAGTAGCTTACTTCTCAACAGAAACTTTGCAAGACAGAAGGGTTTGGCACAAAATATTCAAAAAGTATTCAAAGCAATAAAAGATTACGTTATCCAGCAAAGCTATCATTAAAGTTGGAGGACAGATAAAGAGCTTTCCAGAGAAGAAAAAACTAAAGGAGTTCATCATCACCAAGCCAGCATTACAGGAAAGGATGGAGGGACTTCCTTAAGAACAAAAAAATTAGATAGCAAAAATATGAATAAAAAATGGCAATAACTACATATCTATTAAGAAGTAGTTCAAGTGAAAAGGAATTAAGTGCTCTAAACAATAGAGAGGGTAGCTGAAAAGATAAGAAGAAAAGACCCTACAATGCTGCCTACAAGAGATTCACTTCAGATTAAAAGACACACACAAACTAAAATTTAGAGGATGGGAAAACATATTGCATGGTGGACCTAGGGTATAGTGTGCTGAATGGAGTAAGTCAGATAGAGGAAGACAAATGCCATATGATTGCCTGTATATGTGGAATCTAAAGAACAAAATAGATAAATAAACAGAAACAAACTCAGAACGTTTTGAGGGTTATCAGATGGGAAGAGGTTGAGGGGGTCTGTGAAAAAGAGGCAGGGGATTAAGAAATACAAATTGGTAGTACTATAGTCATGGAGATAGAAAGTATAGCATAAAGAATATAGCCAATAATACTGTAATAACTATGTATGTGTAAGAGGGGGACTAGATTTATTGGGATGATCACTTTGAGAGTTATACAGAGGTCTAACCACTATGCTATACACCTGAAACTAATATACATACTATTGTATGCCAATTATAACTGAAAAATTAAAAAAATATATATTATTATTTAAAAAATTATTATTGGAAGCATTTTCAACATAGAATTAGTTCAAAGTATTGTATTAATAAAATGTTTTGCAGCACCAGAATCTAATGCATGAATCTTGACATGAGGATTAGTGTTCAAAAGTACCATCTATGGCTGGTAATGACCAGCCTAGATTCAGAAATTCAACTAGGGATTTCTGGTCTTCATTTGTAAAGCTCTCCCTCCATTCAGAGTGTATTTAAAAATAATAAAAGCACATTTGATTAGTTTAAGTATAAAAAATGTTATCAACTCCCAATTTAAGCCTTGGGGAGGTTCATACCCCTTTCAGTAGTTGCATCATAATTTCTTGATTTTTTTCCTACAATACTGAACCTCAGACATTTCAATACACTTTTCAGTATTCCAATTCTCAGAGTGGGACATTATTTCCATGTTCCTGCAGCATCTTGATACTATCCTCATGAGACATTTTCAAGGAGCCCTTAGAAATTATCTAGCTCAATCTTCATATTTTACGAATGAGATGGCTTAAGCATTTGGAAGCTGACCAGTTGTTTGGAGGCAGCACCAGGTTCAGAACCCAGGGCTTGTCCAGTGCAAAATGATTCAGAGTCTACTATTGGTCTTTTTATATTCTCTTCTCACTGCTACTTAAGACATTAGTATCGCTCTTCCAATTTATATAACAGTCTCTGTCCCCAATTGTCTACTCTGATCTTGGATTTTCCAACCTCTTTTTAATACAATGTCCACTGCTATACACTATAATACAGAGATGAGCATAATACATCTGTGATTTTAGAATATGTTTTATACTTCATTGTCAGTTACTGAAATCTGGACTGTGTAATAGGATCTTCAAAGCCAATTATGATCCAATCATGGATAGAATGGATTTTATAAAATGTAGTTGTGGTTATCTAACCATAAGATTTGGATTAAAAAACAAATAAAAGAAAAGAAAAATTTGTTAATCGTTTTAGAGCTATTTCCTCTGAAAGAAAACAGACACATTTCTATCCTGGAAATAGGAGCTAAAAGCATATACAGGTTAAGGACTGAAATAAAGAAAATGTTTTAAAATGGATTATCAATCAGAAGATAACATTATAGTTTATAACACAAGTCCATCAGGAAAAGAAATTTTGATTTATTTAAATTATTTCCATTAGTAATATGAAGTAGATGAGCAAATAACTTAGATTCCACTTGAATTTTTGAAATAAATAATACAAATATGAAATAAGTGTTCCCTTCTCCTGATATACACACACATTCTGTAGTAACAGTTTTAGATTAAGAACCAACTGAATTGTGCATGATGCAGCAGAGGGGCTGGAGCTAGAATGAACAATTTAGAGAAATAAGAACATTGGTCAGTTGTGGGATGTTGTGGTTATTTCCGATACTTTGAGAGTAGTCCGAGAGCGAAAGTAGTTCTATTTCTCTCCAGCATAGGAATAATACATACATGTGTAGTCAAACCAAGGGCCAAGAACAGCAATTGAGAACACAGCTGAAGCAAGTCAAATATATTTCAAGGTGAGGGGTACTATGATCATTATTTTCTTGGACTAGGCATGAAGGGAATGTGCACTCAAGCATTGGTATTATTTTCATTATTTCCTTCATAACCACATCTAATATACAGTCTTCTATCATCTTATTTATTTAAGTACCTTTTGGTAAATAGTTATTAATTCTTTTGAATGATGTTTATGGCTAAAAAAGAAGAGCAATAAAAAGAGTATATTACTAAATTTTAGAAAAATCAAGCACGTGGTTTATAAAGAGGGAAGAATAAAAATTTATAATGGATTTTGCAATTAAAATCAATTGTTGTCAATATGGAATATTTAGGGAGAAGATAGTTACACACAGCACAATAAAATGTAGCCTTGAGAAAACAAATAACTAATAATTCTCGACTGGAATGAAGACATATGATTCTCTGAAGCCATCCACTCCATGGCCATGTGATTTTTTATTTTGATATTTTCATTCTGCACATCATTCTTCTAAGAGCCTGGTATACCTGCTTATTCTGCAAAGTATAGATGACAGGGTTCAGCAACGGAGTCGTGACTGTGTTCACAAGGGCAGCCTCCCTGTTGGAATCTAGCCTGTTTGTTTGCTTTGGTTTTACATATGTAAAGACACAGCTGCCATACATCAGAGAGAGAACAATAAGGTGAGATGAGCAGGTGGAGAAAGCTTTTTGTCGCTCCTTGGCTGATGGAAGTCGCACAATTGTTGCTGTATGCAAAGATGCTTATGATCAGGTATGTCAATAGGATACATAAAGTGAGGACAAAGGCTAGCATTTCAATAGATCTGGTGTCAGAACAAGAGAGATGAGTCAGTGGGCCAAGGTCACAGAAGAAGTGAGAGATGACATGGGAGCCACAGAATGATAACTGAGAAACCTTCACTATCAGACTAGTAATAAGAGTAAAGCCCAAAGCAAAGCAGTCAGTGACCAGGAAGAAGCAAATCTTCAGGTTCATGATGGCCGAGTAATGCAGAGGCTTGCAAATGGCCATGTACCGATCCAGAGACATCACTGCTATGAGTAAGAATCCTGCTGCTCCCAGAAATATGAAGAAAAAGTCTTGTATGAAACAGGCAGCAAAAGAAATATTTTGCCTGCCTAAAAGAAAGATGAGCAGCAATTTAGGAATAACAGTGCATATGAAACAATACTCACGGAAGGAGAAAATGCTGAGGAAAAAGTACATAGGTGCCTGGAGCTGGAAGTCAGTACAGGTGATGGTGACTATGACTGCATTGCCTGCAATGGACCCCAGGTATGCCAGCAGGTGCACCAGGAAGAGGACCTTTCCCAGATGCTGGACAACAGAAAACCCCTCCAATATGAATTCTTGGACAGTTGTCCCATTCCTCATTTCCATGGACATCTCTTGTCATAGCAGCATCACCTGCTGGTCTTCACCTATAATAAAGATATCACAACAAGTACAAAGGTTTTAGGGGAATACAAGACCAAGTTATTTGACTATCTGAAAAGAAGGTTAAGCAGATAGAAAAAGTTGTGCACAGAGTTGGCTGTTGAGTCAGAAGGACCTGAGTACAGTATTAGTTCAATACTGAGATCTATCCCTGGTGAGATGGGTCATCCTTGAAGTCAGTTAACATTTTTGAATTTTACTTTCACTCTCTGTAAATGAAGATGATAGGATCTACCTGCTCATGGGATGACGTTGTTTCAAATGTCAGTGTGTTCTTCAATGCCTAAATGTAATATTATGATCATTTGTATACTCTTAAATATAGAGTGCTTAGTAGAGAGAGTATTGACATTTGCACAGTTACAAAACATTTTATTGTGTTTTACAATATTGTCAGTTTGTGAATGAACATGACAGTAATAGTGGTAATATTCCTTATGAGTATCTTTTTTAAAATATGGAACAAATTCTATGGTTTAAATCATCATCATCATCGTCTTCTTCATCATTATCACTCCCACCATCATCTGTTTAAGACTTTATGAATGCTTGCTACTATGACAGTCACCAAAATTTCTATTACTATTTCTATCACTCTCCATAATAATTATAAGTTTTAGGTTGTCCCCAACCCTTCTTCCACAGAGGGAATTTGAGATTTAGAGAGTCTCAGAGAGGTTACAACACATAGTTTGAAAATGCAGAGCTGGAAATTACTAGATCCTCCCAAATCCAAAGCTTTTGCTGTTTCCAAAGGCTATTACAAAATATTTAAAAATAGGAACAAATTTGTGATCTCTCAACCTTACACGAAATTTTAGCTTTATCTTAATTTTTTTTTATCTTTCAGTTAATATCATGAATGAATTACTGACCTACAGAATGACATGGGCCTTAGAGATTATCTACTTTTGCACATTCGATAAAACAAATTGGAGATCAGAGATATTGGGGGTTGCTCAATGGCATTGTATAAGTTGAAAATCCAGGATTTACCCTGCTCTTCTAGAGCTCCATGTTGGCATGTAAAAGAGGTGGAGAATGACAATTTACAGGATTAACCTATTTACAGAGGACTTTGTGGAAACTTGGTATCCTCCCACTCACTCTTACATCAAAGCACAATGAATTTTCTCTTTCACTCTTCAATTCTCTAAACAAATCACTTCTCTTATAATGGTGCTTGGCTCTAGCATCTCAATACTAAGGTGAAGGTCTACAGCGAGCAGTGTGTCTCTCTCACTAACCTTTCATGAGCCAAGTTCTCTGAAGTGTTGTTCATGCAAGCAAACTGCTCATGGCTTTGTGGTGCTGCCCATAAGGCCACCTGGAATCTCTACATCTGTTCCAATTGACAGTAGTAGTTCCACCAAGCTATCACAATCCTTGTGGCCAAGCACACACATGAGTCACCTCATGGGGAGCGGGGACATGACTTTCTCCATTTACAGCCAACCTCTTCCAAAAAATTGAGAGCTTGACTTTGCCTGAGGGGAAAGGAAAAGAATAGAAACTCATTTGTCATAGCCTGTTATACCAGATGGGGTGAATATGTACCCCATATTCCCAGTGTCTCTGTCAACGAAACTCTGTTTCTATAGTCCTAAGTGTTTCATACCACAATCAGGCTACATAGTAGCCTGGACTACTGACATCTCAGAAAGGAGAAGACAGAATAAAACAAGCATATTTTAGTGACCCCAGTCTGAATGAGAGCTTGATTCTGGAACTACTAGGGGTTCTGATGGATGGTCTAGCTCTACATCCTTCACTTGGTAAATGCTCAGATAACATTAGACATTTTTATTCCCTTTTTATACCAGCTAATGAGAGCAGGAAGCTTCTGAGTTGAGCCCTGGGAGCTGCCAAGACCAGGCTCCTTCTGCTGAAGTGCTCCACTGTTATGGCACATCCACTCCCAGAAACCTATTATATCACAATTCTCCATCACATCCTCATCTTTTCACTGGAGAAACATCCTCATTCTACTGCATCATCAACAAGAGGTTTCCAACATGCAGGTCTGAGGTCTCTGAGATAGTTCTCTCACAAGACTGTTTAGTCACCAAGCAGGGTACACCCAGCCAGTGAGCAGAGATCTCAGGCTCCCAAACCTCATTAGGAGCTGAGGGCCAGGGGCAGAAAGTAAAGGCAGGGCTGGTGCCCTGGAGGCAGCTAATTGATCACTGTTGAGAACAAGAGTTACTGGCCCAACAGTTATATCTATCTTACCATTGTCTGTGATGACTTGGCTCCCAGATGGCGATGCTGTTCTCTGCCAAGAATTTTCAAAGAAATTATATGACTTAATTTTCCAAAGGTTTCTAAAATCCCAATTTGAATATTGCTACTAATTCGAGGTAAAATTCCTAGTAAAACTTTCTGCCTATGATGTGCACACTAAAGCATAGAGGTTGAATGACACATTCTATTGTGAGGAGCTGGATTACACCCTGACATTCATCAGGCTTTGGGAAAAATATTGGTTCCTGAGGAAGGAGATGGAGGAAATCCATCATCTTCTGTCAACAATTCTTTACGTCTCTACCAACATTATGATTCTTTTTATTGGAAATTTTTGACTAAATAATTGTTTGTTTCCCTCATCAATCTTCTTAAAAAAGGGAAGCACACATTTCTTCCTCTTCAGGAAAGAAAGGGAACATCATGTGGTTACTGTAACATCACTAACCTGGATCAGCTTCCTAGATTCCTTCTAGAGGCAGGAGAAGAAGGAAGACATGTGAGCCGTAGGGTGAAAAATCTGTTGTTATAGCAACAATTGACTTAGAAGGCTAGTTCTCTAGGGTACAGCAGCTAGGCTGCTGTGGCATCAATGGTCCAATTATTTTGTGGCCTCTGGCTTCCCATCAAAAGCCAGGGAATAGGACTAAACTCCCGGTGTATTTTCAGGTAACTCTGGGACATATAGTAGCTGCCTGGAGATATGTTCTGCTTGAATCTGTCCTCACCAATCTTGATCTTACAAGGTCAAAGCAAATATCACAGAAATTTTCATGGATTCCACCTTTTCACAAACAGACAAAAGTGTTTCTGTAACATTTATCTATATGCACACTCTATTTTCAATCCAGGCCAAACTTGGACATCATGGTCATATTCTCAGTTGGACATTAAAGAAAATAAATAGTGAGAGATGAGTTACAGAAGCTGAGATAATTGCTTATTTACGTGGGGTTGTTCTAATTTTATTCAGCACTAGCTTCATGGTGCAGAAATACCTATTCGACCTGAGCAAGTCCCAATGTTAACATTATGGTGGGAGGTGAAAGGAGAGTGGGCTGGCATGTGGTTTTTATAAAAAAGCTTACAAAGGGACACTCAGATAGAAGTAGGGTGAATTAACTATACAATACATCTAGCTTAAGGAGTGGTGACCTGGTTCCAAGAAATGTTTCAAATTTTCCTTGATCTATGTTTCTCTTCTCTGGATAGTGCCTTCACAGCTATCCAGTACCCATTGTTTACTTAGTACCTTGCAATCTCATTTGTCTTTGAGATTTTTCAGTATTCCTTGTGCTTTGAGGATTTAGTCAACTAGAGTAATGAAAAGGATAGTTCTTAAAGTTACATTTGTGATTATCTAAACATGGAGAGATAAAGCAAACATCGGCTTGTGGATTTATTGTTTACCACTTTGTCCTGGAGCCACTCTTGAAAAATTAAGCTAAACCAATATTCATGATTTAGATAATAAGAATATTTTGTCTTAAAATGTAACTGGTTAATACGACCTTTCATGGAAAAGTTTCTATTTCTAGTATTATAACCTTAAGTAAGAAGGTTAATTGGCTGAAGGAAGCTGAGGCCTATTATCTATGATATTGTGGCAGAGGGACTAGAGGATGCTAAATTGGACAGGAAATGGAGATTGGAATGGGAGGAAGCACGGTCAACAGGCTGAACCTCAGTCTGAGGATGGACCTATGTGATACAAATAATACTCTGAGAATCAAACTGTTTTTCATGGAATTTCCATAAAAATAAGCCAACAATCCAAGTGGAGACCAAAACACATCAGTTCTGATTCAGAGGGCACAGTATTATTACATTCAATACCACTCACTTATGTATGGAAAAGCATATTAGTGTAAGTATCTTCGACTTTGGACCAGGAGGGTACACTGAATGTAGAGCATAATTTATCATATCTAGATTTCTTTATTTTCTCTTTTATTCATGCATGGAAAAATAAATATTTTCATTTTTAAAGAAACTCCTATTACAGAATGATTAGGTTGAATTATGTGGGTAGTACAGAAAGAGGAGGAAAAAGCTATTAGTAAATCTTAGATATGAAGCTATTTGGAAAGGTTTGGAATCCTTCACTATTAGTTTTCTGGTAAGATTTCTGTGCTTGTCTCACCTCTGATGTGTGGATGCTCCAAGTGTTGAGTAGAGAATGTGTAGTTCTAAGTGGTGTCTTTGACATCAAGATTCTTAAGCATCTTTATTTCAAGACCTTTCCAGTATTAAATGATGAACGTTATGTTTTACAAAGTCAAGATTTCACACAGGGTATAGAAGAACCCCCCAATGAAACCCTCAAAACAAACTCCTTGAAATTGGGACAAAGTTTATATTTACAAGTTCACACCTCTCCTGATAATACCTTTATTGCTTATTACATGATATGAAGTTTTACTGTTATGGGAAGGGGCTCTATTTAGTGGAGAATATGAAAAATGTGAAATGAAAATAGAAAACTATTTTATATAATAGAATTTATATAGAATATATATTCTGAATATCTATAGAATATATAGTATATATAGAAAATGTGAGTCTTTTGGCTGGACTTGAGACATCACCCCACCTATTAGTATTGCATTAGTTTGAATTGTAAAGTCCATTTCTAAGATTCCTAAGATTCAGTAAACCAGAGTGATTTCTTTCCACACATAAAACTATGGTGATCTCAGGCTGATTAGAGCTATTTGTATGAGTGTTGAGGAGATGTTCCTAGATCAACAATACAATCAAATTCTGTCTTCTTATCCAATACTTGTCACCTCCTGAAGGGAAATCACTTGAAAAGAAATCTCTGAATCAGAAGAATCAGAGGAGAGAGGTTTGGAGAAACATGGTGGAGTGGAAGATGTCTCCAGATCTCTCCCCTTGAAACAACAATAAGCTGAATATCTAAAACTAAAACTAAACTAAACAAACAAACAAACAAAAACCACATACACAAAAATACCACCAAAACTACACACCAGCACGTCTGAGTATGAGATCTCTGCAAAAGAGCTACCACAGGACAGAACCCCGAGTGTCGGGTAGTAGACTGGGAGAAATAACGAAGCTGTCTCTAGCAGCAGCCAGAGCTCCCTGTAGGAGGAGGGAGATGGGAGAAGGTGAGGCGAGTTCCCTGAACAGCACTGCCTGGGAGAGTTCGAGTTGCACGCAGCTGGTGGAAGGGCACAGTCATCAAGGCAGAAAGCAGAGAAGCAAAATGAAAGAGAAACAACAGTTGATTTTTACAGGCTGGTTGCAAAACCAAGGCTGAACCACAGCCTCCAACCCCCAACCCAGAGGACTCCTCCCTCTATACCTCTGAGACCAAACACCACGGAGCCCCAGGGGAATCTGAGCAAATGATACCAAAACTGTTGCTAACATTGACGAGGAATGAGACTGAGGGTAGCAAGCATGATTAAATATCTACAAGAAAATAAAAAGACATGTTTAAGGCTTTATATAAAGCAGGGATTCAAGAGGCTTAGACGCCACCTACTGGAAATCAAAAGAGAAGTACCTTCTTTGCAACAGGCTAAAGAGAGACCTTTATATAATTAATCTTTCTGGAAAAAAAAGCAGAATTCATTTCCATTAATGCCCAGGTGGAGAACTAGTCCATTAAATACCATGAACAACCAAGGTGACAAGGTATCTCAGGAAGAGAAAAATCTCCAAAAATAAGTTTACAAATATAGAAATATGTGACTTAAATGACAGAGGATTCAGGATGGTACTTCCGAAAAGACTCAGTCAGATCCAAAACAACTCAAATCAACAATTTCAGAAATTGAAAAAACAACTAGGCGAGCAGAGCAAGGAGATTGAAATCCTCAAAAAGAACAGAATAGATCTTTTGGAGATAAAGAAAACACACACTGCAAGAGTTGAAAAATGAAATAGCAAGCTTGGGAAATAGAGTCAACCAAATGGAGGAAAGGATCAGCAATATAGAAGACAGAAATCTAGAAATAAATAAGAAAGAAGAAGAGAGACTGAAGAATGAAAAATAATGAAAGAGAAATACAAGAACTAGTTGATACCATCCGGAGAGGAAACATAAGAATAATGGGCATTTTTGAAGACAAGGAAAAGGAGCAGGGACTAGAAAGCATTTTCAGACAAATAGTTGACAAGAATTTTCCAAATCTAAAGAATGAGCTGGAGCTTGGAATTCAAGAAGTCAACAGAACGCCCAATTATCTCAAACCAAAAAAGACTTCACCATGACACATTGCATTAAAATTATCAAAAATCAACAACAAAGACAAAATTTTCAGGGCAGTCAGGGAGAAGAAAATGGTAACTTATAAAAGAAACCCCATTAGATTACTGTCAGACTTCTCAGCACATTACTTGCAGGCCAGAAAGAAGTGGAATGAAATATTCAAAATATTAAGTGAATAATATATCCAGCTAAGCTCTCCTTTAGATATGAAGGAGAAATTAAATCCTTTCCAGACATACAAAAATTTAGGGAATTCTGCGCTATGAGGTCTGCACTGCAGGAAATACTTAAAGGGGTCAGTTCACCAAAACAAAATGACCGAAAAAAAATAATAAGGTGACTTTCAGGCAAATAGAGGCAGAGGAGTGCAAACCTTACTAAAAATAGGACATTATAAGCTTAAATAATAAGAAGAGGATTGCTATAGCAATATATTAATGAGTGTTCAGAATACATAGGGACAATTTGAGACAACAATGACTGAAAAGGGGAGGATTCAAAGATCTAAATTCGCAAAGAGAATGGAGATAGGCACATGGAGAAGAAAATGGACAACTGTATATATATAACTATCCTTTACATATTCATACTGGTAACCACATACCAAAGATTCAGAACTGAACAATATAACATAAAACAAGTAGAATCAGAGGGAAAACCCACAAGCCAACCAAAATAAAGAAAACAGAAACATAAGGACAAGGAAACAAAGGAAACATGGAGCTACCACAAAGCAAAAGATAAAATGGTTATAAGAACACCTCATATTTTAATAATCCACCTAAATATAAATGGACTGAACTCACCAATAAAAAGGCACAGAATTGCAGAATGGGTCAAAAATCAAAACCCAACCACATGCTGCCTCCAGGAGACACATCTCAGCTCCAAAGCCAAATATAGACTCAAAGTGAAAGGATGGAAAATGATATTTCAAGCAAATAGCATTCAGAGAAAAGCAGAAGTAATGATACTAATGTCAGATGAAATGGACTTCAAAATAAAAAAATGTAAAGAAAGATACTGAGGGATACTTCATAATGATAAAGGGAATCATGCACCAAGAAGACATAACACTTATTAATACCTATGCTCCCAATCAGGAAGCCTCGAAATATGTAAAGCAATTACTAATAGAACTAAAGGGAAGACAAACCAAAACACTATCATAGTAGGGGACCTAAATACCCCACTGTTGGATATGGACAGATCATCCAAACAGAAAATCAATAAGGAAATAACATACTTAAATGACACATTAGACCAACTGGTTATAATTGACATTTACAGAGCCTTCCATCCCAAAACAGCTACTTATACATTTGTCTCTAGTGTACATGGAACATTCTCAAGAATCCACAACATACTGGGACACAGAGAAACCTCAGCAAATAAAAGAGGGTTGAAATCATACCAACTATATTTTCTGATCATAATGCTTTGAAAGTAGAGATCAACTGCAAAAAGAAATCAGGAAGAACCACAAATACATGGAGATTAAACAACATGCTACTGAAGAATAACTGGGTCAGAGAAGAAATAAAAAGAGGGATCAAGAGATACACAGAAAAGAATCATAATGGCAGTACAACATATCTAAACTTTTGGAGCACGGCAAAAGTGGTCATAAGGGAAAAGTATCATATTCATATCATTACAGGCCTATCTCAAAGAACAAGAATGAGCCCATATAAATAACCTAATGATTCATCTTATAAAACTAGAAAAGGAAGAACAAATGAAGCCTAAAGTCAGCAAAACTAAAGAAATAATCAAAATTAAGCAGAAATAAATGAAATTGAAAACAAAACAAACAAACAAAAAAGACAAAGTAAATGCGAAGAAGAGTTAGTTTTTTGAGAAGGTTAATAAAATTGACAAACCCCTGGCTAGACTCACTAAAGAAAAAAGAAAGGACACAAATAAACAAAATCAAGATAAAAGGGGAAATTATGACAGACACCACAGAAATACAAAGAATCGTACAAGAATACTACGAAAAAGTATATAAGATCAAATTTAATAACCTAGAAGAAATGGACCAGTACTTAGAAAAATACAATCTTCCTACACTGCATCAAGAGGAACCAGAAAATCTAAATAAACAAATCTGTAGTGTGGAAATTGAAACAATTATCAAAAGCTACCAAAAGGTAAAAGTCTGGGACCGGATACCTTCACCAGTGAATTCTACCAAACATTCAAATAAGATTTAATACCTATTCTCCTCAAAACTTCCAAAAACTCAAAGAGGAAGCAATACTTCCCATCACGTTTTAAGGTCATTATTACCCTGATACCAAAACTTAGTAAAGATAACACACAAAAAAGAAAACTACAAACTGATATCTCTCATGATGCAAAAATCCTAAATGAGATACAAGCTAACCGAATACAGCAACATATTTAAAAGATTATACACAACAATCAAGTGGACTTCATCCCAGGGGCACAGGGATGGTTTAACATACATAAATCAATTAATATGATACACCACATAAACAAATTAAAAAATAAGAATCATATGATTATATCAATAGATGCAGAAAAAGCCTTCAACAGGATACAGCAAACATTTATGATCAAAACACTTTACAAAATCAGTATAGAAGGAAAATACCTTAACATAATAAAGGCCATATATGACAAACTCTCTGCCAACATTATACTTAATGGTAAAAAAGTAAAAACTTTTCCCCTAAAATCAGGAACAAGTCAAGGCTGTCCACTATCACCACTGTTATTTAATAAAACATTGGAGGTCCTAGCCAGTGCAATCAGGCAAGAGAAAAATATAAAAGGCATCCATATAGGAAACGAAGAAGTCAAACTATCACTATTTGTGGATGACATAATTCTCTATATAGAAAACCCTAAAGACTCCACAGGAACACTACTAGAAACAATAAGCAAATACAGTAAAGTTTCTGGATACAAAATCGATGTTCAACAATCCATTGTGTTCCTATATCTAATAATGAAGTGTCAGAAAAAGAAGTGGAAAAAATAATTCCTTTTGCAATTGCAACAAAAAGAATAAAATACCTAGGAATAAATCTAAAGAAACATGTGAAGGACCTAGAAATGAAAACTATAGGAATCTATTAAAAGAAATTGAAGAAGATACAAAGTAATGGAAAGACATTTTGTATTCTTGGAATGGAGGAATCAACATAGTTAAAATGACTATATTACACCACATATAAGTGATATCATGTGATTTTCAACTTATTCTGTCTGGCTGATTTTACTTAGCTTGATTATCTCAAGGTCCATCCATGTTGTTGCAAATGGCAGTATTTTATCTCTTTTTATGGCTGAGTAATATTCCATTGTATATATGTACCACAGCTTCTTTAGCCAATCATCTATAGTAGGACACCTTGGTTGCTTCCATGTCCTGGCCACCGTAAATAATACTGCTATGAACATTGGTGTGCAAATATCTTTTCGGGTATGGATTTTCAAGTCTTTGGGGGTAAGATACGCAGTAGAGGGATTGCTGGCAATGTACTACATCTTTGTACATCACGTTGGCTGATTGGAGGAAAGATATATCTAGCCAAAAATAAAAGATCAGGATGGACTCAGCTCTGCTTTCTCTTCACGCCCTTCTTAATTTGACTATTTGTTTTGAAAAGAATGGAATTCCAGGTGGTCTCAGCCTATGATAGGGTTTAATTTTACAAGTGGCATCTCATTCATAGAAATCCTGAAACAGGAGTCACTGTATGACCGATCCTCATGGACAATGAAATTGAAGAGTGAGTCTCTTTTCAGGCAGCTCTAAAAACTTTAACATTTGTGTTTTTACGTCATTCATCTACTTATCTCTTATTCATACTCTAGCCACATTCTTCATGTCTACAACTTTATGGCATTCTACAAAATGGTGTTTATACTCTTAATTTCTATCCCTCTATTACTTTAGTAACACAGGGTCCTTAGTGGCTGTGACACTTTCTTGTGCTATATCAGTGCTTCATTTAAGGGAGAAAAAAATACAAATCTTACACACTCTTCCAAAGGTATGAAAAGAATAATATAACAATTTCCTAAACATTCTACGAAGCAAAATATTATCTTTCTTTCCCAGATTTATTGAGATATAATTGACATATAACATTGTGTAAGCTTAAGGTAAACAAAGTTATGATTTGGTACACATATACTTT
This sequence comes from Pteropus medius, assembly GCF_902729225.1. Taxonomy (NCBI): domain Eukaryota; kingdom Metazoa; phylum Chordata; class Mammalia; order Chiroptera; family Pteropodidae; genus Pteropus; species Pteropus medius. Next base: position 11,151,552 of record NW_024352783.1, read on the forward strand.
CAGAATGTTTACTGCAATAAGGTTAATTAACACGTCCTTCATGTCACACAATTATCATTTTGTTGTTAGGGTAAGAACATTAAAAGTCTACTCTCATAGCCATTTTCAAGTATATAACTATAGTCACCAGCTGGACTTTAGATCTTCAGTACTTACTCATGTTCTAATTGAAAGTCTGTATCCTTGGCTGAGTATCTCTTAATTTCCTCCACCCCTCAGCCTCTGGCAACTACCATTCCACTATCTATTTCTATGAGTCTGATGTTTTTAGATTCCACATATAAATGAGATCATACAGTAGTTTTCTTTCTCTGTCTTATTTTGATTGGCAAATGCCCCGAGGAACCATTCATGCTGTCGTAAATGACAAGATTTCCTTGTTTTTTAAGGCTGAACAGTAATCCATTGTGTGTATACTATTTGAATGTGAATATACAGTTTTCCCAATTTTCATTATTTTATATATTTGTATCACATTTTCTTTATTTCTTTCTTTAATATTCATTATGCTATACATTACATCCCCAGGACTTATTTATATAATAACTGAAAGTTTGTACTTTTGACTACCTTCACCTATTTTGCATACCCCCCCCCACCACACCCTGCCTTTGGCAATCACAAATCTGTTCTCTATATCTCTTTATTCATTTAAAAGTTTTTAAATTTTTTAGATCTACATATGAGTGACAACTTATAGTGTTTGTCTTCTTCTGCCTGAATTATTTCACTTACCACGATGCCCTCAAGGTCCATTCATGTTGTTGTGAATGACAGGACACCTTTTTAAAAGGCTGAATAACATCCCATTGTATATATATCTACCACATTTTATTTATCCATTCATCTGTTGATGGGGCTTAGGTGGTTTCCATATACTGGCAATTACAAATAATGCTGCAATGAACATGAGAGTGCAGATATCTTTTTGACATAGTGATTTTAGTTCCATTGGACATATATTTAGAAGTGAGATTGCTGGATCATATAGTAGTTTTTAAAGAAACATCCATAGTGCTTTTCGCAGAGGCTGTACTAATTTACAGTCCCACTAACAGTGAAAGAGGGTTCCCATTTCTTCGCATCCTTGCCAATGCTTGTCTTTTTGATCAGAGCCATTCTAACAAATGTGAGGTGATATCTCATTGAGGTTTTGATTGTATTTCCCTGATAATTAGTGATGCTGAGTACCTTTTTGTGGACATGTAATCCATTTGTATGTCTTTGAAGAAGTATGTATTCAAGTATACTGCACATTTTTTAATGGGACGGTTGGGCTTTTCTTTACTTTTCTTTTCTTTTTTTGCCATAAGTTGTATGAATTCCTAATATATTTTGGAGATAAAACCCTTATCAGACATATTGCTTTCAGGTATCTACTACAAATTTTTAGGTTGCCTTTTCACTATTTATTGTATAAAATTTATTGGGGTGACATTGGTTAATAAAATTACATAGGTTTCAAGTGTACAATTCAATAATATGTCATATGTGTATTGCATTATGTGTTCACCACTCGAAGTTAAATTTCCTTTCATCACCATATATTTAAACTTCTTTACATTTATCTACTTGCCTCCTCCCCTCTTCCCTCTGGTAACCTCTAAGCTGTTGTCCATGACCATGAGTTTCTGTTTGTCTTGTTTGTTTGTTTCTTTGTGTTTTATATCCCACGTATGAGTGAAATCATATGTTTTTCAACTTTTTCTATCTGACTTATTTTGTTTAGCTAATCTCAAGATCCATTCATGTTGTTGCAAATGGCAGTGATTTATCCCTTCTTATGGTTGATTAATATTCCATTGTATATATTTACTACATCTTCTTTATCCAGTAATCTATGGAAGGTCACTTTGGTTGTTTCATGTCTTGGCTATCATGAGTAATACCGCAATGAACATTGTGGTACATATATCTTTAAAAATAAATGTTTTTAATTTTTTTTGGTTAGATACTCAGAGAGGGATTGCTGGGTTTTATGAAATTTCAGGAAAAGAAATTAAAAGAATACTTTTTGTAATCGCAACAAAAAGAATAAAACACTTAGGAAGAAAGAAAAGATGTGAAGGACCTATACACTGAAAAATACCAGACTATGAAAAGAAATTGAGGAATTGGAAAGATATTATGTGTTCATGGGTTAGAAGAATCAACATAGTTAAAATAGCCTTAGTACTTAGGTATGTTTTGATTTCTTCCTTAATCTCATTGTTATTTCATTCATTGTTTAAAAAGCATGTCATTTAACTTCCATGTGTTTCTGCGTTTTTCAGTTTTTTCCTTATAATTGACTTCTAGTTTTATGCCATTGGATTTGGAGAAGATGCTTGATCTGATGCAATCTTCTTAAATTTACTAAGACTTGTTTTGTGTCCTAAATACATGGACTATGTTGAAAAATATTCCACATGCACTTCAGAAGAATATATATTGTGCTGCTTTGGGATGAAATGCTCTAAAAATATCAATTAAATCCATCAAGCTCTCTCTCTGGAAGATCTGTCCATTGGTCTCAATTGGGTATTAAAGTCCCCTTTTATGACTGTATTGTTATCGATCTCTCCCTTTATGTAGGTCAATATTCGCTTTATATATTTAGGAGCTTTTATGCTGACTGCAAAAAAGTTTCCTTGGGTTATGTTCTCTTGTAGTAGAGCGATCCCTTTATCATTCTGTAATGCCCTTCTTTGTTTCTTATTATAGCTTTTGTTTTATTAATTTTTCTTTCTGTTTAAAGTAATTATATAATTTTTTAGTGTCGATTATTTTTTTTTAAATCTTTTTATATTTATTTATTTTTTATGGTGACATTGGTTAACAAAAATCCAATAAGTTTCAGCTGTACATTTTAACAGTAAGGCATACATATATTTACACTGTGTGTTCACTTCTCATAGTTAGATTTCTTTCTGTCACGACATATTTGACCCCTTTTATCCATCTTCCTCCCCCTTTTCCCCTACCATCTGGTAACCACTAGTCTATAGTCCATGTCCATGAGCTCTGTTTGTTTGTCCTGTTCATTTGTTCATTTTAGGTTTATATCCCACACATAAGTGATATCATGTGATTTTCAACTTTTTCTGTCTGGCTTATTTCACTTAGCATGATTATCTTGAGGTCTGTCCAGGTTGTCACAAATGGCAGTATTTCATCTCTTCCTATAGCTGAGTAATATTCCATTATATATATGTACCGAAGCTTCTTTAGTCAATCATCTATCGTAGGACACTTTGCTTGTTTCCATGACCTAACCACTATGAATAATGCTACAATGAACATTGGTGTGCAGATATCTTTTTGGATATGAGTTTTCAAACCTTTAGGGTAAATACCAGTAGAGAGATTGCTGAATTATATGGTAGATCAATTCTTAGTTGAGTAACCTCCATACTGCTTTCCATTGTAGCTGTAACAATTTGAGTCCCACCAGGAATATATGAAGTTTCCTTTTTCTCCGCATCCTCTTCAACATTTATTATTAATTGTCCTGTTGATTATAGCTATTTTGACAGTTGTAAGGTGGTATCTAATTGTAGTTTTGATTTGCATTTCTCTAATAGCTAGTAATGTTGAGCATCTTTTCAAATATTTGTTGGCCATTTGTATGTTTTGATTGGGTATTTTCCTCTATCTTGTCTTCCAAATCACTGATTTGGTCCCCTGCATTATGTAATCTACTGTTGATTCCTTCTAGTGTATTCTTCATTTCAGTTACTGTATTCTTCATTTCTGAGTGCTTTTTATGCTCTTGTTGTCCCCTTTTTATGCTTAATATATAATACATTATATAGTACATTAATATATGTAAATTATATATATATATATAATTATATATAATCTCCATACATATAGATATGAAATAGCTGAATAATGGAGAGGTATGTAAACTATGTTCAACTTTAATATATTTCTAAATTTTGTAATTCCAGCATTATTAAATGGGAGTTCCAGTACTCCTGTTAACAGTAAGCACTTTCTAAATTTTTCACTTTACCCTCTCTGGTTTTTGTGAAATATTATATTGTGGTTTTAATTTACTTTTCCCTGGTGATTAATTAACCTGAACATTTTGACATGATATTGTCTATTTGTATAATCTCTTTTTGTGAGTAACTCTTCAAATATTTGGCCCAGTTTTCGATGTACCATTGTCTTTTCCTTATTGATTTGTAGGAGATTTCTCAAATTAAAAATACCTTCTCCCAGACTATGCTGAATCAAGTGGATGTCAAATGGAGAAAATATATCTTGATCCCTACCCTACCTATATCCTACCCCCAAAAAAGTAAGAGAAAAAGGAAAAGAAATCCAGAAGATGAGTTGTAGATCTCAATGTAAATGCTGTAATGATCATCTAAAACAAAACATGGCAGAGGTTTGCCTTTTTATATTCTTAATGATGTCTTTCGATAAACAGAGGTACTTAATTTATGTGTAGCCTAATTAATTGTTTCTATGGGAAATTGATTTGTCTTCGTCAAGAAATTTTTTGCCATCTCCAAAGACATTAAAATACTCTGCCATGTTTTTTTTTAGATGATTGTTACAGCATTTATTTACATTTAATCTACAACTCATCTTCTGGATTTCTTTTCCTTTTTCTCTTACTTTTTTGGGGATAGGAGATAGGTAAGGTAGGGATCAAGATATATTTTCTCCATTTGACATCCATTTAATTCAGCACCATTTACATTTACTGAAACAACTATCATCTCCCTACTGCATTAGAATGTCATTTTTGTCATAAATCTGGTAATGTATATTTTAGGTCTTTCTGAATTCTTTATCTATTCCACCAGTTTGTCTATACTGGTACAATTACCATCTCTCTTAGTTGTTGTAAATTTATAATATGTTTTAAAACATAAAAATGAATATCCTTTAGCTTTTATTCTTTCCCTTTAAGATAGCATTAACTTTTCTTGGCTCCTTGAATTTCTATATAAATTTTAAAATCATCTTATCAATTCTAACAAAAACTAGAGACTTGTCGAGATTTTTATTGGAATTGAATCAAATCTGTTAATTTGGGGAATACTAATATCTTACCTATACTGTCTTACAAATGACAGATATGGTATAAGCCTCAGTTTATTTATGTATTTTTAATGTATTTAATTAAATTTAAAAATTTTTGCAGTATTCTATTCTTAAACATCCTTCATTTGATTTATTTTTAAGATTTCTGTTTCAATAGATTTTGAAAATATTCTGGCATTATATTCAATAACTTTGCTACATTCACATATTAATCTTATAGTTGGACTGTAGATTTAATCTTATATTTATGTATATAATTATTTTGTCTAGAAATATTGACAGTTTTGTTTCTTCTTTCCCAATTATTCTAACTCTTTTTACTTTTGGCTTGTCTTCTATCACTGTCTGAGAAATCCTGGACAATTTTTTTTTTTTGGCATTAAACAATTGAAATTTATTCTCTCACAGTTCTGGAATCCAGAAATGCAACATTAGGGTGTCTGTATTGTTCGTTCTTTTCAAAGGCTGTGAGAGAGAATCTGCCTCATTCAACAATCCTAGCTTCTGGTGGCTTTCAAACAATCCTCAGTATTCACTGGCTTGTAGATTTGTCTCTCCAGTTTCTGCCTATGTTGTTACATGGCATTCTCCCTGTATGTCTTTAACCATCTACAAGTTTGAATAAGAATGTGTTATTCCTGATCTCAAACAGAAATTTTAAATATTTTATCATTAAATATGTGTCCTCTACGTTAAATTATAGATACTCTTTATCGGATTAGGAAAATTTCCTTCTACTTCTAATTTGCAAATAGTTTTGATGGATGTATGTTGAATTTTATGTGTTATTTTTCTACAGACATTATCATATTATGTTTAAGATTGTAATTATAGGATTATAGATAATTATAGATAATTATAAAATGATCATATGCTTACCTCCTCTCTTCTGCCGATTTCATTACATTAATTATTAAATATCAAATCACCTTTATATTTCTGTAATAAACATTACTTCATTGTTATGCATATTCCTTTTTGTATGTCATCAGATTTGTTTGCTATTATTTTGTGCAAGGCTTTGAAATGATAAGGTAGATTGGTTTGGAATTTTCATTTTTGAAATGTCTTTGTCTAGTTTTGGTATACTGGCTTCAAAGAAAGTTGGAAAATGCTCCCTCTTTCTTAATCTAATATAATTTTATCCCTACTGACCATAAATGCTGGGCAGCCACAAAGCATTCTAAGTTCTGCCTGGGCAGAGAAGCAAGTTAGCAGCTCCAACCAGCTACTGAGCATAAGTGCTACTCCCCACTTGATCAGAGATCCTAGCCGGAAACCACACGTAGCTACAAAGGCTATTCTACAGCCATGAATGAACAGAGATCCAAGCCAGGAGCCCTACCCAACTATTGAACATAGCCTCTGGACCAATCTGACAAGGGAGGCCAAACAATAATATCAGGCAAACTTGGAGCCCACCCTAAGTTACCACTAGGCTGTGGAGCACAGCCTTCCAGGAACAGAGCTCAGCCTATGGTCCTATCCAATTTCTGAGCACAACTTGTGGCCTCACTTAAACAGAGATCCCAGACAGTGACTCATCCCAGTTTTGGAACACAGCATTCAGCCTTGATCAACTTTGGGCTTCTAACTTACAGTGGAGCACAATCAAAGACCTCAACCAATTTGTGAAGCTGCTTGAATACAGAATACAGCCAGGAGCACCATCCAACCAGGAAGCAAGGCCAGATGCTCCACCCAATCAAAAGAAATTGTGGCACCCAGCTTGCAGTTCTGACAATCACAAAGTCTAACCAGCTGTCCTTCCCAGACATGGAACATAGCCTGTGATTCTGCTCAACCAAAGGTGACTGCAGAGCACACTTATTGTTCCAACTTGATGGGAAAACACAGCCAGCAGACCCACCTGACCAGGGAACCCTGCCAGTGACCATTTGTGAATGAAGAACCAGTCAGCTAGCCTATCCAACCACAGAGCCCAGCCAGCAGCCACCTTAATCTCAGAGCACAGAAAGTTACCTTTCCAAAATAGAGACCCCGACAGCAAGCCCGACCTGCCCACAGAAGCTGCCCTATCAAGAATGCCAAACTGAACTAACTGGTGAAGATATTTTCCTGCCAAATAGTACCTGTAAAATCTGGAAGAGAAGACCACTTCCTCAAATACACAAATATCAATGCAAAGACACTAGGATCATAAAATATCAGATAAACATGACACCACCAAAGGAAGCTCCAATACTGACGCTAAATAAATAAAGATCTATGAACTCTCTTACAGAGAATTTAGAATAAGTCTATTAAAGGGGCTCAGTAAACTTCAAGAACATACAGGTGGAGTACTAAGTGAAATGTGGAACACAGTGCATGAACAAAATGAGAAGTTCAGTAAAAAAAAAATAAAAACTATATTAAAAAAAAGTCCCAAAGATCTGAGAGCTGAAGAATACTATGAGTGCACTGAAGAATTCAAAAGACTTCAATATCAGAACTGAACAAGTAGAAGAAAGAGTCAGTGATGTTAAAGACAGATCACTTGAAATTATTCAGGGGAACAAAAAGAAAAAAAAATAATATGAAAGACTGAAGAAAGCCTGTAGAACATATGGAAAATATTTAAGATACACAATATACTCATTATAGGATTCCTAGGTGGGTAAGAAAGTGACAGAAACCCTATTTAAAGAAATATTAGATGAAAACTTCCCAAATATCAGTAGAGAAATGGACATCTAAATTTCATGAGGCTCAAAGTCCCCAAGGGTTGAACCTGAAAAGGGTTACTCTAAGACACATTATAATTAAATTGTCAAAACTCAAAGACAGAGAATTTTGACAGCATCAACAGAAAAGTGACATTAATACAATGGAGCTCCAACAAGACAATATGCATATTTATTGGCAAAAACATTGCAGGCAAGGAAAAATAAGATGATATATTCAAAATATTAAAAGAAAAAATTGCCAAGAATACTACACCAGCAAGACTATCCCTTTAGAGAGAAGAGGAGATAAACATTTTTCTAAACAAACAAAAGCTGAGAGAATTTATCACATTAGAACTGTATTACAGCTCTTCAAGCTGAAATGAAAGAATGCTAATTAACAATGCAAAAACATTCAACTGTGTAAAACTCACCAGTAAAGATAAATATATAGTCAAACTCAGATTCTTTAATATTTTAATGGTGGTGGATAAATCACTTTCAACTAGTTTAAAAATGTTTTAAGTATTAACAATAACTATACAATAATTTGTCATTGGTATACAGATTAAAAGATATAAACTGTAACATCAAAATGCTGGGGAGGAAGAATTAAAACTATAGAGTTTATGTATGCAATCAAAATTATCAGCATAAAATAGGACGTTATCACTATAAGTTAATTTCTTGGTAAGCCTCATGATAACCATAAAGAAAAATTTGTAGTACATAGACAAAAGATTTAGAAAAGAAACTTAAGCATATTTCCACAAAAATGATTCAAATCATAAAGGAAAATAACATATGAGAACAAAGGAACTACCAAATGGTAGAAATACAACTAATGCAATGTCAATAGTAAGTCCTCCCTCATCTATTGATAATTACCATATGCATAAATGGATTGAATTACCTTATGAATAGACATAGAATGGCCAAATAGACTTTTAAAAAACAACATTTAACAATATGCTGCCTGTAACAGACTCACTTTACTTTTAGGACACATTTAGGCTGAAATTGAAAGAATGGAAAAAGATATTCTAAACAAATGATAACCAAAATAGAGTAAGGGTAGCTATATTTATATTTAAAAAAATAAACTTTAAGATTGAAATGGTCATAAGAGACAAAAAATGTCACTGAATTATGATAAAGGTCAATTCATCATGAAGTTATAACATACATAAATATTTATGCACCCAATGTCAGAGCATCTAGATATATAAAGAAATACTAACAGAACTAAAAGGAGAAATAAGCAGCACAACAGAAATACCACACTCTCAACTTTGGATAGCAAATCAATAAGGAAACTGAATTGGAACAGTACTATAAACCAAATATAGCTATCAGACATACAAACATTCTATCCAACAGCAACAGAATACATATTCTTCTCAAGTGCACACAGAACATTCTCTAGGGTAGATCACAATATTAGGGCATAAGAGATGACTCAACCAATTTAATAAGATAAAAATTATATCACATGTATTTTCTAACCACAATGGTATAAAACCAGAAATTAAGAACAAAAGGAAAATTAGATATTAACAAATCACTTGAAATTAAATGACACACTTCTGAAAAACCAACATAGCAAAGAATAAATCAAAAGTTAAATAAAAAATTACGTTAAATTAAAAAAAAAAAAGAGGAAACAAAACATACCAAAACCTGGGGATGCAACACAAGCAGTTCTCAGAGGGACATTTAGAGTGATAATCATCTACATTAAAGAAAAAGAAAGATCTTACATAATACCCTAATGTTACATTTCAAGGAACTAGGATAAGAATAAACTAAACCTGGATATAGCAAAAAGAAGGAAATAAAGATTAAAGCAGAAATAAATGAAATAGAGAACAGGAAAACAATAGAAAAAAAAATCAATGAAGCTAAAAGATAGTTCTTTGAAAATATAAATAAAATTGACAATTACCTGGACTGACCAAGAAAAACAGAGAGAACACAATTTAAAAACTTATAAATGGAAAAGGAAATATTATAACCAATGCCACAGAAATATAAAGGATCATAAGAGACTAATATGAATAATTATACAGCAACAAATTGGACAATATAAAAAAAATAAGTTGCTAGAAACATACAACTTACTGAGACTGAATCGTGAAATAGAAAATCTGAACAGATCAGTAATGAGTAAGGTGACTGATAAGTAATCAAAACCTTTTAATAATGAAAATCCTAAGACCAGATTGTTTCACAGGTGAATTTTACCAAACATTTAAAGAAGGGTTAATGCTAGGTCTCCTCAAACTCTTTCATAAAGTTAAGAGGAGCAAATCTTCCCAAACTTTATGGTCAGTTTTACCCTGATTCCAAAGCTAGATAAGGACGCTATAAAAAATGAAATTTAAATTGGTATACAAGTGGACCTGCTCAGTACAAACATGTATTGCTTAAGGGTCAACTGTATTTTCAATCCATGTTTGGGAATTCACATATACAGAAGGCCGACTTAAGTTATACACCAATTTTTGACTACATAAGGGATTGGAGCCCCTTACTCCATATTGTTGAATGATTGACCATATAGATCAATATTCTTGATGGATACAGAAACAAAAAGTATCCAAAAAATACTTGCAAACAGCACATTGAAAGAATCATCATACACCATGATCAACTAGAAATTATCCATGAATGCTAGAATGGTTCAACATACACAAATCAATAAATGTGATGTACTACATTAATGGAATGAAACATAAAATTACATAATCATCTCAACAGATGTAGAAAAAGCATTTGACAAAATTCAACATCCTTTCATGGTGAAAATCCTCAACACATTTTGTATAGAAGGGATGTAAGTTAACATGATAGAGGGCATATATGACAATCCAACAACTGACATTATACTCAATAGTAAAAGGTTAAAAGCATTTCCTCTAAGATTAGAGACAGACAAGTTGCCCACTTTACCTCTCCCATTCAGTGTAGTACTGGAAGTCACAGCTAGAGCAATTGGACAAGAAAAAGAAATGAAAATCATCCAAATCAGAAAGAAACATTAAAATTTTCTCTGTTTGCTAATGACATGATTTTACATATAGAACATTCTATAGACTCCAGCAAAAACATATTAGAACTAATTAATGAATTCAGTAAAGTTGCAGGGTACAAAAATCAGTTGTGTTCCTATACACCAACAATGAACTATCTGACAAATAAGGGAAACAATGCTACTTACATAGCATTAAAAATGATAAAATACTTAGTAATAAATTTAACCAAGGAAGTGGAAGTTATCTACACTAAAATCTATAAAACACTTACAATAGAAATTGAAGAAGACATAAATATGTGGAAAGATATCCCATATTCATGTGTCAGAAGAATTACTGTTGTTGAAATGTCCTTATTACCAAAAGCCACCTATAAATGCAAATGCAATTCCTATCAAAATCACAAAAATATTTTTCACAGAAATAGAAAAAAAATCCAAAATGTGTATAGTGCCTCTTAATAGCTAAAGTATCTGAAGATTAAACAAAGCTGAATGCATCACATTTCCGATTTCAAGCTATACTACAAAGCTATAATAATCAAAATGGTATGGTACAACATAAAAACAGACTCATAGGCAAATGGAACAGAATTGAAAGCTCAGAATCCATGCCTATCTGGTTAACTAATATTTGAACAAGGGGCCCAAGAATACTTAATGGTGAAAGAATAGTCTCTTCCACAAATGATGTTGGGTAAACAGGATATAAAACTCCTAAAAAAACATAGAGGAAATGCAATTTGATATTGGCCTTGGCAATGATTTTTTGGATATGACACAAAAATCATAAACAAAAACAGCAAAAATAAAAAAAGTGAGACTACATCAAACTAAAAAACTTCCACTTTGTTTTTTGTGACCCTGTATGATATGTCTCACCAGAAGATAGTAAGACTTCGAGCTTTAGATTTAGACTTTGGAAATTCAGTAAAACGACATGTGATTAAGATATATTTTGACTTCCAGTCAAGATGGCAGAGTAGAAAAATGCTATGCTCACCTCTACCCAAAACTGCACCAGAATTACAACTAAAATATAGAGCAATCGTGCTGGAGAACCATCTGAAGACAAACTGAACAGAACTCCTATAACAGGATATAAAGACACCACTTCAAGGCTGGTAGGATGGGCTGAGACATGAAACAAGCTGATCCCACATCCACATATGGTGGTTGAGAATCAGGAAAAATATCTCAGCTGCGGAGGTTCACACTGAACAGCAAGGGCTCCCAGCCCCACATCAAACTCCCTACCCTGGAATGCCAGTGCTAAGGAGAAGAATCTTCAGAACATCTGGCTGTGACAATTAGTTTGTGTGTTTAGCCCTTCGCCCACTCAGCCTGTGGACGTCAAATCTGAATCTGCATTAACCTGGTGAATACTGCTCATTCCACTCTGGTGACTGGGTGAGACCCTGCCCGCCCCCCACTTGCACATCAACCTGACCCTCTTTCAGTGGCTGTTTCTTATAGGCAGCCAGTTCAGGCCATGTTGAAAACTTTTCTAAAATCTCTCATGGGTTCACAGGCTCCAGGCAGAAAATGGCAGGCCTCAGCATGTCCTGTGCCACTCACTGTGTGGTCTTAGGCTTGGTGCTGGTGCCAAGTCTTAAACTGCATCACCCTAATGAACACCATTAATCCTCACCCTAGCAGCTCCCTAAGACCCTGATCCAACAAACTTGTGTACAGCCCAAGTCAGTTTTAGCAGCTATTTCTCATAGGCAGCAGACCTCAGCCCTCACTGCAGACCTTCCTAAAAACTCTCAAAATTCCAGGACACAGGCAGGTGGGAGATGGTCTTAACACACCTTGTGCCTCTTGCTGAGAAGCCTGAGGCCAGGAACTGCTAGCAGCCAGCCTCAGTTTGCAAAGTGTCCCCCTCCCATGCACATCTGGGCTCCACACAAGCAGCTACCAACTATCGATTGCTTTGTAGCTCCTACCCAGATGCCACAGCATGGGCTGACGCAATGGATGACCTTGGCTTGCACTGAAGCCCCTTCCAAGAGGCCTCAGAATAAATACACCCAGTGGCCAGCTTCAGACCACAACAGATCACCACTCAATTAGCTCCACAAATGGCACACCCAAAGGGTGGTCTTGGGAGGCACCAGAACCATGCTGAGGTTGATGCTGTTCTGTGTGGTCAGTTTCCACCGTGGTCATGGCCAGTCCACACAGTGAGTCAACCTGAAGGTCAACCCCACCCACTGATGTGCCAATAGTAATCAAGGCTTAACTAAAACAAAAGGACACACATAAGCTACACAAGGAATACTCCTAAAGCACCTGGCTCAGGTGATTAGGGAGACTATACCACTAGGGCCTCACAGGACAGCCACTATATAAGGCTGCCTGCCAAGACTAGGAAATAGAGCAGATCGACCTAATACATAGGGAAAAAAACCAAAACAAAACATGGAGGCTGCAAAAATAAAGAGACAAAGGAGAATGCCCCAAATGAAAGAACAGGAAAAAGCTCAAGAAAAAGAACTAAATGAAATGGAGACAAGCAGTCTACCAGATACAGAGTTCAAAACACTGGTTAAAAAGATGCTCAATGAACTTAGGGGAAGAAAGACAAACTGAACTCAGTGAGGACTTCAAAAGAGAGATGGTAAACATAAAAGAGGACATAGAAACAAGAAAAAAAGGACCAGAAATGAAGAATATAATAATAGAAATGAAGAATACATATGAAGGAACTAACGGCAGATTACACAAAGCAGAGGAGAAAAATCAGCAATTTGGGTAACAGGATAGCAGAAACCCAATTAGAAAAACATCAATAAAAGAATTACAAAATGAGAGGAAGTTTAAAGGGGACTTTTAATTAAATAAGAAGATTGCAATCATATCGAGTGTATTCTCTGACCACAATGGTATGGAATTAAAAATGAATTACAAGAAAAAAAACTGAAAAACACACAAACACATGGAGACTAAATAACATGCTACTAAACAATGAATGGGTTAATAATGAAGTCAAGGAAGAAATCACAATGAAACAAATGAAAATAAAAACAAAATGACCCCAAAATCTATGGGACACTGAGAAAGAAGTCTTAAGAGGAAAATTAATAGCAATACAGGCCTACCTTGACAAACAAGAAAAATCTCAAATAAACACTCTAAACTTACACTTAAAGGAACTAGGAAAAAAACAGCAAAGACCTAAGTGAGTAGAAGGAAAAAGATAATAAAAACCAAAGTGGATATAAATGAAATAGAGTCTTAAAAAAATAATACAAATGATAAATAAACCAAGAGCTAGTTCTTTGAAAAGATAAAGAAAATTGATGAGTTAAACAGATTCACCAATAAAAAAAGAGAAAACCCAGATAAATAAAATTAGGAAAGACGGAGGAAAAGTGATAACTAACTCCACAGAAATACACAGAATTATAAAAAAAAAAAATAATAAAATGAGCAATTATATGTCAACAAATTAGACAATCTAAAAGAAACGGATATATTCCTAGAAACATACAATCTTCCAAAACTGAGTCAAGAAGGAACAGAAAATCTGAACCAACTGATTACAACTAACGAAATCAAATCAGCAATCAAAAACTACCAATGAATAAAAGTCCTGGACTGAATGGCTTCACAGGTGAATTTTGCCAAATATTCAAATATGAATTAACACCTATTCTTTTCAAACTATTCCAAAAAATTCAAGAGGAGAGATGGCTCTCAAGTCCATTTTAAGAGGCCATTACTATTCTAATTCCAAAACTAGACAAAGACATTACAGAAAAAGAAAATTATAGGCCAATATCTCTTTTGAACATAAATGAAAAAATCCTCAGCAATATACTAGCAAACCAAATTCAACAGTACAATAAAAGGATTATGCACTGTGATCAAGTGGGATTCACACCAGCGATGCAATGATGGTTCAATATCCTCATATCAATTAACATGATACCCCACATCAGCAAAACCAAGGGAAGAATCATATGATTATCTCAAGAGATTTAGAAAAATCAAGTGACAAAATTCAACATTTATTTATGATAAAAACTCTCAACAAAGATGTTACAGAAGGAACTTACCTCAACTTGATAAAGACTATATATGATCAGCCCACAGCTGAACATCATAACTTAATGGTGAAAAGCTGAAACTTTTTCATATAAGCACAGGACCAAACAATAATTCTTACTCTCGTCACTATTATTCGATATAGTATTGAAAGTTCTAGCCACAGCGGTCAGACAAGAAAAAGAAATAAAAGGCATTCATACCAGAAAGGAAGGAGAAAAACTGTCACTATTTGTAGATGATATGATACTATATATTAAAAAAAAAAATAATCCACTAAAATTAATAGAATTTGAAAAGAATTCAGTAAGCTAGCAGACTACAACACTAATATACAACAATCTATCATGTTCCTATACACTAATAACAGTCAGAAGGAGAAATGATGAAAATCTTGGTTACGATTGCATCAAAAATAATAAAATACATAGGGATAAACTTAAACAAGGATATGAAAAACCTGTACTCTGAAAATTATAATATATTGAAGAAATAACTTTGAATAAGACACAAAGAAATGGAAGGATATACTGTGCTCCTGAATTGGAAAGATTAATATTATTAAAATGACCACAGTACCCAAAGCAATCTATAGATTATTTGCAATCCATATCAAACTACCAATCACATTTTTCTCAGAACTAGAACTAATGATTTAAAAATTTATATGGAATCACAAAAGACCACAAGTAGCCAAAGCAATCTTGAGAAAGAAGAACGAGGTCAGAGGTAACACACTCCCTGATTTCAAACTCTACCACAAAGCTATGATAATAAAAATGGTATGGTATTGGCACACATACACACAAAAAAACAGATTCATAGCTCAATGGAACAGAATATAGAGCCCAGAAAGAAACCCTGGCTTGTATGGTCAATTAATCTATGACAAAGGAGGCAAAAATATACAATGGAGAAATGGCAGTCTGTTCAAGAAGTGGTGTTGAGAAACTGCATAGATAATTGCAATTAAACAGTCAATCAACCAATCAATCAATCAATCAGCAAAACTGAACCACTCCCTTAAACCATATGCAAAAATAAACTCAAATGGATTAAAATTAAATTGTAAGGCCTGAATCCATAAAACTTCTAGGAGAAAACATAGATATATAAATTATTTAACATTGGTCTAAGTAATCTCTTTTAGGATATGTCCCCTTGAGCAAAGGATACAAAAGAAAAAATAAACAAATGGGACTTAGTCAAACTAAAAATCTGCGTAGTGAAGAAAACCATCAATGAAATAAAAGGCCATTCTACTTTTTATTTGCAAATGATATATCTGTAAAGGGTTGATTTCCAAAATATATGAGGAATTTATACAACTCAATAAAAAATTAAACAATCCAATTAAAAAATGGGCAGAGGGCATGAAAAGACATCTCTCTAAAGATTACGTATAGATGGCCAACCGACATATGACAAGGTGATCAACAACGCTAATCATTAGGGAAATGCACATCAAAACCACAATGAGACATTACCAGCCACTATGGAAAAAGTGTGAAGATTCCTCAAAAATCTTAAAACAGAACTACCATACAACTCAGCAGTTCCACTTCTGCGTATTTATCTGAAGAAAATGAAAACACCAATTTGAAAAGCTATATGCACCGCTATGTTTATTGTAGCATTATTTACAATAGTAAAAATATAGAAGCAACTTAAGTGTCCAACGAAAGACAAATGGGCATGAGAAATGTGGTATATATACACAAGGGAATATTATGCAACCATAAAAGAGAATAAAATCTTGCTGTTTGCAACATGGATGGAACTATAAGGTACGCTATGGGTATAAAGCAGACAAAGAAAGACAAATGTCATATATATTTCACTTATATGTTGAATCTAAAACAAAACAAAATTAATCCACAAAACAAAACAAAAATAGACTAATGGGAACAGAGACCAAAGGAATGGTTACCAGAGTGGAGGGGGTGGAAGAAATATAGTCAATAATATTGTGATAAGTTTGTACGGGGATAGATGATTACTAGAATTAATGGGATGATCACATTGTAAGTTATACAAATTTTGAGACCAGAAACTAATATAAAAAGTATAATATTGTATACCAACTTTATTTAAATTAAAAAAGGAATGCAGAAGAAAATTCTGTTTGAAAGTATACCGATACTTTAAAAAAAGAGACTAAACGAGAAAACAAAAAGGACAGAAGAGATAAATACAAAACAAATGGTTAGAACTTAAGAATTAATCCAAATTTACAGTAATGAATTAAATGAAAATATACTAGACACTCAAATTATAATAAGAAAATGATTTTCAGATTAGACAAAAAAGTAAATAGACCAAAATCTATGCTGCTCAAGAGAGACACACCTGGTAATAAGTACATAGAAAGCTGTACGTAAAAGGAAAAAATAAAACTTAAAATATATACCATATGAATAAAAAGAATGGTGAGGTTGTTATATGAATATTAAGACAAAGTAGACTTTAAGACAAAAAAATATTACATGATCTCAAGTGCACATGAAACATTTTCCAGGATAGACCACATGTTAGGACACAAAACAAGTCTCAATAGATTTAAGAAGACTGAAATCATATCAACCATCTTCTCCAATCACAATGGTCTGAAACTAGAAAACAACTGCAAGAAAAAACCTGGAAAATACGCAAACACATGGAAGCTGAATAACATGCTACTAAACAATGAATGGATTATCAATGAGATCAAAGAAGAAATCAAAAGATACCTAGAGACAAATGAATATGAAGACACGACTTAAAAATCTGTGGGACACAACGAAAGCAGCCCTAAGAGGGAAATTCATAACAATACAGGCCTACCTCAAGTAACAAGAAAACTCAAATAAACAATCTAAACTTACACTTGAAAGAACTAGAAAAAGAATGGCAAAAAAGCCCAAAGTGAATTGAAAGAGGGAAATAATAAAGATCAGAGCAGAAATAAACAAAATAGAGTCTAGAAAAACAATACAAAAGATTAATGAAACCAAGAGCTGATTCTTTGAAAAGAAAAACTAGAATGGCAGACCCTTAGCCAGACTCATTCAGGAAAAAAGAGAGAAGACTCAAATAAGTAAAATCAGAAATGAAAGAGGAGAAATAACTACAAACTCCACAGAAATACTAAGGATCCTAAGAAAATACTAGGAACAATTAAATGCCAACGAATTGGGCAATCTGGAAAATAAGGATACATTCCTAGAAACATACAATCTCCCAAGACTGAGTTAAGAAGAAACAGAAAATCTGAACCAACTGAAAACCACCAATGAAAGCGATCAGTAATCAAAAACCTTCCAAGAAATAAAAGTCCTGGACCAGATAGCTTCATAGGCAAATTTTACCAAACATTCAAAGAAGAATTAACACTTATTTTTCTTAAACTTATCCAGAAAATTCAAGAAAAGGGAAGGCTCCCTAATTCCTTTGATGAGGCCACCATAACCTTGATTTCAAAACCAGACAAAGATGTTACAAAAAAAGAAAAGTATAGACCATATCTCTTGTGAACATTGATGCAAAAGTCTTCAATGAAATATTAGGAAACCGCATTCAGCAATACATTAAAAGTATCATACACCATGATCAAGTTGGATTTACTCCTGGGATGCAAATACCATACATGTTTCACTTATATGTTGTACAATATCCCCAATTCAATTAATGTGATACACCACATTAACAAATCAAAAGATTAAAAACATGATCATATCGATAGATGCAGAAAAAGTGTTCAACAAAATCCAGCATGCATTTATGATAAAAACTCTCAGTAAAGTGGGAATAGGGTGAACATACCTCAACACAATAAAGGCCATATATAATGACAAACCTACATACAGCTAACATCATTCTCAATGGGGAAAGTTTAAAAGAATTTTCCTTAAGATTGGGAACAAATAAGGATGCCGACTTTCACCACTCCTCTTCAACATTGTATTGTAAATCTTAGCCACAGCGATCACACAAGAAAGAGAAATAAAAGTTATCAGAATTGGAAAGAAAGAAGTAAAACTCTCGTTATTTGCTGATGACATGATACCATATGTAGAGAACCCTAAAGATCCCACCAAAAAAAACCCTTTAGAACCGATCATTGAATTCAGTAAAGTAGCAGGATACAAAATTGATATTCAGAAGTCAGTGGCATTTTTATACACTTATGACGAACTTTTGTTGAGAGAAATTAAGAAAACAATCTCATT
The DNA here is from genome assembly GCF_902729225.1 of Pteropus medius. Taxonomy (NCBI): domain Eukaryota; kingdom Metazoa; phylum Chordata; class Mammalia; order Chiroptera; family Pteropodidae; genus Pteropus; species Pteropus medius. Next base: position 11,170,559 of record NW_024352783.1, read on the forward strand.
TACAACTGCTTCGAAAACAATCAAATATCTGGGAATCAAATTAACTAAGGAGATAAAAGATCTGTTCTCGGAAAATTATGTCATTGAAAAAAGAAAGTGAAGAGCATACAAATAAATGGAAGCATATACTGTGCTCATGGGTAGAAAGAATCTACATCATTAAAATGGCCATACATCCCAGAGCAATCCACAGATTCAATGCAATTCTTATCAAAATACCAATGGCATTTTTCAGAGAGCTAGAACAAATAATCCAAAAATTTATATAGAACCATAAAAGACCCCAAATAGCCACGGGAATCTTGAGAAAGAAGAACAAAGTTGGAGGCATCACACTACCTGATGACAAAGTAGACTGCAAGGCTACAGTAATCAAAACAGCATGGTACTGGCATAAACAGATAAATTGATCAATGGAACAGAATAGAGAGCCCAGAAATAAATCCATACCTATACACTCAATATATGAAAAAGGAGGCAAGACTATACAAAGTAAAGACAGTCTCTTCAGTAACTGGTGCTGGGAATATTGGACAGAAATCATGCAAAAAAAAAAAGAAAAAGAAAAAAAAAGAAAATTGACTAGCTTCTTACACCCTATACAAGAATAGACCGAAAATGAATTAAAAACTAAATGTAAGACTAGAAACCATAAAACTTCTAGAAGAAAACATAGGCAGTAAGTTCTCTGATATTGCTAACAGTAATTTCTTTTCGGATATAACTCCCCAGGCAAGGGAAACAAATGAAAAAAAAAAATAAACGAATGAGACTACATCAAACTAAATTGTTTTGTACAGCAAAGGAAACCATCAACAAAACAGAAAGACAACCAACTGATTGGGAGAAAATATTCGCTCTTGATACATCTGATAAGAGGTTAATATACAATATATATAAAAAGAACACATACAGCTCAATAACAGAAGAACAAACAATCCAATTAAAAAATAAGCGAAGGACCTGAATAGGCATTTCACCAATAGACGTATGAAAAGAGGCTCGAGGTCACTAATCATCAGGGAAATGCAAATTAAAACCACAGTGATATATCACCTCACACCTGTCAGAATGGCTATCATCAATAAATCAAAGAATGACTAGTGTTGGCGAAGATGTGGAGAAAAGGGTTGGTGAGGATGTGGAGAAAAAAGAACTTTCATATACTGTTGGTAGGATTGCACATTAGTACAGCCATTATGGAAAGTAGTCTGGAGGTTACTCAAAAGATTAAAAATGGATATACCTTTTGATCCAGAAATTGCAATTCTGGATATTTATCTGAAGAAAACCAAAACAATAATTTGAAATATCTATGTACCCCTATGTTCAGGGCAGCTGAATTTATAATAGCTAAGATATGGAAGCAACCTAAATCCTACTAACAGACGATTGGATAAAGAAGTTGTGGTTCATATATACAATGGAATATTATTCAGGCATTAAAAAAATGAAATCCTACCATTTGCAATGACATGGATGGATCTAGAGGGCATTATGCTGAGTGAAATAAATCAGACAGAGGAAGAAAGCCATATGATTTCACTTATATGGGAAATTTAAAGAACAAAAAGAACAAACTAATCAAAAACAGACTCCTTGGTTGGAAGAATGGGGTGAAGGGTTAAAGAAGTATAAATTAGTAGTTGATAGATGGTCACAGGCATGTGGAGCATGGCATAGCGAATGCAGTTAACATTATGGTAATGGCTAGGTGGAGAACTAGAAGAGAGAACGAGCAATTAGTGAGATCATTTTATAAACTATATAAATGTCTAATTAATGTACTATATACTTGAAATTATTAAAATAAAATTTATAAAATATAATAAGTTAAAATAAAATAAGATGTTACATGATGTAAGTAGGAACATTTATATTAATAAAAGTATTTCTTTAACTGGAAGACATAATAATCTAAATTTTCTTCAAAATGTAGGCAGCAAAAAGTTAATAAAGCTAAAATTAAATCCAAAATCATTTATGAAGATTTTAAAATCTCTCTCAGTAACTGATAAAACAAATAGACCAAAAATATCAGTAATGCTATAGAAATTTTATACCACATGTTTAAATATTTACATATAGAACACTATATCTAATAACTATATAGTAATATCATTCTCTAGTGTACATGGAATTTTACCAAAATTGATCATATTCTGAACCACAAAAATGTCTCAACCTAGTCTTAATATTAGACCTGACAAAGACATTACAAAAATAGGAAAATTATGGACTAATCTATTAATAAATAAAGATGCAAAAGCCTCAACAAAATATTAGCACATTAAATCTGGCATATTTTAAAATGTTGATACACATTCTCTTTATATCAGGAATGGAAGGTGGATTTACATGATGTAAAGAGGATTATTTGTGATAATAATAGTATTGATTTAACAAGAAGACATAACAATCTAAATTTGCTTCAAAATATAAGAAGCAACAACTAATAAAGCTAATTAAATCAAAATCATCAATGAAGATTTTTTTAATCTCTCAGTAATTTAATGGATTTAATACTTAGTGTACTTAATATTCAAAAATCAGTCATTCAATTTGGTATATTAAGAACAGAAAATTACATTACTACTTCAAATTTCAGAAAAAAATCATAAAATTTAGTATGAATTAATAAACAAAAACTTTAGTAAAATAGGAACAAAATTGAATTTCCTTAGTCTACAGCCATGCTACCTTGAGCATGCCCAATCCCATCTGATCTCGGAAGCTAAGCAGGGTCAGGCCTGGTTAGTACTTGGATGGGAGTCCACCTAGGAGGACCAGGTGCTGTAGGTGTAAAAAAAAAAAAATGAATTTTTTTAACTTGAAAAATGGTAAGAACAACAACAGAAATCTATAGGAAGCATAATATTTGATGATGAAATATTGAAATCTTGCCCCTGAGATCAGAACTGAGACAAATATATTTTTTATTACACTTCCATTTAATGTAGTGCTGAAGGTCCTCATGATTTTAATAATTCAAGAAGAAAATAATATAAAATTGGAAATAAGTAAAACTCTCAACATCATAGATGATATAATTGTGTATAAAAAATCCAAGAGTGAGTTGATCAAAGTTGTCAAATACTTAACACACAACTGATTGTACTTACATATGCTAGCAACAAAAATTGCAAAATAAAATAATTAAATAGTACTTTTTACAGTCCCATTAACATACAAGTACCTATGGAGAAATCTTTAAAAAACACATGAGATTTCTACATAAAATCTACAAAACATCATTGAAATGAAAAAATAACTAAATTGAGTGGAGATGGAAGACTCTATAATCACATATTGGAAAACTCAAGAGTATTTTGAAAATATCCATTCTTCCCAAATTGATCTATAGATTCAGTGGAATTGTAATAAAAATCCCAGCAGATATTTTGTATGGAAATCAATAAAATTTGTATAGAAATCAAGAACAGCCAAGAAATCTTGATGCGTTAGAATAAAGTTGGGGAATATAAAGATTTAATACATAAAGCTATAGTGATAAAACATTGAGTGTTTGTGCAAGAACAGATAAATAATCTAATAGAAGAACATAGGACATGTTTAGTTTAATCAAGCTTCTGGAAGCCAAGCTTCTATTATGATAGAAAAGTAACTCTGGAGAATTCAGTGAATAAATCTATTCTCTGTAATTCATACTTTTTGCTCCCCCATTTGGGTTAAAATGGTAAGACTTGTTGCTTGCTTTTCTTCTCCAAGCTCATGGCCTAGATATCTGGAATCGCTTTTGTGCTTAACGGTGACCAATTTCAGTTTTACCATTTTTACATTGAAGATAATATTTATTTTGCATCTGGATATACAGGATCATTTTTGGTGGAAATGATGAGTGGAGATAAATACATGCATCATTTAAAAAAATGAAATAATTGAAACTAGTTGCAAGTATAATACAAATAAATTCTATATACAGCTCACCTAGATTTTCTAATTGTTAACATTTTATCACATGTATCTTAATATTCTCAAGTTTTCTCTAAACTGTGTAGTAGATATGATTCCTTATTACTCAAATACTTCAGTGTGTATTTTCTAAAACCAAGAACACTTTTTGTTATGGATTGAAATGTGTTCCTCCCAAATCCATATGCTGAATCCCTAATCCCCAATGTGACTGTATTTGGTAATGTGGCCTTAAGGAAATAATTAAGGTTAACTGAGGTCATAAGGGTGGACCCTAATCTAGTAGGACTGGTATCCCTATCAGAAGAAGAAGCGACATCAGGAGTATATGTACACATAAAGGAAAGACTTTATGAGGAAACAGTGAGAAGGGTGACATCTGCAAGATGGGAAGTGATGTCTCATAGAAACCAACCCTGCTGGCAACTTAATCTTAGATTTATGGCTTCCAGAACTGTGAGAAAATAAGTTTCTGTTGTTTAAACCACTGTCTGTAATATTTTGTTATGGCAGCCCTAACAGACTAATATACTTCCCATATTCCAGCACAGCCATTAAAATCAAGACATTAATATCAATACAATACCACCATCTAAATCACAGACCCTATTAAAATTTTGCAATTACCTCAACAAAACAAAACGAACAACAAATAAAACAATTAAAAATAAACTTCTCTTTTTTTCCTTTTCATTTCTAGTCCAAAATCCAATTCAGGATTATATGTTGGTTTACTTGTCATATATCTTTAGTACTCTTTAATTTGGAACAATTGCTCAGTCTATCTTTTATGAAAATATTTTTAGACGACTGGTCAGTTATCTCATAGAAGTCCCATAAATTTTAATTTATTTGATATTTCTTCATGATTAGATTAAGCATATACATGTTTGGCCAAAATGCTAGAGAAGTCAATCTGTGTTCTTTTCAGAGTAGCACACCAAAGACTGATTATATTTATTCATCCCATTAATGGTCATGTCAACTTTTATCACTTGACTAAATGGTGTTCGGTAAGTTTCTCCAATTTGAAGTTAATTAATGAGTATTTTTATTATTAACTAGTATGTATAAGTACTTTATTTATTAATTAATAAGTAGCTAATAAATATTTATTTTACTTATCAATTATTATGTAATCATGTTTTGTGGATCAACACTTTGAGACCATGTACTAACCTTGTTTCCTCAAATATTTATCAATTAATTTTAGCATCCTCTGATGATCATGTATGTATCAATTATTACAAATAATGATTTCTCAATCCATTATAGAAAAATCACAACAAAGAAATAGAAGATATAAAAAAACAAATGAAAGTCAAAGAATTGAAAAATAGAATAACTGATATTAAAAAACTCACCAGAGAGGCCAAAGAGAAAAATCAATATCAGATGGGAAAGAATAAATGAGCTTGAAGATTAAACAATAGAAATAACCCAATCTGAACAATAGATAGTAAATAGACTAAAAAATAAATGAACAGAATCTCAGGCACCTGTGAGAAAATAACAAAATATTAACATTTGTATCACCAGAGTTCCAAAAGAGAGGGGAAGGATGTGGGGCTGAAACTGTTTTCAAACAAGTAATGGCAAAACCTTCCAGATTGCCAAAGGGCATAAATTTATAGATTCAAAGGGCAGAATGAACCCCAAAGAGAAATTTGCTCCAAAACCCATTAGAAATAAATTAGAAAATTAAAGACAAAGGAAAACTCTTGAAAGCAGTCAGAGAGAAATGATGTATTACCTACAAGGAAGAATGATAGATATCTCAATTGAAACCATGGAACCCAGAAGAAAGTGACACAACATTTTTTAAGTGCTAAAAGAAAACAACTATTACTTCAGAGTTCTATGTCTAGTGAAAGTATCTTTCCAGGATAAAGGTGAAATTAAGATGTTCTCAAATGAAGAAAAACTAAGAGGTTTTGTTGCTAGTAGACTTGCTCTTTAAAAAATTGCTAAAGAAGGTGTTCAAGCAGAAGGGAAATTATGCCAGAAGGGAACTTAGAGTATTAAGAATGAAGAAAGAACAATAAAATGAGTAAAAGTATGGCATGCAGCACAGCTGACATCATATTTCTTCTGATACTAAGACTTAAGAAACATCACAGCTTCTGCTTTCACTCTCTTAGAACCTTGAGATCTCCATGTTGTAAAGTTTAGTCTATGATACTGTAAGATGAGAAGCCTCCTCGTGGAAAAGGCACACATGTTGATAGCCAGCACCGACTTCTAGACCTGTAAGTAAGGTCGTTTTGGAACTGCTAACTTAAGATAATCCATAAGGTATCTTTGGCTATATGAGTGATCCTAGGCAAGAGCAGCAAGAAAACCAAGATTGCCAAACCACAGAATTGAGAAATAATAAAACTTTATTGTTTTAAACCTGTTTAAAAAAAATCTTAAGAAAATATAGATGAGCCACAGAGTTTGACAAAATATTTCAAAACACATATCTGATAAAGGACTTGTATCTAAAATATATAAAGAACATTACAATGCAAAAAAGATACTCATCCCAATAAAGAAATGTAAAACATATTTGCATCAATACTTCCTGTAAGAAAATATATGGAAACCAATACATATATGGAAAGGTGGTCAAATCATTAGTCATCATGGACATAGGTTACTACTTAGCAATAAAATGAAACCAATTACTGATACATACAGTAACATGGTGGAATCTCAAAAACATACAGACTGAAAGAAGGTACACACAAAGAGTACAAATATCATTTACATGACATTCAAAAACAGGCAAGACTATTATAGAATAATGGAAAGCAGAACAGTAAGTTTCTCTCCAGGTGAAAGACAGTAACTGGGAAAAGATAAAAGAGAACTTTTTGGGGTCATAGAAATGTTATATATCTCAATTAAAGTGGTGGTTACTTTATATATTTGTGTACTTCTGTCAAACTACTCAACCTTTAAACTTATGAGCTGTGCTTTTTATTAAATGTAAATAATACCTCCAAAAAGGAGAAAATGAAAAAAATAAATGCTAAACACAAGCTGATTTTTAACAAATTATGAGCAGATACAGATTTTTTTCTCAAAATATAAAGTACTTACAAAATTTAAAATAAAAATAGTTTTGTTCTTTAGAAGCAGAATCTTATAAAACAAAATCTAATAATTATCTTTGAGTCGTGAGTGCATTTTTGTGAAAATTTCCTGTTGCAAAACTATTCCTGATTCTAATGAGAGGAACGGTACAGAGATGATTATGAGATATCTAAAAAAATTTCTTCTGACTCTAAAGTTCAGATAATTTCTTTTCTTGTTTAATAACATTGAGGAAACTTTAAAAAAAACTTAATTTTTTTTCTGGGGCTAGTCTTTCTAGCCCCTTTTCTATTTTTAAAGAAACTAAATATGCCTCATGTTCTTTATTTTCATGATGTTTTGATGAAAATTCCAACACAAGAACACCAGGATCAATTTCAGTATTGTCATGGACATGTTCCATTTGCTCAAAATTTCCCTGAAGTAAAGGAAAAATTTATCTTATAATAGAAATTTTGTTTAGATAGTCAGCATTTCCTTATTTCCCTTGAAGATTATAGTGATATGATGGAATGCTTTGTAATAAGGACAAACTTTGTTCAATTACAAATTCTAGTGCAGCATATAATTCTGTTTCCATCAGAAGACATAATGATTTAGATTTAAAATTATTTATAATACTGAAATAACTGTATTATATTAACAAAAAACATTTTTGGTTGAATCCAAATTTATATAATGTTAAGAACTATAAAAAGCCAGCGAAGAAGTCTCAGTGGTTTATTGAAGTAATACATGGTGAACTGGATAATGCCATGTATGTGAAGTCTGGTCACTAAGAATGTATTTGTCAAGTGGTCCCAGGACCATTGAAGGAGAAAAAACCTGGGGAAAAAATGAGTGGATTTTTATTAGAAAAGTGTTGCTGGAAATAACTGCCAAAGTTTTATCAGTAACTGGAAAGATTAATATCCAGACCAATTGATAGAGGATGGGAAAGCCAAAGACTCTTAATCAGAATGGCAAGAAAAAAGAAGCCAATACTATAATAATAATTAGGGAGTCTGTGAGACACAATTAAATGTAAAAATATCTTTGCCATATGGATACCTGAAGGAAAACAAGAAGTTGAAGAGCTTTTTGAAGAAATAACGATGAGAAACTTCCTTAACTTGGTGAAGGAAATAGACATTCAACCCCAGGAAGCTCAAGGAGTCCCCAGAAAGATGAACCAAGGAGGCCCACACCAAGACAAATCATAATTAAAATGCCAAGGTTAAATACAAAGAGAATCTTAAAAAGCAGCGAGAGAGAAGCAGATAGTTACCTACAAGGGAGCTCCCATAAGACTGGCAGCTGGTTTCTCAAAAGAAACCATGCAGGACAAAAGGGCTTGGCACAAAATATTCGATGTGATTTAAGCCCTGTATCTACAACCAAGAATACTTTATCCAGCAAAGCTATCATTTAGAATTGAAGGACAAATAAAGGGCTTCCCAGACAAAAATAAGCTAAAGAAATTTATTAACACCAAGCCACTATTGCAGGAGATGTTGGAGGGACTTTTTTAAAAAGAAAAAAAGCATGTATCAAAAACATGAATAAAGAATGGTAATATCTACATTCCTACCAACAAGTACCTCAAATGAAAAAAAAAATCAATTAAGTGCTCCAACCAAAATATAGAGTGGCTGAAAGGATAAGAAAATAAGGCCCCTACATATGCTACCTTCAAGAGACTCACTTCAGTTTAAAAGACATACAAAGTAAAAGATAGAGGATGGAAAAAGATATTGCCTTGATGCACCTAGAGAGTATTGTGCTGAATGAAATAAGTCAGATAGTGAAAGACAAATATCGCATGATTTCAAGTACACGTGGAATCTAAAGAACAAAATAAACAACAACAAAAATGAAAATAAACTCATAGTTACAGAAAATAATTTGAGGGCTATTAGATGGGAGGGGAATTACAGGGGACTGCGAAAAAGGGCAAAGGGATTAAGAAGTACAAATGGATAGTTACAAAATAGAAATGGAAGTATAAAGTGTAACATAAGGAAAATAGTGGATGATGTTGTAATAAACATGTACGGGAGAAGAGGGTTACTAGATTTAGTCATGTGGTCATTCTGTGAGTTATATAGATCTCTAATCATGCTGTACAACTGAAATTAATATTGTATGCCAACTATAATTGAAAAAACTCATTAACTTGTACCATGTAAGTACGAGCAACTAATTGTCTATTATATTTCAATAAAGCAGGACAAAAAAAAAAAAAAAAGAGAAGAGAAGCTCTCCTGGTTTTCCATGGAGATGCCCTTAACAATACAGGAAGGCTTAATGGACAACCTCTGAAATATAAGGAACTCATTCATGTACTATTGTGTGAGGTGGACTAATGCATGAAGAAATCCCATAATGTACTGCAAAATAGTCGATGAGGGGTTGCTGGAGCACAAAAATGGGTTCTTCCGTCTGGGGTTAAAGCATTCAAGTTGGATCTTGAAAGTGATGTTCAAGGTGACATTCGAGCTTCATGTCTGGTTTGGGTTACAGGCTAGGCTTTGTCTTCAGCCATAATTCCCACAGCAGCCCCTCTAATGCAGTATACAAGACAAATTTTCCTGTGCTGAAAGGTGATCAAATCAAACAAATCATAAATCTATAGCTGTTGTTTTGTCAGCATGTATATTTTTATAGAAAGGAGCAAACCTCTGCTGAGCTGGACAGATAATCATCTGCTTTCCCTTTCTTGTTCAGAACTGTGAAAGAACGCCCTCGGTGAGGACCTGGTTTTAATCACCTTTAATTAACACAGAAGCTTTGGAAAGTGAAGATTCTTTTTGTAAACTGTGGCAGGGTCCCAAGACTTTAACATTTCAACCTTTTCCCCAGTATGTGAAATGTCTAGAGCAGGGCAGAGATATCAAGCCTGTGGAGACAATCTATTGCACAGGGAGTTACTTTAATACCTCTGACTCATTCCTCAAAGAAGTTTATTTTTTATTATCATTTTTTTTTATTCTTGAAAGATTGCAGGCCATTCAATACTAGAGATTTCTGGGTCCAAGGAATGTCTCAGCTTGCTTTTATTTAGTACGAAAGAAAGGCTTTTAGGAGAGATTTAGAAAACCAGAGAAAGTCTTGGGAATCGTCCCAGAAATTATTAAGAGCCTGGAAAGATCAAGCTAGAAAAGAGTTTGGGAGACTTAGCTGTGGACAGTGAGGAAAGTCACTTTCTGCCCTCAAGGAAGCTCAGAGTTAAAATATAGTATTACCCCATCCAGAGATTTCATTAAGGGCTGCATGGATTGGTTGGTGATGTAGGAACCCCCGACACAGGCAGGATGTTAGATAGAACCCTGAAGGTCTTTAAAGCCAGGGCTGATGTCCATCTTTTGACCTGGTTTAAGTATTGACCACTTTAGAGGCAATATGGATAGCTTCTTATTTAGTCATATTTATCTTCTCAGATCTTGAAAATCGAAGCTACCTGGATTGAGACACGTTGTGTCTCACTTTCAAATATGTGATTTGGCTGCATTTTCAGGCTGTTTTCTGTGTTTTCTGGAAAAATCTAGCCAGCAAATGTCCAGACCGAAGCCTGGAAGGAAGGGCCATGTGTTCTATGAGTTTATGAACTGTGACAATAAAAGCTTCGAGTCCACAGCTGGTGCATCAGGTTTGACCCATAGACACATGGAGATTCTGGCACACTAGGCATTCATTTTTCCTGACCAGTGTGGACCTTGCAGCAGGTGCCCATGCAGGAGCCAGGATTCTTGCTTTTGTTTCTTTTTGTCTGTCTCTGGCATCTCTGTACCTGTTCTGACCCCAGGCCTGCTAATCCTCTTGAATAGTTTGAGTTTGCACTGTCAAAGGTAATATTTTAAAATTTAATGTACTTTTCTATAGTAAAATAATGTGACCAAATGATAAAATGTTTTAGAATATAGATGCAAGATGAAATAAACACTGCAAATCTCAGCACCATATATAAACGCTATCATAATTCCAGTAATTTTTCTATAATTGTTCTCATTTCACACAATTATTTTTATATGCTTGATTTTACCTAATACTAAATTATGTTTTCCATGTAGCTCTATAGTTTTGTTGACCAATACGTTTAATTACTTCATAATATTGCATATAAATGTGTGTTATTATTTACTTAGACTTTTCATTATGTAATGATAAATACTGCTATGATGAAAAGAATCATGAGTATTTCATTTTTATATTTACTTTAGATATGAATATTAATAAAAACATTTGTATTTACTTTAATATATACTGACAAATTTCTTTGCAAAAAGATTGTACCAATTAAAACACTGCCAAAAAATATGAGTATACAAGGCTCATAGACTGTTCAGTTTGTTTATGAATTATTTAATTTATTAAGCTATTTTAATTAGAAAGAATTGCACATCCAGTGTTTAGAACATTTGAAAGCCATGTCCAACATATCTTGAAAGTTTAAAACTAAATCAGATAGTAGATTATATACTCTCATTGTCAGTGGGCTGAGCTGCATCTCATATGGTTGGGAGAGTATCTGCCATAGATTACCAGCCGCTTTCCAGTGTACTCATCTCTCTGCGTATTCAACTGTCTGTCCACCTGTCTGCCTATTACTGTCATGCTTTGTGAAGGGCTGAATGTTGTCATACAGCATAATAAAACACCACACATTCCAAATAAGCATGTTAATGAAACTAAAGGAAAATAAAGGCAGAAGAATCAGAAGGAGTTAGAGTCTTCATGGCCTGCAGACCTCCAGGGATGGCTGTAGAGGTGGCACCAAGTTCCCTACTGGTCAAAGATGAGAGACAATTGCAACTAGTTACAAAAGCTACAGTGTTGATGAAGCAAAGCCAAACCATCTTCTTAGGGAAAGCAAAACGATGCTGTGTTATCAATCAAGAGAGACTTCCCATGGCATTAGCAATGAGGCTGTTATGCACTGTGATGGGCTGCATCCACCGGCACACATAACACATTTTTCAGAGGAAGTTTCCTGTCAGGTCCCACTGTATGCACTGATGGCCTAACCCAGTGCTCAGGTCACTAAACCAGAGCCTTTCAAGGCCTTGTGCAAAGGAGGACATACAATAAGGATGGAGTCAGATAAAGGCTCTCAGCTGGTTTGGTTCAATTCAGGAATTAATCTTTTGGGGTATCTGGAGAAATGGATGGACAAGAGTCTCTAAATTCTCCATAAACTTTGTTTTTCTCAGTCACATTTTAAACAAGTCTGGGAGGTAGTGATAAGCACCCAATGCAGTGAGTCTCTCTAATTAGATGGCAAAAGCTAGAGAACCAAACAGCATCTGTGTGGCACAATTGCTTATTGTCAACATCTAGGACATGAATGACGACTCTTGTAGGGAAGAAAGGTGCCCCTCTCTACTCAAGGGTGAGTCAAGGGAGACAGAGGTACAGTCAAGTTTGTCCTCAAAGGAGATGCAAAGAAATGGAAACAAAAGCACAGGTGAAAAGGTTAGCCCATATGAATGGTTTTCAATGTTGTCCTTAGAATAGTAGCATCAAGATCACTTGAGAACTTGTTAGAAATGCAGATTCTCAGGTCTACCCACACCTACTGAGTCAGAAGCTCTGAAGATATGCCCAGTATTCTGTATTACAGAGGAAGGATTGATTGATTAACTTGGGAACTAATGAACTGGTGAAGGGAGCACAGTGGAGTTGAAAGAACAGTGAATGTAGAGATGTGCCATCCAGGTTTCCTCCCAGCTCTGATGGTAATTTGTGGTAACCTTGAGTAAGTTAGACTCAGTTGGCTCACATGAAAAATGAGTTTATTAACCTCTGCTTTCCTATACCATCATGTTGTTATAAGAAATGAGAAAAGCCTTTGGAGACAATAAAATGTTATCTAAGTACACTTTATATTTGAATTAAATGTTTAAAACTACTTAGAATCAATGTGACAAAAATACAGCTACACTTTTTTAAAAAAAAGAACAGTGTATTAGTAGGCACTCAATAAGTATTTATCAAAAGAACGAGTGGATGAAGTGAATCGAATCAATAAAGGTATGAGGAGCTGGACGCTACTTCATGGCATGAGAGTTCCCTTTACTGTTACAGGTGGGTAACAGTTGTTGGTGACAATTGTGTCTAGAGAAGCAACAAGCAAAGCAGATGATGTGGTGAGGATTGTGTCTTGCAGAAGTGGGTGGGTGGTGCTGCCATTCATGGAAAGAAAGATGAACAGGCTTGGCAGGGAGGGGAGGGGATGGTGCTTTCAATTTTGGAATTGTTGCCTTGAGAGTTCCTGGGTCTTCTAGGAAGAGGTATCGAGGAGATGGTGGGAGGTCCAGATCCAGAGCTCATAGAAGGGGTCTGGTTAGAGGTACACATCTAAGTGCCATCTGAACGTGGGTGGTAAGTGATACTATGGGGATAGATGACATCAATCATGATGAGAGTGAGAAGAGAAAGCACGAAAAACTGCCCCTTGAGCAGTGCCCACACTGATTGTCAGCAGAAGAGGCTGAGACTGCACACACAAAAAAAGTAGGTTAGAGAGGGAGACAGAAAGCCAAGGTCATTTGGCAGTCTTTGAGAGCAAGCATGGTTTCGATGTCACCTTCTCCGAGGAGCCTGCCCTGACTACTCTGTTGGCCATGATAACCCACATACTCTCCCTCAGCACTCTTGGTCTACCTGACTCTGCTACATGCTTTCCGAAGGCTTTTACCTTTTGATAAATTATGACTTTTTCTCAATTTTGGTTGCTCTGTAATCACTAGGGTATAAATTCCATGAGGGTGAGAGTTTTGTTTGTTTTGGTTTTAATGTATCTTCAGTTACTAGAAAATCTCTGGGACACGGCAGGTAATGTTTGACTGAGTGAGCGAGTGAATGAAGCTAGAGGCCAAACTAGAATGGATCATGCAGTAAGTAAGAAATGAGGAGATAGATTCTACTGAGCAGAGGAAATTTAAATTAGGTGAGAGAAAGGATAATCATAAAGGTTTTCTTTCTGAGGAAATATAAGGGGAGGCTTGGGAGCTGGGGTGGGAGAGGCTTTAACAAGGTAGAAGGGAACGCAAAGAAGGATACAGAGGTTAAAAAGCACATTATTATATATAAGGAGGATATCCACATTCCCTTTTGAGGGCTCCTGTGTTCTCTTCAGAGCAAAAGAGGATACCATTCAAAAGCAAGAGGAGAGGGAGTAAAGAAGGCTGAGGTGTGTGGTTTGCCCAGTCACTAAGAGAGAAGTCATTGCCTGGCTGTAGGTGGGCCCTGTGAGCTCAGCTTTTTTTTAGATAGGCAGCTTTTCCATATTACCTTTGGCTCTGGCCTTTGGGATTTTGTGAAGATAAAGAGGCAATAGCTCTGATGCCTTGTCCTCACATGACAGAAAAATATTCAGAAGACTGTAGTCCACATGGATCATATATGATACACCATGATATTTCATAGCACAGGGAGTAGAGGGGCCTGTGCACTGTAGTGAGACCTCTTTCTTCATCCTATGTTTCCTGGCTATCAGCCACAGACCAATCAACGGACACACCCTGAATCTGCCAAGCTCAGTGCCCCTGGGGATTCTTCCAATTTTCTGCCTGCTGTTGTCCATGGCTTTGACTAACAGTGCCTGCTAAAAGCTCACTGCTGGCCCCAGTACTGTTGTGCCTCAGATTGGTATGGCAAAGAGTTGGTTCAGCCCATGAACGATTAACCAGGTTATTTTAAGAACTAAAATTTTAGATTAGGAGACATTATGAAGAAATATAAAAGGGGTGAAAGTTGGAAAGGGGATCATGTGTACATGGTGCAGTGGGGATCAGTGATAGCATAGGATTTACCAGTGTGAAGGTTGGTGTTATGAGTAGAATTTTGTCACCAATGAAGCTATGTTGCAGTTCTACCCCTGACTACCTCACAATGTGGCCTCATTTGGAAACAGAGTCTTTACAGAGGAAATCAAGTTAAAATGAGATTATTAGAGTGGATCCTAATCTAATAGGACTAGTGTCCTTATATGAGGTTAAAATTTAGACACAGACAAGCACAGAGAGAAGACCATGTGAGGACACAGGGAAAAGATGGCCACTTACAAACCAAGGAGAGAGGCCTCAGAAGGAATCTATCCTGCCAACATCTTGGTTTTATACATCTACCCTCCTGAACTGAAACAATACATTTCTGTTGCTTAAGCTGTCCAGTCTGTGACTCTTTGTTACAGTAGCCCTAGAAAATGCATACAGATGGGTGAGGGTTGGGATGAGAGTAATCAGGAAAATGGTGAGTACTAACACATTTGGTAGCAAAAATGCAGACTCCCTTCCCCTTATTTCTCAGGGGATAGCTTAACAGAATTGAATCAAATTAGAAGATTTATTCATATATTCTGTTTGTCTTAGATACCAAGAATGAGAGTCTCTTTTTTCAGCCACTCTAAAGATGATCCTTTCTGTATTCCCTAGTATAAGAGTTAAGGCTGGCAATGCTGGGCTGAGAGTGGAGGGTGTGTTTGGAAGAACTGAAGCAGGGTAGACAGCCTGCCCTAAGTGATCAAGGTGCTATGGTGTCCAGCCAGTCAGGCTGAGAAGGCCTGGCATGGCTTCTTGTGCCTGAGACATGAGGAAGGGCATTGGTTCTTGGTTTTGCAGGACATAGTTCTAGAAGAGGAGTGAATTCCAAGAATCTGGAAGGTTCTGACATGGTTTAACATTATAATAATTGTCTTATCTGAGAAGCCATGGAAGCCACAATCCTGATATTTAAAACTCCTTCTAGTGAAATATAAGGCAAAGGCTGAACACAGGATAACAGCAGCATGTACAAAAATGTCAGGTCCTGACATGAAAGATTTCGCTTAATCCTTGTCAACCACCATCTGAGATAAGAAATTATCTTTGTGTTAAACAATAATTTGGCCAGAGGACCAGAAAATTATTTAAAGTCTCACAGATACAATACAGTGCAGACATGATCAGGGAGCAAGTATGTCTGACTCCTAAACCTGTTCTCATAAATAGCATGAAGTATTAGAGAGTTTAGGCCCCAGTAACAGGCAGAGAACTACCATGGAGGAACACCTGAGAGAAAAAGCCTTTGGCAAAGGTTTGCACCAAGATAAAATAGTGACAGCTTTCTCTGAGCAACAAGCGTCCCTATAAAATACACAAAGGATGGTTCTAGAGAAGCATGTGTGTGCACATGTCTGTGTGTTTGTGTGTGTCTGTATGTGTGAGTGTGTCTGCATGTAAGGGGTATAAGATAGGAAGGAAGAAGTAAGGTCTTACACAAGAAAACTGTGATTAGGCTGAATGATAAGAGAAATAAGTGAACAGGCAACTAGCTGACTGAGAAGCTTGGTGTCAGATGCAGTAGCCTGGGAACTTAAGGTTGAGGCCATAGACAAAAAAGAGCTTCTGAGACTCCCGCAAAATGCCGACCATGAGGCGGATGACACACCAGAATAGCATGGGCAATATTGAATTTCTGATAAACTGAGGTTGTGACCATGTTAAAGATGTCAAAAAGTCATTTCATTTCTTTTAAAGTGACATTTTGCATAAGACTTTCAAGGAAAGTATAAGCCTGTTGCTGAAGGTTAAGATGACAATTCTGTTAACAGACAGAATAGAACTCACTTCCTTAATACTTCTCCTTTGTCAAGAGACATTAGACTGAAAAAGCAGAAGCTTATGCTGGTGGAACTTGTAAAAGGGCTGAGTGTTGCCCTTTGTAAATGATTGTACCTAGAACCAGGGGGACGGGGGAACTTTGAGTTCACTGAGTCACCCTCTTCTTATACCCTGGACATGGCAAGAGTGTTGCTGGAGCCAGAGCGAGCACAACCTAAGCTATATTACACATTGACTCACTCCAGCACTGCAAACATGGAAGCCTTTTGTAAAGTATTGGATATCCAGTAATTATTGCAAAGCACTGGCTTCTCTCTAAGCAGATTTTTTCACTGTGAAAAAAAACAAACAAACGGATGCCCAAGACTAATTTTCATCATACACAATTAAACAGTTCTAGAAGTCTAATTTGACTAGTTTGTATTTTCTTCAAGTAAAACAAACCCAATCAGCCTTACCTGTATTCTCCCTTCAGCCTTGTAGGTTCTCATCAACTAACTAGAAAGGCAGTTCTCCCATTAGGCTCACCTTATAATAGGCTGGTAGATGCTCACCTCTCAGATAGTCCTTACCTCACTCCAGCTTCCTTAGTGCTAGAGATTTGCTCATTCATTCACTGATTTAACCACAGATGTCATGGGGTAAAGTCACTGTGCTGTGGTGCTCCATCAAATATTTTGTGCTTGAAAACCCCTAAATAGAGGGTGCAATGTAATAAATAAGATTTAAGTAGGAGAATTCCTGGGTTTTGGTTATAAAATAAATAACTCACGGGCATGTAAAGTATAGCATGGTGACTATAGTTAATGATACTCTATTGCATATTTGAAAATTGCTGAGAATAGATCTTAAAAGTTCTCATCACAAGAAAAGAAAAGTTTGTAACTATGTTCGGTGACAGATGTTAACTAAACTTATTGTGGTGATCATTTCGCAATATATACATATATCAAATCATTATGTTGTATACCTGAAACTAATATAATGTTATATGTAAATTATACTTCAACAACTTAAAAAAGAGAATTTATGGGGAATTTTCAAAGGTAAATTCTCTGTACAAATTGAGATGTCTAAGCTATTATTGTATCTTTTTTTTCAGAATAAAAATATAATACCTAGGGAGGGAAACATGCCTGTTAGGAGCCCCAGAAGGTGGAGGTGGGAGAGTCTTTTTAGGAGCCAAGTTGAAGTCATACAATGAGTTTCAATAAGATAGAGCAGCCTAATGAAGACCTAACACGTTTTTGTTTTCTGCTAGACTTAAATTAACTTAGTGAGACAAGATGATTATTCTCTGCTGATTAGAATAGAAAAAGAAACATTATTTGTTTGTGAAAACAAACTTATAAAAGAAAATACAAGAGGGTGATCTTTGGGATGAGCAAGTTATTAACGTTGGTCTTCAATTGTTTTCTGTGTACTCCATAGGAAATTTCAGCTGAGAGAATGGGACCCAGCATCAGAAAAGCCATATTTACAAACTTCGCAATTCTCCTAAGGTCCTGGCTCCTTCCATAGACATTCTTTCCAATGCACCCAGTAATCAAATCAGACTGGTTTCACAAGAGTAATTACAAATTTCACCCATCATGGAGAGTTGGAGGCAGGCAATTTATTGCATCCAATTTAAAGGTTGTGAAAGGATCCTTCAGATTTGGGTGCGTTCCACATCTTTTAGGTAAGATGAACATATCCTTTGGTTCTAAGGAAAACAGCTTGTAAAATGTTTGGGAGCTCTTGGGACATCAAACAGCTCTTAGAGGAGTGCATTTTAATGGTTTACTTGTAAAAGTATCAATAAAAGAAGCAGAAACAGATGGTTTAAATTCCTCTGAATAATATGAGGTATTTTTTAGGCGTCTTTACTTTTTCTTGAGAGTCTCAATGCATCTTTGAGTGCTTATCCTAAAAATACTCAAAATAACCCTTGGATATACTGACACAGTGAAGGTTTTACTGTAACATTATCTTATCCTTGGGTCTGGGGGCCTGGATCTTAGCAGACTCTGGGTTCATCAAGAAATGGAGGCGGGAGAAAGAGGACAAAAACATCTTCAGAGTTGTGAGTAATTAAGGTGCAAAGGCACATAGTCCAGAAGTTCAAGGCTCAAAAGCTTACAAGCTCCAAGAAGGTGACATTAAGGCTTGAACTGCATCTTAAGAATTAAAAATGGAGGGTTGGGTAAGCTGGACAATTTGAAAACTATTGAGCTGTTGCTTGCCCAAGGGTCTCCAAATTCAATTTAAAAATGTGCTTGTCAAACAAAATAAGCCTGTGGGCAGCACCTGCCCCCATCCTCACTGCCTGCTTCAGACTAAATTCCTTGACTATGCATTAGAACAAGAGAAGAAGAGAGATTTCCCAAAAGTAAAATGAGTAGAAAGTGGTACAACAAGTCCTAGACCCCTTGAATTGTGTTACATCTGAGTATACAAGCTGGCAAGAGGCTGTATAATACAAGTGAGGCAAATGAAGATGGACTTGGATCAGGGCACATGCCTTTGGGCCCATGACATCACCTTCTTAATGTGAGATTTCTCAAGTGTGAGACAGGGGCAGCAATGACTACTTCACTGACTTGTGCAGATGGAATATTAAGACATTAGTTGTTATTATAAAAATTGATTTTTCCTCTTTTAGACATTGCTTTAACAAATAGCTATTGAGCGCCTATTGTGTCATCTACATTGAGGATACAGTGATGAGTTAACACAGACATGGTTTCTTCCCTCTTGCAACTTTGAGTCCAGTAAGAGAGACTGACCTGCCTGAAATGACCTCACAAGCAAGCACAACAGTGCACTGGACGAGAGAGAGAGAGAGAGATAACCTGTATGTGGAAGATTCAGAGGTTCTTGACTCATGGAAAACTAAAAAACAAGGCAGGGTGACACCAGGTACCCTGGAAGTCACAGGGAACAAATGATGTGTTGGGAGCTCTGTTAGTTTCTGATTCCATGACTTGCCCCAGGAGTGTATGTGAAATGTTCTGGGCTGCCTTACCTCTGTTCTCAACTCCTCCACCTCATGCTGCTCTAGTCACCTGTTCACATCTTGATTCCAGAGGATTCCTGCAGATCCCTCCTCTCAGGCAAGGCTGTGAACACTAATCTAGATTTCATATTTTTCTGTCTGGTTCCACCTGCCATTGTACAGTCCAGGCCTGTTCTAGTCCTTGTCACTGAGGCCACATCCAAGACATCACCTTGGATTTTGTCTGTGTCCTTTTTCTCACCAGAAAATGATACCCAGAACCCTGATACTCTGGGCAAGATCCTTGTTTACATGCAACAGAAACTGACTCTGGCTGATCATATCAAGAAATGGGATCTATTGTGAGGCTGTTGGGCAATTCACAGAACCCCTGGAAAAGCCATGGATCTGTGTTTAGACAATGGTCAGGTGCAAAGAAAGCTAAGCCATAGGCAGGACAATTGCCAAAATCACAACCAGAGATGTGCTGGCCATATTCACAGAGGCTGGACTCCACTGCTACTACACCCAGGAACTCAGCCTGATTGGTACTTGGGAAGTCCATGGAAAGTGAGTATTAGAGATTTCTGCTTTCAGGATAGAAAGCAGATGCTGCAAGACTGGCTGAGTCTTAGCATTGGAAAAGAGATAAGTTAGGTCCTCTTTCTGGCCAGATTATGAGTTGGCCCTAGAATGAATGGGACTTAGAGACTGACCAGGTGATGAAGAGTAAGCCAGAGTGCGGAAGAGAATGATGTTGGTTTTTAACTTGGATAACTGGGTGATAATTTGGGGACTTACTAGATGGGACATACAGAAGAGGAACCGGCTCAAGACAGTCACGGACAAAATGAGTTTGAGATATTCGTGGGATATTAAATAAATTGTTGAATTTACACCATGGTTTACACATAGTAGATGCTTAATATATACTTGCCAAATAAATGTATTGTCCTGAAGGCCATTTGGAAGACGGAGACTATAACTAGTGAATAGCTACGGTTTATGCAGGAGAGAGACAAGGGAGGTTTCCTCCCTGTCATTCTTGCCAGCATGAATAGGCCCGTTTAGGCAGACTGCTCCAGAGAGTTTTTGCTAAAATGTCCCACAGGCCCCTTTGGGGGCCCTGGGCTCTTCTATAGAGCTCCCTGCAGTCACAGCTTGGTTCTTAGTGCCATGTTGCTGTTCCTCTTTGGAAACAAGTTCCATTTATCTCTCCATTCCCTATTGAACTATTTGTTCATCACTTTTCTGATACTCTTCCTACTGATGCTTTCCAAGTTTTCCACAAAGTTATAACATTGACAGAAAAGATGGAACTTGTATAGGCTTTTGGGAACAGGGCTGGTTAAGAAGTCACTAAGTTTCTTTGAAGTTTCCCGCCCTGTTTTTAAAAACTATATGCTTTATTCTATAACATCTGTTTTGTTTTAACAAAAAAGCCCAAGGCTTTATATTTTTTTACCACTGCTGAAAAAAATTGACTTTCCAGAAACATGCATATTCTGTAGCTTCTAATATTGCACCACTGCTCCAACCCCACTCCAGTGTGGGAGGAGTCCAGAAGTGTTTCTCTCATTAGTTCTCCTGCACCTTCTAGTGAGAATCAACTCATCAGCCTCCCTGTTCTCAGGTTCCATGATACCTCTTATCCATGACAGTCCAGGTGGATTTATGTTTATGAGGCTGTTGAATTTAGACAAGGCCAATGAGATCTATGTGGCCACAAATGTCATAACTTCACAGGAACTTGGCCACAAATGTCATAACTTCCCTGATTTAGGGAATGGAAAATGCACGCACTCTGATCTTCTGTGCCCAAAGGAGATGGACTTTTGCCATTATCATGGACCCCTTGTCTTAGAGCCCTTCTCAACACAGAATTTCAGGGAGGCTACAGATACAAGCACAGAATTGGCATGGGAATTAAAATCTACTTGTCATCCTCTAGATGATCAGATCCTCTTCATTTTATGAAGGGGATACTGAAGCCCAAAGAAGCTGGGATTTACAAGAGATTTTTTTTTTTTTTTTTTATCACGGGGCCTGGACTGGATCTTCTCTCTTGATGTTCAATCTGATCTCCTCTAAACTGTTCACCTCAATGGAGAGGCCATTTCATTGCAGACTTGTGGCAGGGATCAGTCTTCCCTCTCTGTCAGTCCTCCTTAAGAGGCTTTAACACAGTCCTTTGTTTACAATCTAAATCGAAGTGAGTAAAATCTTTCTTAAAGCCCTGAAACAGAAATTGCCTAATGAACTCAAAGAATAATATTTTGTTCATTTACAGGAAAGGAGGTGGGATTTCCTACTGCTATATAATAACTGATAATGCTTATTGAGACCCTTCCCTCTTCAGCATAAATGAAATCTAGACAAGTTCCCATAGATGAGACTTAGGTAGGCAACATGAAATAGTGGAAAGAATATTGGCTTCAGAGAAAGTCATATCTGGTTTGCATGCCTACTCACTTACAAGCTGAGTGACCCTGGAGAAGTTGCCTAATCTCTCTAAACTCAGTATTCATCATCTGTAAAATAGGAATAGTATTTAACTCAGATGAATAGTATTATTATTAAATAAAATAATATTTAAAATACCTGAACTATAAAGGACATTTGGCTAAATAGAGTTTGTGGTTGCTCATTCCATTTTCAAGAGAAACCATTTTCCTAGGACTCTGGGCCTAATTCTAAAATTTCCTGTACATTCTAGATCTCTTATTGGGTATTCCTTGTCACTAACAAATGACAATAAAAAATCTATACAGGATAGGGATACTGATATAAGACAAAATGAGCTGTACTTTTTTTCAATTGAAATAGATCAATGAGGGGAAAATGATATGAAACAAATGTGCAAAGAATGTGGGAAATGGAGAGGTCAACTTGGAAATAAATGCTGTCAAGAAGAGAACTGGGTAGTCACAATGGCCCTCAGCTCTGGCTTCCACCTATGGGAAGTGCAGCATCTGTTCTATGAAGAGCCTAGCTGGGTCTCCAGGCTCAGCTAAGGTGATGAAGAGCTACCTCTTGATCTTTTGAATGTCTACAGTGAGGGGGCAGGGAAACAACCTCAAGGACCAGGCCATGTGGCCAATGGCCAAACTGTGGCTAAGAAAGCAGTTATGGCCTCTCTCCCCAGGATAGAGAGCACCTCCCTGGGGGCCAGGCCTCCTCACAGGAATAACAGAGGCATCTCAGGAGGCATCTATCTTGTGCTTGCTCACATTTTCTTTTCTGAGTTTAATAAATTATCAGTGAAAATGCTAGTTCTATCTGTGGTACAAACAGAACAAACAAAAGGGTCTACTATAAAAAAAAATTAAAAGATGTTCTACATTCAGTGGAGGGTAAGGGACAGGGGGTAACACTAGGAGTTAGAAGAAGATCTCAAGGAGAAAAAAGATTCAGGGTTTAGAGGGGTGACTCCTGATAGGTGTCTTTAGCAAGACTTATCCTCTTGGAGCATATCTTCCTTGAACTGTTAGGAGTGTGGAATTTGGATTTTAAAGAGAATGTTCCTTTCAGTTTCTCTCCAAGTTTGCTTCTCACACCACTGTGGTGTGTATATGTACTTCAGCTCATCATTTTAAAAACTATTTTATCTAGAAGTATTAACCAGAGAGAGAGCAAGGAGCCATGGGCAAAGATTTAATCACTGTCATTCTGGTAGCAAAATATCTGTGAACAATTAAATATTTAACAATAAGAGAACTTTTTGTCTGAATAATGTCAATCACATCAGTTTGATGAACTATTATGTATCAATTAAAATTAAAAATTCAAGTATTATATCTACTCATATGTGTATCTGTATCTCTACCTACATATTCATGTACATTTATTTCTAATCATTTACATCTGGAATGCAAAACAGAAAATATACACAGATGTTATCTCTAATTTGGTACTGTAGCAGTGATTTTTATTTTTGTATTCTTCATTTGTTTTCTGAATTTTCAACGAGTGCATTCAATGAAAATAGTTTTTTTCAAGTTATAAATGTAATGATTACTCAAATATCAAATAACCAAAACACTCAAAATAAGTGGAATCACCTGCAGTTTCAGTACACATTTAGTGGGATTTTGTTTATCTTTCCAATTTGCTTTCATTGTACTTATACATATGAATGAAAAATACTTTAAAAGTATAACCACACATATACCTACAGCACAAGAAGTTCAGTATTTACAAGATTAAAATTTTTTTTGTTTATCTCATGTATTAAAATATTGCAGGCATAATCTTCTTTGAATAAATATAAATATAATTCATCATCTTAATGAGCTGGTTAGTATTGCATTCCATGAATATGTAATGCATTATTCACATGTTTTTCCAAGTTTTCTAGAAGTAGAGTTAAAAGAAATGCAGATTTTTAAGGTTCTTTATGGATATTTCAGGTTACTTTACAGAAAATTATATCAATTTATACTCCTGCTATCAGGGTTTAGGATTATCTCAACATACCTTCATTTAAAATTTTCTTAATTTCATGAATGAAAATATTGTTTCCTTCGTCTCAGAGGAAACTTTCAGTCCAAAGCCCAACATGAAGGAGCAGTGAAGACTCTTATGAAAAGAAAAAAAAGTTATTAATTCAAATTATGAGCATTTCAATCTTTTATATATGTAGACAATTTCCACATGTCAAGAACAAAAGGTAGAGATCTGAAATATCATAGCTTGAGAGCATATAAGAAATAGATTTCATAGGTGTCATCCAATTCCAGTGGTAAGTCATGCTTTATCTCTCATTTTACTTGTGGCATCTTTTGCCAGTTGGATATGAGCTACAAATATTCAATTAAAATAAACTTGTGGCACTATGTTTTTTTTTCATTACACATGCCCCATGTATTTACTTCCGACTGCATTCTTATTTTGTAAAACATCTTTCTTCTCTTTATAGTTATATACATGTTGATTTTGCAGTCACAACTAGACATAATGTAGGCATTTTTCACTTTTACAAAATGAATTGAGATAGTCAAACTGGTACATGCCAAAAGAGGATACTTAGATAAACTGTGTGCAAGTAGTATGTATGTATATATGCATGTGTATACTTGGGGTAAAGGCATAGGAGAGGATAATGCCAAGAAAGAAATCCGGGATACTCACTGACCCCTCTGTAACTGCATTCCATGAGTGAAGACCTAGATTTTCAGTGTGGCCATTGTAGTCCTGGGGAGTTGATTGAGTCTGACAGTACCCCTGTGGGGCAGGCAGACAAATTGTATTCTGAAGTTAGAGCTTGGGAGAGTCAGTGGTCTGCACCCAAGGCTCTCAGCTAGAGGCATTCTGATTGTCCCATCTGATGATTCTCAGCCTAAGTACTTTCCCTTTCAGACTGCTGCCTCACCCTCTAGCTGTCCCAATTCCTCTTCTTCTTGTGCCCCTTATTGGAGACACTAATGGAATTTATCAGGGATGAACCAGGATTTTGGGTCTGGCCCTATGCTTCCCGATCACCCACTTTGTTCAATATCCTG
The DNA here is from genome assembly GCF_902729225.1 of Pteropus medius. Lineage (NCBI taxonomy): Eukaryota > Metazoa > Chordata > Mammalia > Chiroptera > Pteropodidae > Pteropus > Pteropus medius. Next base: position 11,195,632 of record NW_024352783.1, read on the forward strand.
TATTCAACACCCTGTATCTTACTGTGGTGTATCCCTGTGACTAGTGCCCTCAGGGGAACATGGCCCTTCTGGTCATAATTCCCCTGCATTTCTCACCTGTGAGGAGCTAGAGCTCAGAGGACACTATCCATGGACAGACAGGCTCTCTTTACCAATGCTGAACTCACTTACCTGTCCTCAGGATCTAGTTTTCCTCATCTTCCTCACTTCCCCCATCCTTATTACTGCGGCAGATTAATGAGTTCTAGGCATGGAAAGAATTATCCAAAGGCCCAGAAACACCAACCTCTGATAAGCTTTCAGACTCTATAACAATCTTTGTTTTGGAAACAATTTTGGTGGAAGATGTCAATCACAGAATCACCTTCCCAGGGTCCAGCTCAGCTGAGTAGTGTCTATTTGGGTCTCTTCCAATAGTCTTGCCCATAGGCAAAATGGTTCATAACTTTCATCACAAAAAAGCCAGGCATCACAAAAAAGAAACCACTTGATCAAGTAGCAAGGATTGGAATGTTTCAGTGGGCCTTGACTCTCATCCAGAAACCTTATCTTTGACAAAGTGACTCCTCAAGTCAGCCTCCAATTCTTTCATTGCGGGAATAGCTTGTAGAAAATAGTTTACCAGAAAACAATGTGGGCACACTTTGTTCTATTTGCAACTGGCATGTCAAAGTACCCTCAACTCAGAGTACCTCAGAGAAAGTTGTTACTTTGTATCTTTCAGAGCCCTGGACACTGAGACCAGCTTGTCCTAAAAATCCACCAGCATCCCCACCCTCTACCTCCTTTGCTTCTTTCTCTGCCTGAGGCCTGCTCAAGGATTTCTTGGCCTTGACAGCACTCTCAGTGCACATCATGAGCAAGATCTTATGTTGGCTGTTTCCTTCTAAAGTTACACAAAATACCTAATATTTTCCTTAGGACACCTTTTCTTTCCTCCTTCTTGGGAAGCCCACTTTATGCCCACTTTTGATCAAGAGAGACCCATTTGTAGGATAAACACATTAGATTCCTCTGCATACAGATGGATCTAGATAATACACTTCCATTAGGAATATATTGCATGAACACCAACCACTCAGAAAAGATCTTTAGTTCAGATGTAAATAAAACCAAGATGTAAATAAAAACAAAATAGTTATTTGTTTTAAGATGTAATTATCTCACTTTTATCTCACTTTTATTTCATTTTAATTTTAATCATTATTTTGTTTAACACAAAGTTAAAAGAAAATTATAATTTCAACATAGAATCAATATAAATAAATTGTTAATTAAGCTTATATTTTTAGTAAGTCGTTGCAGTGGGTTATTTCGACATGTCAGCAAACTGAACATGTTAATGTTTCTCTTACAAAGTCTTTGACATGCCATGTGTTACCATTTAACAAAGAAATAATATGCACAATTCTTGTATTAGTTAACAAGTTTGTCATTCAAAGTCAGAAATGCAGTGTGTTATCACAAAATAGAAATAAGAAGAACAAATTAGTAACTATTTTTATTAATTATTAATTAATTTTATACTCTTTTCTTTAATTCTTAGAAATGCAGTGTGGTATCATTTCAATATGGAAATAATATAAACATTTCAATTACTTTTATATTCTTGTTTCTTACTGTCTTTAAAATGCAATTTTTATTTTTTAACATTATTATTTTATATTAGTTTTAGGTATTCAGTACAATGGTTAAACAATTATATAATTTATGAAATGATTCTCCCCATTACTCTAGCACCCATTCGGCACTATACACAGCCATTATAATAATATTGACTATATTCTCTTTGCTGTACTCTATATCCTTGTGACAGTTTTGTAACTACTAATCTGTACTTCTTCATCTCTACACTTTTTCACCCAACCCTCAATCCTCCTCCCCTCTTGAAATCACCATTTTGTTTTCTGTCTCTGTGAGTATGTTTTCATTTAGTTCGTTCCTTTTGTTCCTTGGATTCTGCACATAAGTGAAATCATATGGTATTTATCTTTCTCTGTCTGACCTATTTTACTCAGCCAAATACCTTCTAGGTCTATCCATGTTGTTGCAAATGTTAAGATTTTGTTTTTTATGGCTGAGTAATATTCCATTGTATATATGTACCATAACTTCATTATCCAAGCGTTTACTAATGGGCATTTAGGTTGCTTTCATATCTTAGCTATTGTGAATAGCACTGCAGTGAACATAGGGGTACATAGATCTTTACAAATTAGTGTTTTGGTTTTTTTCGGCTAAATACCCAGAAGTGCAAATGCTAGGTCAAAAAGTAGTTCTATTTTAAATTTTTTGAAGAACTTCAAAACTCTTTTCCATAGTGGCTGTACCAATTAGCAATCCCACCTACAGTTTACAAGGGTTCCCTTTTCTCCACATCCTCACTGACACTTGTTATTTCGATTTAATGATGAAAGCCAATCTGATAAGTGTGAGGTAATATCTCTTTGTGGTTTAAATCTGCATTTCTCTGATGATTAATGACCTTGAGCATCTTTTCATATATCTATTGGCCATTTGTATTTCCTCTTCTGAAAATACCTAGGTCTTCTGTCCATTTTTTAATTGAATTGTTTGTTTTTTATTGTTCAGGTCTTCTGTCCATTTTTTAATTGAATTGTTTGTTTTTTATTGTTGTTGAGTTGTATGAGTTCTTTATGTATTTGGATATTAACTCCTTATCTAATGTATTGTAAGCAAATAACTTCTCACATTTAGTAGGTTGTCTTTTTGCTTTATTGATGATTCCCTTTGCTATGAAAAAACTTTTTAGTTTGATGTAGCCCCATTTGTTTATTTTTTTTTTTATTGTTTTCCTTGTCTGAGGAGATATATGAGAAAAAATCTTACTAATAGCAATATCAGAGAACTTATCACCTATGTTTTCTTCTAGAAGTTTCATGGTTTAAGGTCATACATTTAAGTCTATAATCTATTTTCAGTTTATTTTTTACATATAGTGCAAGAAAGTTGTTCAGTTCATTTTTATTACATGTATCTGTCTAGTTTTCCAAACACCATTTGTTGAAGAGACTGTCTATACCCCATTGTATATGCTTGTCTTCTTTGACATAGATTAAATGACCATATAATGTAGATTTATTTCTGGGCTGTCTATTCTGTTACATTGATCTGCGTCTGTTATTATACTAGTATCATGCTATTTTAACTGCTATAGGCTTACAGTATAGTTTGATATCAGGTAGTGTGATACCTCCAACTTTGTTCTTTCTCAAGATTGCTGTGGCTATTCAGGATTTTTTATGGTTGCATATAAATTTTTGGGTTATTTCTTCTACATCGTGAAAAACGCCATTAGTATTTTGATACAGATTTCATTGAATCTATAGATTGCTTTGGATAGTATGGACATTTTAATGATGTTGATTCTTCCTAAACATGAGCACCATTTATTTATAACCTCTTCACTTTCATTTTTCAATGTCTTTTACCTCCTTGGTTAATTTGATTCCTAGGTATTTTATTGTTTTTTTTTTATGCAATTGTAAAAGGAATTGTTTTCTTAATTTCTCTTTCTGAAAGTTCACCATTAGTGTATAAAAATGACGGTGACTTCTGAATATTAATTTTGTATCCTGCTACTTTACTGAATTCACTGATCAGTTTTAACAGTTTTTTTTGGAGGGATCTTTAGGGTTCTCAATACATAGTATTTTATGTCATCTGCAAATAATGACAGTTTTACTTCTTGTTCAATTTGGCTGCCTTTTCTTTTTTTTTCTTGTCTGATTGCTGTAACTAAGGCATTCAATACTATGTCAAATAGAAGTGGTGAAAGTGGACATTCTTGCTTATGATACATCGGATAAGAGCTTAATATCCAAAATATATAAAGAACTCATACAACTCAACAACAAAAAACAAACAATCCAATTAAAAAATGGACAGAAGACCTGAACAAATATTTCTCCAAATAGGAAATACAGATGGCAAATATACATATGAAAAGATGCTCAAGGTCACTAATCATCAGAGAAATACAAATTAAAACCACAATGAGATATTATCTCACACCTGTCAGAATGGCTATCATCAATAAATCAAAGAACAACAAGTGCTGGAGAGGTTGTGGAGAATAGGGACCTCTCATATACTGTTGGTAGGATTGCGAATGGTATAGTCACTATTGAAAACGGTCTGGAGGTTTCTCAAAAAATTAAAAATGGATGTATCTCTTGATCCAGCAATCGAACTTCTGGGTATTTTTCTAAAGAATACCAAAACAATAATTAGTAAAAATCTATGCACCCCTATGTTCATGGCAGCACAATTTACAATAGCCAAGATATGGAAGCAACCTAAATGCCTATCAACAGACAATTGGATAAAAAAGTTGTGGTTCATGTATACAATGGAATAATACTCAGCCATTGAAAAAATAAAATCCTACCATTTGCAATGACATGGGTGGTCCCAGAGGATATTTTGCTGAGTGAAATAAGTCAGACAGAGAAAGATAAATACCATGATTTCACTTATATAGGAAATCTAAGGAACAAAAAGAATAAACTAATGAAAAACAGACTCACAAATATAAAGGACAATCTGGTGCTGGCCAAAGGGAATGGGGTTTGCGGGGCTGGAATAATGGGATGAAGGGTTGAAGAAGTACAAATTAGTAATTGTAAGATGGTCATGGGTATGGGGAACATGGCATAGGGAATGCAGTTAGCATTAATGTAATGGCTAGGTGGATAACCAGAGGAGAGAAAGAGAAATTATAGGGATCATTTTATAAACTATACAAATGTCTAATCAATGTACTGTACATTTGAAACTAACAAAATAAAATTAAAAAAAAGAAAGTGGACATTCTTACATGTTCCTGATCTTAAGGAGAATGTTTTTAGCTTTTCCTAATTGAGTGCGATGTTAGCTGTAGGTTTGTCACATATTATAGACTTTATTATGCTGAGGTATGTTCCTTCTATTCCCACTTTGCTGAGAGTTTTTATCACAAATTAATGCTGGATTTTGTCAAACACTTTTCCTGTTATCTATTGATATGATCATGAAATTTTTATCTTTCAATTTGTTAATGTGGTGTATCACATTAATTAACTTTTGGATATTAAACTAACCTTGCCTTCCAGAAATAAATCCAAATTGATCAGGTGTATGATATTTTTAATATATTGATGAATTCAGTTTGGTAATATTTTATTGAGAATTTTTGCATCAATGTTCATAAGCGATATCGGCCTATACTTTTTCTTTTGTAATGTCTTTATCTGGTTTTGGAATTAGAGTAATATTGGCCTCTTCAAATGAGCTTGAGAGATTTCCCTTTTTTTAAAAAAATTGGAATAGTTTGAGGAGAATAAGTGTTAATTCTACTTTAAATGGTTGGTCAAATTCAGCTATGGAGCCATCTCATCCAGAACTTTTGTTTTTTGGAAGTTTTTGATTACTGATTTCATTTCTTTGGTGGTAATCAGTTATTTCAGATTTTTATTTCTTCTTAACTCACTCCTGGAAGATTCTATGTTTCTAGGAAAATATCTATTTCCTGCAGATTGGCTAATTTGTTGGCATATAATTTCTTATAGTATTTTCTTATAATCCTTTGTATTTATGTGGAATTCGTAGTTAATTTTGTTCTTTCATTTCTGATTTTATTTATTTCGGTCCTCTCCCCTTTATTTCTGATAAATCTGGTTAAAAGTTTATCAATTTTATTTATCCTTTCAATACCAGCTTTTGGTTTCATTGATTTTTGGTGCTGGTTTTCTAGACTCTACTACATTTATTTCCACTTTGATCTTTATTATTTCCTTTTTTAGGTTTTGTTAGCTGTCTTTTTCTAATTCTTTTAAGTGTAAGTTTAGATTGTTTATTTGAGGTTTTTCTTTTTTCTTAAGATAGGCTTATATTGCTTTTAATTTCCCTGTTAGGACTGCTTTTGCTGTGTTTTGTAAATTTTGAGTCATTGTGTTTTTATTTAATTTGTTTCTAAGTACCTTTTGATTTCTTTGGTGATCTCATTGTTAACCTATTCATTTTTTTAGTAACATGTTATTTAGCTTCCATATGTTTGTTTTTCAGTTTTTTTGTAATTGATTTTTTCAGTTTTCTTTGTAATTGATTTCTAGTTTCATACCATTATGGTCAGAAGAAACATTTGATATGATTTTAATCTTAAATTTATTGAGACTTGTTTTGTGGTCTAACATGTGATCTATCCTATGATATGTTTCAAGTGTACTTGAGAGGAATGTATAATATGCTGCTTTGGTCTGAAATGCTCTAAAAATATCAATTAAATCCATCTAATATGTCATTTCAAGCTGGTCTAGTGTGTAATCTAAGGCTGTTGTTTCATTGTTGATATTTTGAATATCTGTCCATTGGTGTCAATGTTGGTCAATATTTGATTTACATATTTAGGTGTTCCTATTTTGGGTAAATAAATATTTACTAGTGTTATGTCCTCTTGTTTTATGAACCCCTTTATCATTATGTTATGTCTTTCTTTGCCTTTTATTAATGTCTTTGCTTTAAAGCTTATTTTGTCTGATATAAGTGTGGCTACCACAGCTTTTTTAAATTTCAATTTGCATGAAATATCTTATACCATCCCTTTACTTTCGGTCCATGTGTTCCATTTGAAGTGGGTCTCTTGTAGAAAGCATATGTATGGGTCTTGCTTTCTTATCCATTCAGCTACCCTATGTCTCTTGATTGAAGCACTTAATCCATTTACATTTAAAGTGATTATTAATAGGTACATAGTTATTGCAATTGTATTATTTATATTTATGGATCTCCTTCCCCATTATTTTCTTTACAGAAGTCCCCTTAATATTTCTTGTAATTCTGGCTTGTTGGTGATGAATTCCTTTAGCATTTTCCTTTATGGGAAACTCTATATCTCACTTTAAATTTTAATTGATAGCCTTTCTGGGTAGAGTATCTTGGTTGTAGATTCTTGTTTATCATCACTTTGAATATTTTGTGCCAGTCCCTCTGCCTGCAAATTTTCTGTTGAAAAATCAGCTGACATTCTCATTGGAGTGCCCTTGTAAGTAACAAACTGCCTTTCTCTTGCTTCTTTTAAAATGCTCTCTTTGTCTTTAACCTTTGGTCTTTTAATTATAATGCGTCTTGATGTGGGTCTGTTTGGCTTCCTCTTGTTGAGACTCTTTGTGCTTGCTGGACTTATATGTCTATTTCCTTCACCAGGTTAGGGAAATTTTCTCTAATTATTTCTTCAAATAGATTTTAATCCTTTGTTCTCTTTCTTCTCTTTCTGGTACCTTTATAATGTTGATGTTGGTATGTTTGAGTTATCCCAGCGGATGTTATCATAGAGGAACTTGGATAAAGAGTATAAAGGAACTCTGTATTATTTTTTCAACTTTACTGCATGTCTAAAATTATTTTACTATAATGATAAAATAAATTGAAAGGGGAAATGAATAAATGAGAGAATGAGCAAAAATTTGTATGCACTCTTTAAGAAAACATGAAAACAAAGTTTCAAGGAAATGGGCATATATAAGGAATTAAACATGTCAATGTAATAAATACAAGTATGCAGGCTTCAAAGATATTAAGTAGTTTTAATAGTTAAAGGATGGTTGAAGCCAATTTCTATTGGATTGTGAAATGAAAGGAGATTATATTTCCCCTTTGAGAAATTCATATATATATAATATGGTATATTATATATATATATATACATACATACACACACACATATATACATATATGAACTTATATAATTAAATGAAATATTGTATTGTATATAAGCTTAAATAGCTTAAATATATAGTGTAAGTATGGGAAATTATGAGTAAGCCTACTGATAGATATGAAGTATAAAATTTTAACATTTGCCTTTAAAATTCACTTTCAATTAAGAAGTTTTGGGGAGAATTTCCTCATGTGAATATATTTCTTTTAATGAAATTGGATTCAAAAGGAAATTTGGATTTCCTTTACATAAATTTGATAAGAACATTGTATACCTAAACTGAGTTTTCTAAAAGTTATCCAATTAAGCTAACTATAATAAAAACTTTATAACAATAAGTATAATAATAGCTAACAATTATTGAGCACTTGTTATGTGTCAGCACTGAGCTAAATATTTTGATTGCATTGAGAGAATTTAAGGAGCTTGCAGAATGAAAGAGACGTGGCAGAAGAAACAATTACCTCAGGACTGACTGGCTTCATAAAGAGAAAGGACATCTCTGTAGCCACTCAAATAAGTGTGATATTAAAATAAAAATCTCATTAGAAAGCACAAATCACATATAATGACAAGAGACCTTCTTAAGACCTATGTCCACTGAAAGGTTGATTTATTTCAATTTTTAAGTGCAGCTTTCTTTTCTGAGAAGCCATGCAGGGAATCTGTACACATGAATATCTGTTTTCCTGTATACCAATTACAAATAGTGCCTTAGGAGAAAAGCCAGATTTTCTGATATGGGATGGTATATGTTCTGAGTTATATGGTGAACTTGAAATTCATTCTGAGGGGCTCTGGCATTATTTCTAAAAGCCAAGTCAGCCTTCAGGGCAAGAAACCAGGTACAAGGAGAAAATGGTACAGGAAGGTGAGTAGCAGAGTGAGTTTTCTCAATATTAGCTAATATATTTCTTGAGCAATGCTAGGTAAACCAGTACTAGGATATATAATTCTGGAATTCTTTTCCTATCTTGCTTTGATCCTTCAGAGTAAAAGGAGTTTTGAACTCCTGGAGAGAGTAAGATAAAGAAGCAATTTTTATACTACCCATATTGCATTACTCCTGCCTCATCAGATGAGAAAGACTGGGAAATGGTCTCTTTTCACTGGAGGTGAGCCATTTCAAAAAGCCAGTGACCTGCCTGGGGTTAAAGGCAAACTAAAAACAAACAAACAAAAAACCCAAAAAACTGCCTGCCATGAGTTTGGAATCCAAAAAAGAAACAAGTTAGAAGGAACACGATTCTGCAGCAGAGGGACAGCTATAACTGAATATTGGTAAGCAAAGCATGTGGGAAACCAGTCTGAACTGAAGGATGACAGCTGGTTCTATCTTACCTGTATTGTATTTCTATGGCTGCAAAAACAAATTATCACAAACTGGATGGCTTAAAACACACAAATGTGTGATCTTACAGTTCTATAGATTGGAAATCTGACATGGGTCTCACTGAATGAAAATCAAGTTGTCAGCAGGACTGCATTTCTTCCGGAGGCTCTAGAAAGAGATCTATTTCCTTGCTCAGATTCATTTTTCAGTTTCTAGAGAATGACCTGGGCTGGTGGCCCCTTCCTACATTTTCAAAGTTTGTAATATTTCACCTTTGATCCTCCTCCCCTGACTTTGTTCCCATATCACATTTTTTTCTCTGACCATGGTCAGGAACTTCTCCCATTTTAGGGCCCATGTGATGACCTTGGGCCCACTTAAGTAATCTAAATAATCTCCCCATCACATTAGCAAAGTCCCTTTTGCCATAAAGATAGTATCTTTACAGGTTCTGAGGATTATGACACAAACATCTTCAGGGAGTATTATTCTCCCTACCACATCACCCAATGTGCTGTCATAAGCAGTTTATGGTGGAAATGAAAAGTGAGAGGTCCAGTCAAGAAGGTGGGCTAAGTAAAAGTGGGGTTCACTTACTCCCATGACCACATTAAAATTGTAATTAAACTATAAAACAAACAACTTGGAGAAGCACCTGAAGTCTAGCTAGTCATCACACATACATCTGAGGATATAAAGAAAAAAGCCACATTGAGACCAGTAGGAGAGGTGGAGACACAAAACGAGCTGGTCTTGCCACAGGTAGCAGTTGAGTAGTAGGAGGGATATTGCAGCTACAGAGGACCCCCTGAAGGAACAAGGATCCCTAGCCCCACACAGGGGCTCCCTAGCCCAGGGTTCCAGTTCCAAGAGGAGGAATTCCTACAAAATCTGACTGTAAAAATCAGTAAAGATTCAGCGATTTGGGTGAGACATAGAAACCTGAAAACTCAGATGTCTCCCTTAAAGGGTTCCCACACAGACTCGCTCACTCATAGACACTCATCCTAGGCTCTGGAGAGGTCAGCAGCTCAGGAGGCGCAAGAGACATATGGGAAAGAGCGAGATGTATGGTGCCAAAGCAAGGGCTGGAGAGACAGCCACCACTGTTCCTTTGTTGGTGCCCTAATTCAGGGCACCATCTTGCCTGTGTTGAACCACCCCTCCCCCCACCACATGGCTAATTCTAAAGCTGCATTGGCCTAGTAAGATTGGCCCACTGCACCCCGTGTCTCCCTGGGACCATGCCCCACCCAGGCCACAAATTGCCCAGGGCAGGCCCATTTCCAGGCAGCCAGCCCCATCCTGTGCTTTTCCTGGGCCACACACTCATGGGCAGGCAGCAGCCCTCAGCTTGCACAGTCTGGGCACAGCCCATGCATCCCAGGAGAGAAATCTAGGGGCAGGCCACAAATCCCACGCTGAGCTAAAGCATTTCATGAACAGATCTCAGGTGTCGGTGGGCCTGAAGTAGGCAGTAGCTGGCCTTGCTACAATATGAGACTTTTACAGGAAGATTTAGCAATGGAATAAAACCTGATTTGCTTTGACCTGATAAAATCTGCTTGCTTTACCCCTATGACTCCCAGGGTCCCCACTCCACCCAACTCCTGTGCCACCCAAAGGCTCTTTCTGCTGTGGAATATTATGGGCAACTGGCAGGCTGATTCAGGCCTTGAGGTGCAATGATCCTTTTGCTACACTGGTCCAGGCCCAGAACTGGGGATAACTGACCTCTGCTTACAGCATGGTCTCCCCTACTTGTTTCTAGATCCAGCACAGGCAACAACCATCTGCAGATCACTTTGTGGCTCCTACCTGATAACCTTAAGCAATCAAAGGCAGTAGCTTACCTTGGCCTACACGAGAGCCTCTCCCAGGGAGCCAACACACACAACAGACCACAATAGTGCACCAGCTGACTAGCCCCATAAGCGGCACACCCAGGGAGTGGTCTCAACAGATAGAAGAGCCTGTTGTGATAATCCCACTCAGTGTGGTCAGCCCCCACATAGCAGATCATACCCTGTGAGTGTGGCCAGTCCCTGCAGCCCAAGAGTGAATTTCAGCTAACAGTAATCAAGACTTAGGTATAACAGGAGAAAACATATAAGCCATATAAGGAACATACCCAGAGCCCTGGCACAGGTGATCATGGAGACCATTCCACTGGGGTGCACAGCACAAGGACTCTCTACTAAGACGTGGCAACCCTACCAAATACATAGAAACAAACACAAGTAGGCAGCCAAAATGAGAAGACAAAGAAATATGTCTCAAATGAAAGAACAAAACAAAGCTTCGAAAAAGAACTAAAAAAAATGGAGACAAGTAATCTACCAGATGCAGAGTTCAAAACACTGGTTATAAGGATGCTTAGTGAACTTAGGGAGAGAATAGATGATCTCAGTGAGGACTTCAACAGACTGATAAACAAGTATCAGTAGAATGTGTAGGGGATCCCAAGGCCAGAACATGTTCTCCAAAGTAAAGGAAAAGTTAATGTACTTTGTACTTCTCACAACTAAGAAAGAAACATAATGCTTGTTAAATGTCTTTGGGTTCCACAGCCTATAGCACACTCGAAATACAACTGCAAACCACTCATTGGTGGCATAGAAGGCTGCCAGCTTTGAGGGAACCCAGAGTGATAAATGACTGCATAGCAAGTTCAGACTGTGGTACAGACATCTCTGTTGTGTGTACCATGCAACTCAGTAGACTCTATGATACTAGAAATCCCTTTAGTGTGTAAAGATGCTTTGTGAAATTTTTGGAAAGTTCCAGTTGAAAAATCACAAAGCAGACTCTAGATCAGGGCTCCCCAACCCCTGTGCTGCGGACAAGTACCGGTCTGTGGCCTGTTAAGAACCAGGCTGCACAGCAGGTGACCAGTGAGTGAGCGAGTGAATCTTCATCTGTATTTGAAGCCACTCCCAAGAGCTAGCATCACTGTACCAGATCGACCTCAGATCATCTGGCATTAGATTCTCATAGGAGCACTGGTGCTAAAAATGTTGAGCACTGATGTTCTAAACTGGAGCAAAGGTATTCCATCTTTTGCAAAGAAACAAGTATGTACAAAACACAGCTTTGGAGTTACTACTGGGTCCTGGTAGAGGAAGGGTATCTGACCATGAAATATCAAGTTAACATGTAGCAGAGCTGCCCATGAAATTGAGTAGTTCAAGTGGCAGTCCACTATAAGATGCAGTGGTACATCTGGGATTTGACATGAGTAGAGCCATAGAGCACAAGCATGAACACAGGGACCAGATTTTCAGGTTACCTATCACCTGTGCACTGTTGCTGCTCCTTCAGTTCACACATATAGCTGCTTGTAAGGGAAATCACTTATGTTCAGCTAACAGAGGAGGAAAACGTTGGTTTACTAATGGGCTGGCTCAGTATGTTTGTTAAAACCCAAAATGAACTGCTGCTGTATTACATTCCCACTTGGAGTAGCTCTGAAGGACAGTGGTATGGGAAAATCCTCCCAAAGGACAAAGCTTTGGGCAGTGCACCTTACTGCAAATTATGTGTAAAGAGCAATAGTCTTGGGTAAAATTAAACATAAACTCATGAACATGTCAAATTTCTTGGTTTGTTGGTCAAGGGCCTAGAAGGAAAAAGCTTAGAAAATAGAAATGAGGAGGTATTAGCAACATCGAAGAGGAGTCAGAAAACTCTTATGTCATATGTTAATGTCCACTAGAGGGCACTCACAACAAAAAAGGCACAAAGCAGCCAACTAGTGAGAATGATGTAGTCAGCTGAAATCAGACAGCTTACATCTCTGGTAGCCCTTGTGGTGACACAATGAGCATTTGAACAGAGAAGCCATGATAGCAGGGTTGGAGGCAATGGAGGATGGGCCTTTATTTATCAAAGTGGATCTAGCTAATGCCAAGCTGCCGGCAACAGACTAACACTGAACCTACAGTGTGGTGCCATTACCATCCACCAAAGAAAGCATCCAGCCACATGGGGCAAGTTGATTACATACAGCCTCTCTGCCCTGGAAGGGGAAAAGCATCATCTTGACCATGACTGACAAATGTTCTGGGTATTGGTTTGGCTTTTATGTCTGCAGAGTCTTGGTCATTATCACGATCCCAAGGCTTAGTGTGTTATATCCACCTATGTAGGATTCTACACAATGTCACCTCGGACAATCCACTCATTTTAAGGCAAAGTGGGTCCTTTCATATACTACATCCCCTAGAAACAACCTACATGGAGAGCAGAGAAATAACCTTTTAAAACATATCTGTGACATCAGTTTAGACACAATTCATTGTGAGAGTGGGGCACCTTCCTCCAAAATGTAATAGTTACCATATATCAATGACCACTTTATGGTACCGTGTCCCAAAGGTAGAATACAGTGATTTAGAAAAAAGAGTAAAATTAGTCGAATCCATACTTGCCATCAGTCTCAATGACCCACTGGTGGTCAGATAATAGAAAAAAAAATACATTAATGATATATCAATATGTCTGTAGTAACCAATTAGTAAATATAACATATAAAAATAATTCATACTTAATAACAACAAAACCTATACAATATCTAGAAATGACTTTAGTAAGAAATGTCATATTTTTATGGGTAAAATTCTTCATAAATTGAAATACAATTGTACACAAAGGATGCTAAATAAATGAAGAGATAAACCATTTTCATTAATGAAAAAACTCAATACTATAGATATATCAATACTTTTTAAAGGAATTTATAATTTTAATTCCATACTCATTAGAATGCTACAATGCTTTTTATGGAATATAAAATACTGATTTTTGAAATTCCTATGTCCAAGACAATTTGAAAAAAAAAATAAGCAATAATTTCCTTATTACTTCTCATCATTTATTATAAAGACAAGGAATGTAAAATAATGTGCAAAAATAGACACATATCTTAGAATAAAAGTTTATGGCTAGTCAATAGGTGATAATAATAATATTTAAAATCAGTAGAGATTAGATAGTGGACTATCTAATATAATTATGTGGAAACTTGAAAAAAATAAAAGATCTCTATCTTACATATCATTCTTAAAAATAAGTTCCAGATGATTTACAGAGTTAGACAACAATAATAATAAAAAAAACTTTAAAAATAGGAGAAAAGTGAATGTTTATGACAAATATGATGACATCAACATTTAAAGTGTAAAATAAAAAAACATTTAAAAAAGTCAAACAAGTAATAGACATTACTTTAAAGGTTAAAATAAGTAATAAGTGAATATTAATAACATGCAATAGATATAGGACCAATACTCTAAATGTATAAAGACTTCCTTTATTCCATAAAAGACAAACACAAATAGAAAAATGATTAAAATATTTGAAGAGGCTTTCACAGTAAAAGAAGCCCAAATTACCAGTAAGTTGCCAGTATTGGGAGTACAGAGGCACATGGTGCACGAATGGTATCCTCTTGCTTGACAGTCCATGGATATTTCAGTTTAAGGATGGGCTATGCTGGGTGAAGCATGCAATCACAATGGACAGTCCAAATTTTCACTTATTTAGATAAGGTGCATCCATTCAGCCCATCTTTTTCATCAAGAGACCATGTCCTTTAGTGAACTGTTGATGTGCACACAGTGGAGATGGATCAAGCATAGAATAAGGGCATAGGAGCAGTTCCCCTTCAAAACCCTTACTGTTATGCCCTGAAGACCCAGAAAGAGAAATTAGACTGTTTGACTTAATGATGAAAAAATGACTCACTGCCTCCTAACTACTGCAATGTAGAAGAAAGATTGCTGATGGGCTGTTTTATACAGACCAACCATCCATTTCTAAGTAAGTACAGATATGTGTTTGTGTATTCATTTGCAGCTTCCAAAAAAATAATAAAAAGATCAGAGTTAGTGAGTCAAAACCCATAGATAAAAGCATCCTGAATTCATCATCTTTCTCAAGAACAGGACCTCAGGGAATTAATTTAAAAGCTGAATATTCTTCAATAGACTATTTTATACACAATGCTGAGTACTTTTCATTGCACTGCTGCTTTGTATGTGAGTAAATAATCAACAATGATAATGAGGAAAAAACTCTGATTAGGAATGATTGAATGCTGAGTGTAGTAGGTGACAGTGTCCACCAACTCTTCAGCTCAGCTCAGTGACTTCTCTCCATGTACTTAGTTTGCATGACTCCCTCCACTACGCTTGGGAGTGCTAGAAACAGAGATGAGACTGCAGTAAAGAAAACCTGGGGCAAAGAGCATTAGAAGCCAAGGAGGAATGGCTTGAGGCAAGCTGAAGTCCAAATGGGGAGGGGCCAAAACCTGGCCAAGTCAGTCTAGCAGTTTGAGTGAGAGGGAGAGGTCATCTGGAGCAGGACTCGGACACAGCCTCAGAAGTGCAGAGCAGTGAGGAAGAAGTGCAGAGCAGTGAGGAACAAGCCTAATTGGGGTTTGTGAGTGGCAGAGCCTGTCCAGGACCAAGTTGACAGTCACAAGAGGAGTAAACAGGACCTGGCCAATTTGGTGGAGTCTGGGACCATGTGCCTGACTGCTTGTAGTCATTACAAATTTCTCACACTGTGTATTAGTTTGCTAATACTAGACACTGAGTGGCTTAAACAATAAAAATGTAGTGTCTCTTGGTTTAGTGTCTCTTGGTTCTGGAGGCTATAATTCTGAAATCAAAGTGTTGGCAGGGTTGATTCCTTTTGAGGGATGTGAAGGAAGTGTTGCAGGCTGGTCTCCTTGGCTAAAAGATAGCAATTTTCATGTTCATAGGGCATTCACCTTATATGGCTGTCTATGTTGAAATTTCCTCTTCTTATAAGGACACTAATCATATCTGATTAGAGCCCACCCTAATGACCTCATTTCAATTTGCTTACTTATGTAAAGACATGATCTCCAACAGCCACATTCTGAGATACTAGGTGAGGACTCCAACATATCTTTTTCTTGGCAATGCAATTCAATCCATAACACCCTGGAAACTTTTTTTTCCTCACAGTGCATTTCTCAATTTTCTTTCTCTGTTTAACTTTTAATCAACCTGGAAAATCTAAATTCTTGTGTGACTTCTTCCAGAAAGTATTCTCAAATCCGCAAGCTGAACCAAATGCTCTTCTTTTATGCCCCAAAGTCATCGCCAGTTTCTATTTTTGCATGTACTCTATCCTGGTGCAAGTTATTTATGAGTTCTGTAGTAACTGTGAGACTATATGAGATACATTTCAGTATTCCCAGGACCCAGTGAGGCATGGGGTGCAGAGTAAGGTGTATGGTAAATGTTTTCTGGACTCAGTTGCCTGAGACACCCTGACTACATGATTAGATTGGCAGTCTTCCCTCTATGTGGTTTTCTCAGATATAATGACATCGCAGAGGAGCATCCAAGTGCCCGGATGTCATGTTGTGTGGACTGAATGTTTGTGACTCTCTCACCCCTAATTTCATATATTTAAGGTTAACCCCTAAAGTGGTGGTTATAAAGCCTGTCTTAAGCCACAAAGTCAGCCTATAGGTAAATTTTTAACATTGTCTCCTCAAATTGGAACAGACCAGTTGAACTCAGCCAACTGCAACAAGGACTTCAGACTGCTGCCTTTGAGCTGCTGTAACTCAATATGCAAGTAAGAAAATCACATGTGAACGAAACGCTCTGGGAATTTTTGAAACTTGACTATACATAAGGCCGTGAGAACACTTCACAAGATTTTATACCAGTTCCTTATGCTAAAGATGTCCATATGGACTCAAATTGTCTTGACCTTTGTTCATCTGCTATTTCCCAAGTGGAGTTCTCAAAAAGCATGGTGCTGACCCTTTGCTTGAAATGTGCCCAGCAGCTCAGATTGCTCAACAGAAATACAAAGGCACTTAGGACTCAATCATTCTCCAAACAACCAGTTTCCTAACTGGTTGCTGAGCCTGTTTCCATTTATCCTGGGAAGATGAAACTGTGGCTTGACCCTTTGCACAGGACACTGTTGACTTGTTATGGAGAAAAAGACACTGAGAGCGATAACCAAAAAGAGGTATTTTCATTTATGTGCCATTGGCACCTTCATAAGTGTGGTCACATTGTTTGAGAAATGATGCCAAAGGGAACCATATTCTTTCAACATGTATTTACTGAGCACTTTGATGTCTTGGAAACTATTCAAGGCATTAAGGAAAGAAAACTGAAATAAGATAAACTGCTTGTCCCTGTGACACTTACATTCTAATGGAGCAAACAAAAGTCGGTATCTGTATCTATACCTACACTTAAACCTATATATCTATATCTATCTGTGTATCTTCTCTACTTTATGTTTGTGTGTACACTTTACACATAGCAACAAGGCTTATGGGGTCCAATAAAGCAGGATAGGGACTAGTGGAAGAGTGAGTCTCATCTTGCTCTTTTCTTCTTCCTCCCATCTTTCTCTTTCTCAGTTATATTAGCTGAATAGTTTATGAATCTATTTTTAAACATTTTACTGAAGAATACAGAAAAGACACAGAGATGAACTTCTGGATGGATTTTCATTCAGTGTCTGCACACTCAGACACTAAATATAACAGAAGCTCTCACACTCTCTTACTTAAGCACCTCCCTGTAGTAACTAATAACTTAGTTAATTTGGACAGTTTTTGTTCTTTATATAAATGGAATTATAAAGTATGTGCTCTTTACTTTCTGCTTTTTCTTGCATAATTCAACATGATATTTGTGAGACTCATCTGTATTGTGTGCAGGTGTGCATCATTTATTCTCATTGCTTATGGTTCTCTATTGTGAGAAAATACCACAATTTCTTAATTTCTTCTATTACTAATGGGCATTTGGACAGTTTCCAGTATTGGGGTATTATAAATAGGGATGCTATGAATGTTTTAGAATATGAAATTTGATGAATATATGTATGTATTTTTGTCGAGCATGTGCCTAGGAATGGAATCGCTCAGTCATTCAATAGATGCATAATAAGGTGGAGTAGATATTACCAAAGGATTATTCAATATTGGTTTATAATACTTATTTTTATGATAATAAAAGTCATGCATATTAATTGTTGGGAATTTTGAAAACAGAGTAAAGTAAAGCAAACTAAAACTACATATTAGACCTTATTATTAGAGAATTGAGATCTTGCTATATATTCTTCTGTTTTCAGTCTACGTTGCAGCATTTTAGATATTTTTAAATGTGTTTCAAAACCAACATTTAAATGACAGCATTCGGATGTGTCAAAATAAATTTAGTTATTTAAATTGTTTTTACTCTTTTATTATTGTAAACAGTGCTTCAATAAACATTACTACATAATTTTTATGCACACTGTTGATTATTTCCTCAGAATGTATTTTGAAAAACAGAATTTTTGAATACAAGGAATTATTACATTTAAGTTCTGGTTTTATATTGCCTATTTATCTCAAAAAATTGAAAACAACTAATTTACGGTCCTACTAGAATTTGGCTGATTCATTTTGCTGACAACTTAAGGTTATAATAGTGTATTAATTAGCATTTACATGATAGCTATTAAGATTAAATATTTACATGTTTATTGGATATTTGCATCTTTGGTAACTTGTAAGTGGAATGGCAATTGGATGTGTGATCCTCTCCCATTGTTCTTATACCCATATAAAAAGAAGTAGAAGTGACCTAAAGGACTGCCTCTTCCAGTGTCTTCAATGTATAGGTGGGAAAATTGAAGCATGGAGGACACAAGAGACTCATTAAAGATCATGAGCCTAGATTGGTATCAGAAAATTAGAACTCAGATTTTCTTCCACTCATTTCCTTAAAGCCTCTTGGAGGACAATTATACCCTCTTTCTATGATTTTTTTTGTGTGTTGTGTGCACATAGATGCACATATTGCATCTCTCATTTTTTTTTTGTCAATCATGCTCAGTTCGTGGAGTGCTCTGGCAGTAAGAGGTCCCTGAACACCAGTACCTGGGAGCCCCTGCTGAATACCTTGCTTGTTCCTCTTTGGAGTCTAATACAGAGAGGTCTCTGGCTTGGGTCTGACTTCTTAGATTGCTAGTTAAACCCCACGGCAAACATGTTTGTCTCCTTACATCTATTTTAGATCTCTTCTGCAACTCTGGCGCCTGAGTTGATTTCCTCCATGACTCCTCTCTGTGTCAGATTCATATGTAGAGGTAGAGCCTAAATGAGCTCCTGGAGCCCTTCCAGAGCCTTTGTGGGAAAGCTGGAGTGTGACTGGTGCCAAATAGGCCTGTGTGCAGGTTGGACAGGATCCAGAGATCAAAAGATGTCTGAATTCCTCTGAGCGCATCCTTTCAGAGGACATTTCCCAAAGCAAGACTGGCCTCTAAGGATGACATTTCATTAGAGCTCAGTTTCTTGGCAATGTTCTTTGTAAACCTACAAGAAAGTTTACTTCAAAACTGAAAATCTGGAATATATCTCTCATCATAAAATCAGACTTGCAGAAAATTTCAAAGTGGCATGAGAAATCGAGGTGTAGGGTTTATTATCAAACTGATCCACACCTCATGGTTGGCTGTTTATGACACTGAGATGGATTCACCCTCCTGCCCAGCTTGAAAGCATCTGGCCTCAGGGGGTGAATTAGGAACTGTTAGGTAATTCAAGAAGAAATCTTGCAGGGATTTCTGAATTATAATAACTACATGATTCTTAAATAAACATTAAACAGTTCATATATTAACCATTTTCTGATTGCAAAAATAAACATATAAAGCTTGTATTTTGCACAAATTTACAAACATTCCAAGGTTAGAGTGCATAATATGTGACTAGCATTAATTTTTCATGTCCAGCTTCAAGAAACTAGAAAGTATAGATAAGCCACAGAACACTGGCTAATGTCTAGATTAAAACAATCTGGAAGTCACTAATTGTTTTTCCATTTATAATTCAGGTAAAATACAAGGTTTTTTTTTTAACAGTAAGTTTATTGCTTTTAGATTCTGTATCTATTAATAAAATAATTTCAAAGCTACTTTAGGAATTGTTCAAATCATGTCTTCTATTTAATCAAGAGAACAAAGCTAAGCCAATACTTCTAAATGCAAAAATAATATTAATCAAAGGAAAAGTATGATTTAAACCATCTGCCACTGGAATTGAGTAATGAAAAAGAAAATGTTCTCATGTCTTCACTGTTCTTCCCTGTAGTGAAAATAGCCCGTGCTTTGTTTTTAGACTTTACCAAGAGAGATGCAGCAGAAAATAAATCACAGCTAAAGAGTCTCCTTCTTCCAACTGCCTACATAGTCCGTATTGATCACTAGTGAAATAGCTGTGTTTCATGCTGACTTATTCACATAGCACCCGTGTTCACTGGAACAGTTCCCTTGATTCCCAGAGCTTCTCTATGGGAACTTGGGAAAGGATCTCTGGCTGAACACATTGTGCCTTATCCCCTCTACACCACTTACTGACTGGTGCCTGTTTACAAGAGTAGTCTAGATATTAGACTTATAAAAATGGGGACATTGAGGCCCTGATTCAGTAAAAATATCGGAATGTGTTTTGGAACAATGAGTAACCAGCAATTAGACCTAGAATTGTGTGATTACTGCATCTCAATTCAACATAGTAAAAATATATGAGCATGCATAGTTCAGCATTCAAAGCTGACTGTGGGGTCTTATCTTTGTCTCTTTGTATCTTTTGTTCTAGTTTTTGATGCCGTGAGTTCTTTTCTTCCATCTTTATTAAGATATGATTGACAAATAAAAATTGTACATAATTAGGTTATACAATGTGATTTTTAAAAGATGTACAGCCTGATAATTTGATACACATATACTTTGTGAAATGACCACAACTATTAAGTTAATTAACACATTTATTACTTCACATAATTACTCTATTTTTGTGGCGGGAACACTTAAGATCTACTCTCAACACATTTAACTATACAATGCAGTATTATTAACTATAATCGCCATGCTATACATTAGATCTCCCCAAATTAGTCAATATATAACTGGAAGTTTGTACCCTTTGGCCAACATCTCCCCATTTCTACCTTCCCCAAGCCCTGGGAAACCATCATTCTACTCTCTGGTTCTCTGAGTTTGACTTTTTAAGATACCACATATAAATTAGATCTTATAGTATGAAAATGGGCATCCTTGTTTTGTTCTTGACCTTAGAGAAAAAGCTTTTTTAAAGCTTGCCATCATTTTGTATGATGTTAGCTGTAGGCTTGTCATATATGGCTTTTATTGTATTGACGTACATTTTTTTATACCTAATTTCTTGAGAATTTTTATCAGGAAAGAATGTTGAGTTTAAATTTTTTTTTTTGCATTTATTGAGGTGATCATATGTTTTTATTGTTCATTCTATTAATATGGTGTATCACATTTATTGATTTGCATATGTGAAAACATCCTTGCATCCCAGAGATCAAACTCACTTGATCATGGCCTTTTAAATGTGTTGTTGAATTTGTTTTGCTAGTATTTTACCGAAGATTTTTGCATTTCTGTACATCAGGGATATTGGGCAGTAATTTTGTTTTCTTTGTCTGGTTTCAGTATCAAGGTAATCTTGGCTTTATAAAATAAGTTTGGAAGTGTTCCCTCATTATTAAAGGAAGGATTTAGAAAAATTTCAGAGAACAGTAGGAATTTCCATGCTGCAGAATGAACAAGAGATAAGCATGAGAACAGAATATCTCTTCTTTACTGGCCTTATGGCCAACAGCACATTACTGAAGCCCTCTGAGACTCAGCAACTAATTCAGTGAAATTGGAACCATAACATATTCCTTACTTTGAAAAGAGGGACTAATAGAGATCGTGAGTGAAGATACAGTCTATGAAATAGATCAATAAAACAAAACAGAGAACTCACACAAATATACCCAACTGATTTTGGACCAAGGTGAAAAAGCAATTCACAATAGAGGAAGGAGAGACTCTTCAATAAATGAATACATTGTATGGGAGCAATTGGAGATCCACAGGTTTAAACAAAATTAACTTGGCCTCAATCTCATACCTTGTTGAAAAATTAATTCAAAATGCATCACAAATTTATATGTAAAGTGCTTTAATAAAGTTTTAATAGTAATAGTCACAAACCAATGTCTTTCATTGGGTGAATGAACACAGGGCTAGTGAAGAATTTTCAGATTTAACAGCATAAGCATAATTTACAAATGAAAATATTGGTGAACTAGATTTCATCAAAACTAAAATCTTTTGCTCTGTGACTCTGTTAAGAGGATGGAAAGATAAGCTGCAAATTGGGAGAAAGTATTCAAAAACACATATTCAACAAAGACATATCTGGAATGTATAAAGCAGTCAAAAATCCAGCAGTAAAAATTTTAAAAGATCAAATTAGAACATAGGCAAAAGATGTAAATAGACATTTCACTGCAAAAAATATACAGATGGCAAATAAGCACATGAAATAATATTTAACATCATTAGCCATTGGAGAAATGCATGTTAAAATCAGAATGAAATATCACTACACGACTATCAGAATGGCTAAAATAAAAAAGTGAGAATGAAAAATGCTAGTGAGAACGTGAAGAAACTGGATCCCTCACACATCGCTGGTGGAAATATAAAATGATATAGTCACTCTAGAGAAAAAAAATATGAACATTTATAGCAAAAGTAAAAAATGCACATGACCTAGCAATTCCTTTTAGGCATTTATCCCAAAGAAATGAAAACAGATTCAAATGAAAATCTGTCCATGAATATTCTTAGAAACTTTGTTAGTAATAGCTCAAACTAAAAATAACCCAAATGTCCTTCAATGGATGAATAGTTAAACAAACTGGGATACATCCATATTATGAGGGGAAAAGCAATAAAAAGGACAGAACTATTGATATACACAACTTGGATGGATTTTAAGTGACAAAAGACAACCATAGGTCACATACTGTATGGTCTTATTTACATAGCACTTTTGAAATATTGTATTATTTCTTGAAATGCTATATTGAAGACTATAGTTATGGAGAACAGATTAGTGGTTGTTAGGTGCTGAGTGGAGAAGGGGAAGGTGTCTGTGGCTATAAAGGATAGTATCAAGGGACTTTGAGATGGAACTGTTTGTTATCATGACTGTGGTGGTAGTAGAACTACTACTACTACCACCAGTATACACATACACACACACCACACACACACACACGAACTGGTGAAATCTATATTAGGTTGACAGATTGTAACAATGTTAGTTTCCTAATTATGATATTGTACTGTATTATCAAGATATTACCATTGTGAGAAACTGGGTAAAGTGTACATAGGATCTCTCTGTATTATTTCTTATAACTTCATGGGAATCTATAATTATCCCCAAGTAAAAAGTTTTAGAAAATGCAAAATAATGATGGAAAATAAAGTAAATTAACTGCAAGATAACAGAGCGAAAAAGACAGGTAATGTGAGACAGAGAAAATATCTGAACAACAGTCACATATAGAGAGTTGAGGAAACACTTGGTCGCTAATATTGCTTGAAGATATACTCCAGCAATACTGGTAACCAGAAACAAATAAACAAACAAAAACAAATAAAATAAGTGGGATCCTGAAAAGAGTGGCTGGAGTCCCAGTGACAGAGTAAATGAAAGTCTTAGGAAGACAACTCTGGAGCTTACCAAGAAAAAAAAAACTTTGAGATAATGGGACTAAATCAGAAAACACCAGGAAGATGTCTCTGGGGGAAAAATAGAGTATTTAATATCATAGCTATTATAATTGAGGATTTGGTGAACTTTAAGATATGTTGAAGGCATATTATTCTTCTTACAAAAGAAATAAGGAAGACAATTAGAAACTCCTAGAAAAACAAAAAGTTCTGAGAACTATGGCTCAAATGTGAAACAAAGTCAAATGTGCCAGATTTTAAGCAATTGATGCAGAAAAAGCAAACCAAATATATTTTATTTAAATGCTTTGAAAATTTGTTGCCCAGGGATCATATCATGAGACCATATAGAGATACAATTTTTTCAGTACACTTTACCATGAAATGGACAATATTTTTAGTAATAACAATGTTAGTATCATTCCTTAACTTTTACTTTTGAATTCAACAATAGAAAAAATATGAAAGACATAATTATGATTATAAAACATTCTAAAATTGTTAAAACATTGACAATATTAAAATAAAACTGAAGGTAGGTAGAGCATAGAAATGCGGGAGCGGGAGCGGGAGCGGGAGCGGGAGCGGGAGCGGGAGCGGGAGCGGGAGCGGGAGCGACCGAAACTACCATTTTAATATTTTATTAGAAAAACCCAGAATAAGCAATAGAAATACTCATGTCATTTAAATTAACAAATAAAGAGACAGACCAACAAAGACAGGTGAATGGTTTTAAGTCCATACTTTGGTGCCAGCTAGACTGGGTTCAAATTCTATTTCTGGCATTAGTTGTTTCATTACCTTGAGAAAATTAGTTAAACTTTTTGTACCTTCTCTTCCTCATCTGTAAGATGTAATTAAAGATAGTGTCTAGCTATCTTTACAAGGATGTTACAAAGATGGAATGAGTTAGTGTTTGTAAAGGGCTTAGACAGTGCTTGGCAATAGGAAGTACAACTTAAATACTTCTTGATAAATAAACCACAAAGTTCTGGAAAAGGCTGATGGGAGCAGAGGTTAGCAGTGGTGCATTAGGGGACCTGAGACATCACATTCATCACATTCATTGTGAACATTAGCCTAGCCTTGAAAAATAAGGAATGAAAATATTTTTATGTTTTAAAATTTGTGAAGAAATAAATAAAAACCAGAAAATATTAAAGAGAATAGCTTTAGGAACAAGGATTGGGCATGGTAAGGGATGAAATGTGACACTGTCTCTTTTTTAATTGAAAAAATTCTTCTGCTTGTCTCTCTCTCTCTCTCTCTCACACACACACACACACACACACACACACATGCACCACACACACACACACACACACACACTGTCAAGCATAAAACAAAGGTGAGGGTGAAGGCCTGACAGATTTAACTGGTAAAGGAACAATGAATCTTTTCTAGATAAAGATAGTTTATTACCCACATAAACAGCAGAAAGATCAACTAGTGGTGCCAGCTCCCAGTGTATCTTATCCAGGGTGGGTGACCCCCAAACAAGAGTGACCATATGACTGTAGTATGAGTGATAGGACTTCCTTTACTGAGAAGCCAATTCTTGCCTGTGGTAAAGGGGTTTTATAGTCTGTAGCTGTATCCTGAGGGGTGAGGCTGAAGGTTTCCAACATCATCAGTTCTTGGGAGAAGATGAGAAACAGTTTCATGACAGCCTCCCCAGGGAGGCTGGGAGGCAAGAGGGAGATGGCCTCCCAGAAGCTCCTCACAGGCCTCCCATGCTCTTGTGGTTTGGGACCATCACAGGCATTCAGCCAGGACTTAGGTCAGTAATTCAAGCTTCACCTGAGTGTGTGGCCTATCTGGATACATGCAAGATTGCCATGACCATGATATATGCACATGCATACGTGTGTATAAATGTATACAATATGTGTGTTTTTATGAAAGAAAATGTTCATTTCATGAGAAAGTGTCCTTCTACATGTATATGTCTATGTATGTGTATGGTACATGGTAGTATTGTAATAGAACATAGTACACAGTAGAAGAGGCATTCAGATCTAGGCTGAGTCACTTAGGTATGTAGGAGCAGGGCCAGATCACCCTCAGCAGGCAGGCAGAGGAACCTGGGATGACAAGTGTTTGAGAAAGAGAAGCAATTATATCCTCACATCTAAAAATCATCCTTGGGGCTGAAATTTACACAAAAGTTCAGGGAAAAGTAGAGCTATAGGATGGTTTGAAAATGAATAATGGAAATGACTAAGCTAATCTGAAAATAAATCATGAAAGTGACTTAGCTAATCTGGTACATTTAAAAACTACAAATTCTCCTTTGAAAGGGTCACTGAACATGATAACAGTGAAAGCAATGGGGCAAAAGTCAGCAGGGAGGCCATTGGATAACTTAGTATTATTTCAAATCTTCAAGATAAAATGATTGTCCATAGAACAAAAGTTGGCAGGAGTTAACACCCTTTAAGAGAAAAGGAGTGATTAAATATCAAAAGAAAACTCTCCGAGCCTGAGTTTTCTATCTAATTCCCTGCTTATGTCACAGGTTGTTATGGAGAAGAAATGAGAGAGTGAGACAATTCAATGTTCACCTGCCCTGTGCCACCTGTCCACATCTCACGTGGATAGATCATGATCCAGAAGTGTCTGAGCGGAAAGAGAGAGAGTGACTCAGAGCATGGGACAGACCTTGTAAGAGCACTTGTTGAGAGAGTACTGAAAAATGGATGTACAAATGATATTAAAAACTATCAAAATGAGTTAATTCAAGAGTTTGGAAGCTTTTTTACTCTTGAGTAATTCTTTTCAATAAAGAAATTATGATCAGCTTTATCTCTTCATGAAGAGCCATGCTGAAGTTAAGGCTGTTCCCCTAGTCAACTGTGGGAACTTACACATGTGTTTTACTTCTTAATTTTAATTTCCTCAAATGTAAAATGTACTTGATGACATAGTCTTTGCAGAGTTTTGAGAATTAAATGAGAATGGATTTAAATGCTTGGCACGATGCTTAGCGCTTAGCAGACCATAAATAGCTCTATTAGAAGTACTATTTTTTATATCATGGCTTCAGTAAAGATAGTAATTGGTATGTGTAATTATCATGGGCTGAACTGAACAAACTATTTTATTGCTACAAATAACATATGTACAGTATTTTCTCTTCATCAGAGTGTGTCCTCATTCTGTTAGTCCCTCTTTTCAAGGCTAGGAAAATGTATGGCTCTGATTTCCCTGATGCAGACAATGAGCCTCAGATATTTCAGTGACGTGCCCTTGGCTTATGGTCAATAAAAGGGAGAAATTCTGTTCCTTAGTCTTATGGCCATTCTGCAACATGCAAATATATTCCATCTTTTGGTATTTCACTGAATCCTTCACTGTTAAATACTTGCTTTTCTTAGTTCTATGATGAAAGAAACTCACTTCAAATTTTTTTTCTTTTTATCATAGAATATCAGACTTAGATGATACCTTAGAGGCCAACTTCCAAACACTTTAACATATCAGACTAGAAACAGGTTTTTCCAAGAAGGAGAGATTCAAAGCCTCAAGCTAGTAAATATTGATAGCAGAATCCAGGTGGTCCACATTTTATAGAAATGCCTTTTTAATGTACCTCGTAGCTTCTCAGTAAGACCCATTAATTTGTTTTTGTGTTTGTATGTGAGTGTATTTTGCACACTATAAGTGTAATTATGTGATGCTGACACATAACTCTCTCTTGTCAGAATGAACAAGGGTCTCCTTAATGTGCATATCTATTATATTTAGCATCTCTGAGAGAGTGGGTATTTGCCATGCTGTAATATACTCACCAATATAGGCAAGCTCTTATGATAAAATGTATAATATAGCCAGAGTTTCTGCAGCCATTTAGACTTTCAAGCTTATTACAAAGATGCAGGAGGAATTTTTTGTGGATTCCTGCCAATTGGCACAGGACTGCAGGAGTTTGTATAATACAGATACCCCAAACCCTAAATGTTGCTTCTCAGGGGAGCTGGAAGTATATTGGTTAAGTGAGAATTTTACTCCAATCACGTTAAACAAATAGTGACAACATCAGCCCATCAACAGAACTCATCAGCCTCATGAGAAATAAAACAGTGTCTAATTCACAAATCTAAATAACTGTGGCTATGGCTGGGCAGATTGTGTAAACAATTACTAAAACCTCTCTCCTCCATGAAATATTCACCTTTTGTCTGCTGCCCAAACCAATAAACCACTACCTTAGCTGAGTCATCTAAACATTTCCTTTGACAGCAGCAGCTTTCAACTCCAACTGCAAGGCCAAGTTACATGACAAATATACCACTGGACCTGTATTTGGATATGAGTGATATTTTACCAGCCCATTAAATCACATATACTGCTGAATGAAGTGTCAATAGTCCTTAGAAAACACATTGAAAAGAATAATGAATCATTTTCCATGCCTCTGAAACATGTAGATGGATTTTGTTGAAAAGACAGTGCTATAAGGCCATGAAATAAGCCTTTGTTTCCCCTCTATGACTGCCCTTTCCATATGTGTGTACGCACAGACACATACCATCTTATCTTTAAATTGTGTGTTGGAGATGGGGTTAAATCCCATAGAATCTATCTCACAGATGATTTTGTGGCCTGCTTGATGGCCTTCTTTTTCTCTTGAGGTCCCTACACTAAAAATGGTCTGTAATTTATAGACCGTAAATTACCTATAGTTTGTACGATGTTTCCCATATTCTCTCAGCAATGTCTCTATACAAGTTTGACAGATTTTCAAATTAATTCTCTGTGGATGTGGCACATCCACATTTCAGTTTGATTACACTTGTCATGAACAATATAAAGAGTGTCAAGTACAAACTCTCATAGTTAGCACAACTAGGACTGGCTAGTCAGAACACATTGGTAATGCAGGAATCTTAAAAATTGCAGACATTAACCTTAACCATTTTATTTCAACTTTAAATACGTAAATGATACTAAGTTGTGTTTTATCACCTTTCTTACATAAACCATATCTATAATTATTTGCAGATATTTAAGTTTGCTTCTGTAAAGCAAACTAAGTATAGAATTTCTTTAGACTTTTTAGATAAAAATTCCAGTACTTTACAATTGTTTCTTTCATTTCCAATTTGAGAACAAATTTTTAGTGACTTTATGGGAGTTCTTCAAACCCAGTTAATATCCAGTTAATTTTATTATATTTAGCAGCTCTCTCTTCATATTCATACATCAGTTTCATAATACTTGATAATAACATATATTAGTGATATAAACAGTTTTAGAAAGTATAGAAATTTTTATTTAGGCTAAAGTATAGTTTTCTAGTCCCAAGCTTTCTGCACAGTCATATATGTCAGTCAATGTGTTTAAAGATGGAAGGGAAAGCATTGGTTAATTCAGCAAGTTGAATTAAGGATGTATAAGGTAGCTTCTGTTGTTATTTCTTGTTTTTCTTTTCTAAAAAAGTGGATGAGTTACTTTTCTCTATATACACTTTTAAAAAATAGTAAATTTTATGTTTTAGGTTCACAGCATAACTGAGCATAAAGCACTGAGAGTTCTCAAATAAATTCTCAAGCACTTCACTTTCTGTGTTTTATTTATTTATTTATTTATTTATTTATGATTAATTAATTAATTAACTTTTATTATGGTGACATTGGTTAACAAAATCCAGTGAGTTTCAGGTGTACATTTCAATTATAAAGCATTGTGCATTTGTGCATTCACCGCCCGTAGTTAGATTTCCTTCTGTCACCATATATTTGAATGCATTGTGCATTCACTGCCCATAGTTAGATTTCCTTCTGTCACCATATATTTGAACCCTTTTACCCTGTCTACCTTACGCCTCCTTCTGGTAACTACATGGACAATTATCCATGTCCAAGAATCTCTGTTTGTCCTGTTTGTTTGTTGCTTTTAGGTTTATATCCCACATATAATGATATCATGTGGTTTTCAACTTTTTCTGCCTGGCTAATTTCACTTAGTATGATTATCTTGACGTCCATTCATGCTGAATAAAGAAACTGTGGTACATATATACAATGGAATATTACTTAGTCATAAGAAGAGATAAAGTCCATAGTTTAAATTGGGGTTTGCTCTTGATATTGTATGCTTTATGGGTTTTGACAAATGTATAAAGAAGCTTCTACCCTTATAAAAATATAGTTTCACTCTCCTAAAATCCACTATGTATTGGAAGACTAACACTCTTTTCAGTAGAGATGGATTAAGCAGACAGAAAAGCAGTAAAGGTATGTGTATGTTTTATGCCCTTGAATTGGCTCTGACTCCTAGAGATCTTATGAATGAGTGAGGTCTGCAATGTCCTGACTCCAACAGCTCTGCTCAGCTCTTGTAGACTCATGACTATGGTGTCTTTTATGGAGTCAGTCCATCTCATATTTGGTCTTCCTCTTTTCCTACTGCCTTCTATTTTTCCCAGCATTATCGTCTTTCCCAAAAAATACTGCCTTCACAGAATATACCCAATAAAGAACAACTTCAGCATTGTCATTTTTGTATTCAGCAGTGTTACAGGCTTAATTTGCTCTAGTAAGTAATTTACCTAGTAAGAATAAAGTTTACCTGAATATCAAAATCAATCAACTTGATCTACTTTTAATTTATAGAATCATTTAAAAACATCAGAACACATAACCTTCTTGAGCTCATATAGAACATTCACCAAGATAGGTCTTATTCTGCGTTGTGTCATAAAATGCATGTTCAAATGTTTAAAAACAGAAATCATACAAAGTATGTACCCAGGTCACAACAGAATTAATTTAGAAATCAATAACAGAAAGATAGCTAGAAAATCCTCAAATATTTCTAAATAATACATGGGTAAAAGAAAAAAATCTTAAAAGAAATTTAAAAATATTTTGAACTAAATAAAAATAAAACTACAACTTATCAAAATGTATGTAATGCAGCTAAAGTTGTGTTTATAGGGGAATATATAGTATTAATGGTGTACCTTAAAAGAAAGGAAAGATTTAAAATTAATAACCTAAGCTTCCATTTTAAGAAACTATAGAACTGTTCCTGTGACATTAAAAGAATAATAAAAGAATACTATATACAACCTTGTGTCCTTAAATTGGATAACTTAGATGAAATGGACTCATTCCTTAAAAAAGCACTACCTACCAAAATTCACTTAAGGGGAAATAGGTAACTTGGATGTCTCTATATCTATTTAAAATATCATATTTATCATTAAAAACCTTTCACCATAAAGCACAATCCCAGATGGTTTCCAATTCTTCACAATTTCTTCCTGAAAATGAGCCCTCCCTAATTAATTTTATGAGCATTGCCATAATATAAAAGAAGTTAAGATATTACAAGATATGACAATTACAGACAAATATCTCTCATTAACAGGAATGCAAAATTCTTCAACAAAGTATTAGCATTTGAATACAACAATGTATAAAAATGTATATGTAACAAACAAATGGGATTTAGTCTAGATTTAAAAAGCTGGTTCAGTCTTCAAAGTTCTTTCACAGTAATCCACCACATCAAGAGCCGAAGGAAAAAATTATGTAGTTATATTAACTCAGGAAAAGCATGTAACAAAATCCCATACTCATTTATGATAAAAAAAATCTTGACTAGCAACAAACAATAGGAATATGAATTTTAAAAATCAATACAATAGCACAAAAGTTTTAGAGTTGAAGTATAAATCTCAGCCAAGCTTGCTGTGTAGTTATAGTAATCAAGGTAATGGTATTGGCAGAGGAATGGGCACATAGATCAATAGAACAGAATACAGATCCCAGAAATAGGTCTATGTAAATATGCCCAATTGATTTTTGATGAATATTAAAAATCAATTCAATGCACAAATAATAACTTTTCAATAAAAAATGCTGAAATAATTGGACTTTTATAGGTAAATAAAATTAATCTTGAGCTAATCTTCACCTCTTTTATAAAAATTAACTCAAAATATATCATAAAATTAAATAAAAAATGTGAAACTATGAAATTTTTAAAATTAAGTGCAGAAGAAAATATTTGGGATTTTGGGATAGGAAATGAGTTACTAGACTTGACATCAGAAGCACAATCCATGAAAAAAAAAGTTGAAAATTTGACCTTATCAAAATGAAAAATTGTGTCTTACAAAAATTTAGTGATAAGGTGTAAAGACTAGCTATCAAATGTAAGAAAACTTGCTAACAACATATCTGTCAAAGGATTATTATCTAGAATATATAAAGAACTCTTAAACAGTAAAAAAAAAAATCAAAGAATCTAATTAGAAAAAATGGATTTCATGAAAGAATCTTATATATACAGATGACAAATAAGCATATAAAAAAGATTGAACATACTCGGCCATCAGGAATATGCAAATTATAACCACAATAAAATATCACTACCCACTTACAGAATAGCTAAAATAAAAATAGTGACCACACCAAATTGTAGCAAAGATAAGGAGAATCTGTATCCACCTTAACAATGTAAAATGGTTTGGAAAACAGCTTCTCAGTTTTTTATAATATTAAACATGCGATTACCATATAACCGAGCAACAATTTTCTCTTGGACATTTACTTTAGGGAAATGAAAATTTATGTTCTCACAAAAATACTCTATAGGAATAGTCATAGCAGCTTTATAATATCTCAAAACTAGAAACAACCTAGATGTCTTTCAATCGGCAAATGGTTAAACAAATTGGTACATCCTTACCATAG
Organism: Pteropus medius; assembly: GCF_902729225.1. Taxonomy (NCBI): domain Eukaryota; kingdom Metazoa; phylum Chordata; class Mammalia; order Chiroptera; family Pteropodidae; genus Pteropus; species Pteropus medius. The sequence goes on from NW_024352783.1 coordinate 11,228,000, forward strand.
ACTTCTACTCAATAATAAGAGAGAATAATGAGAATTATAAAAGACCAAAACATTTTTTTGCAAACTTTCCTTTTTAAAATAAATTATTTTCTTTTAATTACAAATACTGTGTAAGGCAGTGCCTTCTTTTGCAAAACCAATAAATACAAGAACAAATTTAAAACATATGTGATTTGTCCAAAATATTTGTAAAAAACAAAACAAAACAAAACAAACCTTTTTTTTTTTTCAGTATTGAAAAAATAAATACTCCCTAACCTTTCAAAGATTAAATTTGAAGGTATGACTCAACTGAGGTGATGAGGGACAAAGAGAGAGACAGGGATAGAGTGGGGGTTGGGGGGAGTCATAACTGCTTTAAATAGCTTCTGATAATTTTTCTGATGTACCATTTCTTCTGAAACTCATATCTTCACAAAATAGCTGAATTTAAAATATTTCTAATAAGCTAATTAATGGAGGAAAAGAAAATATACATTGAATACATATGTATAAACATCACTATAAATAATTGTGCATATCAAAAGAACATTAACTTTAAAAAGGGACAGAAAAGTGAGGAAAACCTGAATTACTGAGAAGTCTAATTTATAAAAATTAGCAAATAAATACAAAATATACACACATTGCAGCACTATGTATTGACTCACAAGGTGGAAAAGCAGCAAGCAGTCTAAGACCATTTAACATGGCTTATCAATTAAAGGAAAAAATAACCTGAACACACACAAGACGTTGATACATGCTACGACTTAAATGAATCTCCAGGAAATTATACTGAATAGAAAAGCTGATTCCAAAGATTACATACTGTATAATTCTATTTATGTAACATTTTGAAATGACACAATTATAGAAACAGAGAACAAACTGGTAGTTGTCAAAAGTTCAGGATGGGAAAGGAGAGCTCAGAAGGGAGACTGATGTAGTTATAAAAAGCACAAGAGGATCCTTGTAGAGATATAGTGTTTTAGATGTAAACTATTGTAGGTACACAAACCTACACTTGTGGTAAAATTGCACAGAACTCAATATACACACACATGAATGGAGAAATGAATGTAAGTGAAACTGGAGAATTCTGAATAAGATTGATAGATTTCATCAATGTCAATATTCTGGTTGTCATATTGTACAATGGAATAAAGGGTACCCAGGACTTCTTTGTCTTATTTTTTACAACTGCATGTGAATCTATAATTCTTTCAAAATAAGAAGTTCATTAAAATTATTTTGAGCTTTGTTCTGCGATGCAGTTAAATTATGTGGAAACAGTTTGATCCTTTAGAGATTTCTTTTAAGTTTTGTTGAGTCTTTAGTCTCACTACTTCTGAATATTATACCTGATGTCCTGGGGAATTACATGGTTGCTCCACTTTGACCTGTGGAAACATGAAATATTCTGAGCCCTGGGTAAGTTCTGGATGTTGTTCTGCCTGCTCCCCAGATGGTTTTAGCCCTGGTTTCTTTTATCATACATATGTGGTTATTATCTTCAGCTGAAGACTCGAGGGTTTCTCTGAAGATATCTGGGGCCCTCTCTGTGAAGCACTTTCCTCTCTAGTCCTCTCCCCTGCAAACTCAAGTTGCCTTGGCCAGCACAGCTTCCAGCTCTGTCTCCTAAACTCATGTAGACTACTATGCTCCTCCTGGGCTTCTCCTTTCTATTTTTCAGCTTTAAAACTGTAGCATCTTTAAACTATTTGGCACCTGGGGCAATAGTAGACTCAGAGCCTTTGTTCTAGGATGTTTGTTGTCTAGTGTCTGAACATTGTCATTTTACATAATTTGTCTTTTAAAAAACTGTTTTAATGCAGAGGTTAAATCCAATTGCTCTTACTTCATCTTCGTTGGAAATACGAGTAGACCCCAAGCTTTATTTTATATTTTTTAATAATTTTTTAAACTAAAAAGATACATTAAAAAGTTAGAGAAATGTAATAGAAGCTGAGAAATCATAGCAGGTTATTGGGGAAGAATGTTAATAGACAATATAGAGAGGAATCGAGAATATTCATTAATGAGTATAGGAGAGTATTATGCAATAGGAAAATCAATTGCCTTGAAAGAGGGAAAAACACTGTGTTGGTTAGTAAACTAAGACTATATAAAGTCAGCAAACTAAAATAGTATACATTATGGAGTAACAGATAAATTTAGAAAGAGAAATTATAAGATAGTTGGAAAATTAGAAAGTAGCTTGAAAGCCCCCTTCCTCTCCATCTCATGTTGAATAGACACACACAGAAGAACATCAAAGGGAAAATGAGGGAAGCAATTCAGAGCAAAAAAGAAAGACAGTTGCATCATGAGAAAAATATTAAGAGATCCAAAATGTATTACCTTTAATAAGAGACTCAAAGTATCAAAATGTCATATTGAATAAATGGGGATGCATACAGAGAAAAATCAATACAAAAATGTAGGTAGTCTCACTTCTCACAGTATTTTAGAAACAAGTGACACATGCAAAAGATAATCAAGCCACAGGTCCTCTGCTATGAAGCAGAACAAGTGAAACAGATGGATCAGCCTAACTCCAACTTTTGTCACAAAATATTATGGAAAGGGAATACAAGCACACTTATTATGAATAATGGGAGGAACTGAAATGAGGGCCTTATAGATGCCAAGAGTGAGTAGTAGTGTAAGACCGTGCCAAGGGAGGCACTGAGGAGGACCATGACTGAAAATAAAAGGCTCTCTAAATTTGTTTAAATGTGCTTGGATGTTTCATGGGTACCTCAGTCTATTTGTGTCTTCTGTCAGCCCTGATCTTGGCCACACACAATTTTTATGTCTCTTACAACATCTCTAGGGATTTAAGGATGCTCAACCCTGAGTTCCAGTTTCTGTTCTGCTCTTTCCACATAATACTGCCTGATTGGATGATATTCTGACTCCTTCATTTCCCCAAATGCCACCACATGAAGGCTCTGTGTGAAGGAGAGAGACTCTACCGAGAGTGGGACACTGGGAAGCGGTACATCAGAAAGCAGTACACTAAACAGTTTAAACTTGAAAAGTAGATGTCCCTGTTCTTAAAAGTCCTGCAGACATGTCCATCCTTGAGAAACTTGCAGTGGTTCTCTCTTCTCCCAAGTCTTTCCTCCAATCATGTTGACAGATCTAAGCACCATGTCTAGTCTCCCAAGATCTCCTTCTCTGTGTCCACAGTTTGGTTGCCTTTGACTCCGAAGAGATCTGATCATCATAAAGTACAATAATAAGTCTAATTGCTCTGCCTTGAACCATATTCAAATGAAGTCATCCAGTGATTTCAGGGGATTTTCCACAATAGAAATTTACAGCTTGTTTCTTTGTTTAATATTTATCTCTCAAAGTAGACTGTGAGCTTCGTTAAAACTGGGCTTGTATTGTTTTTGTTTGCTGTATTATAACTAGGAAATTGCTCAATCCCCAGCATAGAATATAATTCAATAAATATATGTAGAATAAATGAATCAATACCAGCTATTCTCATTTTCATAATCAAATACATCCACCAAAGTGTATTCTTAACTAATATACTTCTGTTCCTGGGAAACATTCTCTTGTTGGCTATTAAAAGATATGTTTCTTCCCATATATTTGTTGTTGAGGAATGTAGCATATTTATTGAGAATTGTAGGTTTGCTCATTGACAATCTGAAGTTTTTAAATTGGTTCTACAGCTCTGATTCAAAGAAGTGACCAGTTCTTTATGATTCAATGGTAGATAAAAATCAGAAAGAGAAATGTTATATATAGAAGGTGGACTTGGAAAAAGGCTGGAATACAGATGCTCCCTGTGATCTCCTTAACTCAGTGTTTTGCTAATATTTTAGGGAAGTAAATAGTTTACACTAGAATAATAATATCTTTTTTGAGTATATTTTATGTATTTTATTGTAGTTTTTTGAACATATTTATGTTTAAATTAACTCTTTGGTAAGTAGTAGATTATTCATCCTCAAACATCTTTCTTTTTGTTAGCTGCTTTTTGTTCTGATAATAAAATTAATATGTTTCTGTTTTGGAAAATACATAATAAAATAAAGAATAATTAAAAATCATCTATAATTATAATATCCAGCAAAATAAATTGGCTTTGTGTGTTTTGTTGGTACCATATTCTATATATTTCATACTTTATTATTTTTACATTTAATATTTTATTGAGAATATGATGCTTAAGGTCTGTTTAATATTTTATCATATGATTTCATATAATGTTCTATTTAAATTTAACTTGATACATTCACTATTATGAATTATACACTAAAGAATGTTCTTACATATAAATCTGTCTGCAATAATGATCTTTTGTATGAAAAATTTCTATAATAGTTAAAAGATGAACAGTTTTAAAACTCATACTATATGGTAACAATTTGCATCAGAAAGTCATATTAACTTAAATTTGCAATACCAGTTTGTTATATAAAATCTCGATTTGATGTGAGAAAATGACATCACATTGCAGTTTTAATTTGCATTTCTTCATTTATAATATTTTTTATTTTTTGTGAATTATATTGTTCATGTCCTTTACTTTGAATCTCTAATGAAATTCTATTATTTCATTGAATTTTAAAATCTCTTTATGTTAATAATAATAGTTTATAGATAATCATTTTTTCTTTTTTAAATTAATTAATTAATTTTTATGGTGACATTGATTAACAAAATTCAGTAAGTTTCAGGTGTACAACTTAACTGTAAGGCATATATATATATATTGCACTATATATTTACCTCCTGTAGTTAGATTTCTGTCACCACATATTTAACCCCTTTTATCCCATTTACTCCCCCTACCACCTTCTGGTAATGACTAGTCTATTGTCCATGTCCCTGAGTCTCTGTTTGTTTGTCCTGTTTGTTTGTTGCTTTTAGGTTTATATGCCATATGTAAGTGATATCATGTGGTTGTCAACTTCTGTCTGGCTTATTTTGCTTAGCGTGATTATCTCGAGGTCCATCCAGGTTGTTGCAAATGGTAGTACTTCATCTCTTCCTCTGGCTGAGTAAATATTCCATTGTATATACATACCAAAGCTTCTTTATCCAATCATCTGTCGTAGGACACTTAGGTTGCTTCCATATCCTGGCCATGAACAATGATGCTATGAACATCGGTGTGCAAATATCTTTATGGATATGGGTTTTCAAGCCTTTGGGGTAAATATCCAGGAGAAGAATTGCTAGCTTATATGGTAGATCAATTCTTTGTCTTTTGAGGAACCTTCATACTGTTTTCCATAGTGACTGCACCATTTTGCAGTCCTATCAGCAGTGTATGAGGGTTCCTTTTTCTCCACATCCTCTCCAACATCTGTTATTACTTGTCCTGTTGATAACAGCTATTTTAACAGGTATGAGATGGTATCTCATTGTAGAATTGATTTGCATTTCCCTAATAGCTAAAAATGCTGAGCATCTTTTCACATGTCTGTCGGCCATTTGTATGTCTTCTGGGAGAAGTGTCTATTCAGGCCTCTGCTCATTTTTTAATTGCATTGTTTTTGTTGTTGTTGTTGCTGCTGTTGTTAAGTTTATGAATTCTTTGTATATTTTGGATATTAGGTCCTTAATGGAGGCATTGCTTACAAACTTATTTTTCTATTCGGATGGTTGTCTTCTTACCTTATTTTGCTGGGCAGATGCTTTTTAGTTTGATGTAGTCCCATTCATTTATTTTTGCTTTTACTTCCCTTGCTTTTGAGGTCAAATTCATAAAATCCTCTTTAAGTCCAAGGTCCATGAGATTAGTTCCTATATTTTCTTCTCTGCAATTTATTGTTTCAGGTTTTATATTCAGATCTTTAGTCCGCTTTGAGTTAATTTTGGTGTATGGTGATAGATAACAGTCTAGTTTCATTCTTTTGCAGGTGGCATTCCAGTTTTCCCAGCACCATTTATTGAAGAGGCTTTTTTTTCTCCAGTGTATGTTTTTGGCTTTTTTGTCGAAAATTATTTGCCCATATAAACATAGGTTTATTTCTGGACTCTCAATTCTGTTTCACTGCTCCTTGTGTCTGTTTTTCTGCCAATACCATGCTGTTTTGATTATTGTCACTTTGCAGTATAGTTTGAAGTCAGGTAGAGTGATGCCTCCAGCCTTGTTCTTTTTTCTCAAGATGGCTTTGGCAATTTGGGGTCTTTTGTGCTTCCATATGAATCTGATGATTTTTTTGTTCTATTTCTTTAAAAATGGCCAAGGGGATTTTGATGGAGATTGCATTAAATCTGTATAATATTTTAGGTAATATGGTCATTTTAATTATGTTGATTCTTCCAATCCAAAAACACAGAATATTTTTCCATTTCTTTCATTTCTTTGTATCTTCTTCAATTTCTTTTAATAGGGTCTTATAGTTTTCATTATATAGGTCCTTCACATTTTTCATTAGATTTATTCCTAGGTATTTTATTCTTTTTGTTGCAATTGCATAAAGAATTATTATTCAACTTTTTCTTTTTTTACTGACAAATCATTATTAGAGTATAGGAACTATGGGTTTTTGGACATTAATTTTGTATCCAGAAATCTTACTGTATTTCTCTATTGTTTCTAGTGGAGTCTTTAGGGTTTTCTATAGAGAGAATCATGTCATTTGCAAATAGTGACAGTTCGATTTCTTTATTTTCTATTTGGATGCCTTGTATATATTTCTCTTGCCTGACTGTACTCATTAGGACCTCCAGTATTATATTGAATAACAGTGGCAATAGTGGACAGCCTTGTCTTGCTCCTGATCTTAGAGGGAACGTTTTTACTTTTTCACCATTAAGTATAATGTTGGCTGAGGGTTTGTCATAGATGGCCTTTATTATGTTAAGATACTTTTCTTCTATACTGATTTTGTTAAGTGTTTCAATCATGAATGGATGATGCATCTTGTCAAAAGTTTTTTCTGAATCTATTGATATGATCATATGATTCTTATTACTTAATTTGTTTATGTGGTGTATCACATTAATTAATTTGGGTATGTTGAACCACCCCTGTGCCCCTGGGATGAAGCCCACTTGATTGTGGTATATAATCTTTTTAATATGTCGCTGTATTCAGTTACATAGTATCTTATTTAGGATTTTTACATCTGTGTTCATGACAGATGGTGGTCTGTAGGTTTCTTTATTTATCTTTACCAGGTTTCAGTATCAGGGTAATATTGGCCTCATAAAATGAGTTAGGAAGTATTGTCTCCTCTTCGATTTTTTGAAAGAGTTTGAGGAGAATAGGTATTAAATCTTTTTTGAATGTTTTGTAGGATTCACTGGTGAAGCTACCTTGTCCTAGACTTTTACTTTTTGATAGGTGTTGATGATTGTTTCCATTTCCATACTGCTAATAGGTCTATTTAAATTTTCCAGTTCTCTTAATTCAGTCTAGGAAAAGCACTTCGATTGTTTTCATGTCTTGACCACTATGAATAATGTAGAAATGAACATCAGGGTACATATATCTTTACAGGTAAATGTTTTTAAAGTTTTTGAGTAGATACTCAGAAGAGGGATTGCTAGGTCATATGGTAATTCTATTCTTAATTTTTCAAGGAAACTCCATAATGTTTTTCATAGTGGCTGTACCAATTTACATTCCCAACAGCTGTTACGAGGGTTCTGTTTCCATCACAACCTCTCCAACATTTGTTATTACTTGTCTTGTTGATGATAGCCATTCTAACAGGTGTGAAATGATATCTCATTGTGATTTTGATTTCCAGCTCCCTAATAGTTACTGAAGTTAAGCATGTTTTCATATGTTTATTGGTCATTTGCATGTCTTCTTGGGAAAAGTGGCTGTCCAGGTCCTCTGCCCATTTTTTAATGGTTGTTTTTGTTGTTTAGTTGTATGTGTTCTTTATATATTGTGGATATTAGATCTTTATTGGAAGTGTCTTTTCAAATGTCTTTTCCCATTCCATTGGTGGTATAGTGGTGAATGTAGATGCTTTCCAAATATGGGTTTTAATAGAAAGTTAAAACCCAACAATAGCTAGCCTTTATTCTAAGATATTATATATAAATTATCTCATTTAATTCTTCCCCCTATATTTTGAGATAGGAACCAGTCTTCTTCCCCCTGAGACTGAGAGGAGTTAGGTAAATTTTAATAATGGAGTCACAACTTGAACTCACTCAGTCTAAATCTAAGGACATCTTTCTTTACCACTATGTGATATGCCAATGTCCCACTCCTTGTATTTGTTATTATAACCTAGTATTTTGGTTCAAATTTATTATTATTAAATTACTGTTTATACATTAAGTAGTCTCTTTTACATCCCTGGTTTTGAAAGTATGAATGCTACTAATCAGTTTTATAAAACTGCTTATGGAAAATTATCTATGTAAATTTTTTTCATTATGCATTTTCTTTTTTTGCGTTTTTAAATTTTATTTTAATTTTATTTTTAAATTTTAATTAGTTTCAAGTTTACAGTACATTGGTTAGACATCTGTGTAGTTAGTAAAATGATTCCCCCAATTGCTCCCTCCCTCCCCTGACCCTCCAGCTAGCCAATGTATTAATGCTAATTGCATTCCCCATGCCATATCCCCATCCCCATGACCATCCGTCAGCCACTAATTTGTACTTCTTTACCCCTTTACTCCATTCTCCCTGTCCCCCAAACCCCCACCCCTCTGTCCATCACTAAATTGTCCACTATATTTGTGAGTCTGTTTTTGATTAGTTTGTTCTCTTTATTCCTTAGATTCTACACATATGTGAAATCATATATATATATAGTGTTTATCTTTCTCTGTCTGACTTAAATACCTTCCAGGGTCATCAAAGCAATACTTTTTTTCTATTCCCTTTCTTTTCATATGTTGGGGTCTTGTTTTCTTATCCTTTCAGTCACCATGTCATTTGGTTGGAGCACTTAATTCTTTTCCATTTAAGGTACTTATTGATAGGAATATAGTTGTTACCATTCTTTATTCCTGTTTTTGATACATGTTTTGTCTTCTTAAATAAGTCCCTCCAACATTTCCTGTAATTCTGGCTTGGTGGTGGTAAATTCTTTTAGTTTATTTTTGTCTGGGAAACTCTTTATTTGTCCTTCAACTCTAAATGATAGCTTTGCTGGATAAATTATTTTTGGTTGTATATCCTGAGTTTTCATCACTTTGAATACTTTGTGCCAAGCCCATCTGTCCTGCATAATTTCTTTTGAGAAATCAGCTGCCAGTCATATGGGTGTTCCCTTATATGCAATTATCTGTTTTTCTCTTGCTGCTTTTAATATTCGTTCTTTTTATTTAACCTTTGGCATTTTAATTATAGTGTGGGCCTCTTTGGATCCCTGAATTTTGGAATTCTCTGAGTTTCCTGGGGTTTTATGTCTATTTCCTTCACCAGGTTAGGGAAGTTTTCCATCATTATTTCTTCAGGCAGCTGTTAAACATCTTGATTTTCTCCAGTTACCCTGATCAGATGAATATTTGGAGCCTTAATAGTGTCCTATATCCTCCTTAAATTATTTTTATAGTCTTGGTATCTTTTTTCTTGCCATTCTGATTGAACATCTTGATTGGCTTTCCTGTCCTTTAGATACAATGTTTGATCCTCTTCTTTATTCACTTTGTTTATTCCTTTGTTTATTCCATTTAATATATGTCTCATCTCAGATAATGTGTTCTCCATTTCAGACTGGTTCTCTTTTATAATTTCCATTCTATGTAAATTTTATATGGTTTTGCATTGGCTTGATTTCATTACTTTGACTACTGACTCATCTTTTTAAATTCTTAAAATTTTTATATATTATTATTTTTTGTTGTAGTTGACATACAATATTATATTAGTTTCTGGTGCACAACACAGTGATTAGATATTTGTATAACTTATGAAGTAATCACCCCAACAAATCCAGTACCCATCTGACACCATATACAGTTATTACAATATTACTGACTATATTCCTCATGCTATACTCTACATCCCCATGAATATTCTGCACCTTTTAATTACCTCCCTTTTCATCCATTCCAGGACTCTCCATTCTGAAAACTATCAAAATCCTCTCTGAATCTATGGGTTTGCTTCTGTTGTTTGTTTGTTTATCTTGTTCTCTAGATTCCACATATGAAATTTGTCTTTCTCTATCTGACTTACTCCACTCAGCACAACACCCTCTAGGTCTATCAATGTTGTTGTGGATGGCAAGATTTCATTCTTTTAAATGCTGAGTAATATTATTCCATTGTATGTATGTGTGTGTGTGTGTGTGTGTGTGTGTGTGTGTATCACCTCTTCTTTATTCATTCATTCATTGATAGACACCCAGGATGCCTCCATATCTTGGATAATGGAAATAATGCTGAAATAAAAAATATTTCTTCAGATAAATATCCAGAGGTGGGATTTCTGAGTCTTCTTTGTCTCTTGTAAAGTCTATTTTGCCTGGCATAAATATTACTACCCCAACTTTTGTTTGTTTCCATTTTCAGGAAACATCTTTTTTTCATCTCTTTACTTTCAGTCTGTGTGTCTTTCGATCTGAAGTGCACCTCTTGTAAGCAGCATATGTAAGTATCTTGTTTTCTTATCCATTCAGCTACACCATCTTTTGATTGAAACTTTTAATCCATTTACATTTAAAGTAACTGTTGCTAGATATGTAGTTACTGCTATTTTATTATTCATATTTTTTAATCTTTTTTTCTTCTTCTTAAAGAAGTCCCTCCAATATTTCCTGGAATACTGACTTTGTGTTAATGAACTCTTTTAGCTTTTTCTTGTCTGGGAAGCTCATTATCTGTCCTTTGATTCTAAATGATAACTTCGCGAAGTATAGTCATCTTAGTCGTATGTCCTCCTTGCTTTTCCTAATGTTGAATACTTCATCCCAATCCCTTATGGTCTGCAACGTTTCTGTTGAGAAATCAGCTCACAGTCTTATTAGAGCTCCCTGGTAGGGAACTGATTTTCTCATGCTGTTTTTAAGATTTTTTCTTCGTATTTAACCTTTGGCATTTTAATTATGATGTGTCTTGGTGTGGACCTCTTTGAGTTCATTTTGTTTGGAACTCTGCACTTCCTGGTCTTATATGTCTACTTCCTTCACCAGGTTAGTGAAATTTTCTGTCATTTTTTTCTTGAAATAGGTTTTCAATCTCTTGTTCTCTCTCTTCTTCTGGTATCCCTATAATGAAAATATTGGTACACTTGATGTTGTCCTGGCGGCCCCTTAAATAATCTTCATTTCTTTTTGGATTCATTTTTCTTTTGCTGTTCTAATTGGGGGTTTTCTCTTACCTTATCTTCTAAATTGTTGTTGATCCTCTGCTTCATCTAATCTACTGTTAATTCCTTCTAAGGTATTCTTCATTTCAGTTATTGTATTCTTAGTATTTTAATGATTCTTTTTTACATTTTCTATCTCCATTGTTATATTTTCTCTTTGTTGAAGTTCTCACTGAGTTCCTCTACTGTTCCCCTAAGTTCATTGAGCATCCTTATAACCAGTGTTTTGAATTCTGCATCTGGTAGATTGTCTCTTTGACTGCTTCCCTGTGTTTGTTTCCATGTATTAGGTAGAGCTTCTATGTCTCTCGGTGTTGGTGTAGTGGTTTTATGTAGTAGAAGTCCTATGGGGCTCAGTGGCGCAGTCTCCCTGGTCACTTGAGCTGGACATTCCAGATGTGTCCCTTGTGTGGGTTATTTTTGCCCTTCTATTGTAGTTGAGCCTAGATTGCTATTGGCACATCAATGGGAGGAATTGACTCTCAAGCTTACTGGCTCTGAAGGCTGCTGTTGACTACAATAGAGAAACTGTTTGTCAGGGGCTGACTGCATGAAGCAAGATTTGCTTTAATGGGACTCCAGTGCCTGCCAACACCACCTTTATAGGTGTGTCATTTGTGAAGGTGGTTGGGTGGTGCTGTGGTGTAGTCTGAAGCTGACCATCTGGTTTGTTTTTCTAGAGCCTCTTCAGTGGAGCTCTGATGCAGGCCATGGTCAGCCACTGCCTGCACTCTGCCTAGAGCCACTTGGTATGAGCTACAAAGTGATCTTCAGATTGTTGTCACTTGAGCTGGGCTTGGAGGTGCCTGTGTGAGACTACTCTGCCAACTGAGGCTGGCTGTTTTTAGTGCTGGGTTTGAGATTGCTTAGCAAGAGGTATAGGTCATGTGAAGTCCAGATGCTACTTGTTTGGGGTTTGTGAACCTTCAAGAGATTTTAGGAAAGTCTGTACCATGGGCCAACGCAGGCCAGTTTTTGGGAGAAGTCACTAGAGGCAGCTTGGTGGATCTTGAAGATGTGTGGAGTGGGCAGGGCAGGGTGACCAGAGTTAACCAGATTGATGGAGACACAGATATTGTAACTGCCTGTATGTGCATTATGGAAGTGAAGAGGGCTCAAGAAAAAGACAATGGATTCTGCCAATATTTCTGTCTGGGAGAAAGCTGCCTTTCTAGCCCTCATCCTGAAGCCAGACAATTCAGTTCCTCCCCATATATCCCTGGTGCCTTTTGAGCTGCTGCCTCAGCACTGGAGCCCATAACAAGTGAGTCAATCAGTGAGTAATTCTGCGCAATGGCCCTTTAAGAGGAACCCCTGGGACCTCAGCAGCCCTTTGTCTCACTTAGCCTCAATCTCTGCTGATTTTCATAACCAGATTTTGTGAGGCCTTCTTTTCCTGGCACTAGAATCCTGGGCTGGGGAACCTGATGTGGGGCTGGGATCTCTCATTCCTCAGGGGAAACCTCTGCAGTCAAGATATCTCTTTGAATTTTTCACCTCGACACGAGTGTGAGATCAACCCCGTTCAGTGTCTCCACCCCTCCTACCAGTTTCAGTGTGGCTTCTCTGTATGTCCTTAGTTATAAGACTTTTTTTTAGCTAGACTTTAGGCTGTTCTCAATGATGGTTGTTCTTTAGTGTGGTTGTAATTTTGATGTGGTTGTGAGATGAGGCAAGCAAAGCATTTACTTTACCATCTTGAGCAAAAGTCTTTTGTCAATTTTGATGACTACACGTGATTTTAATAAGTTTTTCCTCTTCTCCATAATGTTTCAAGTTAAAAAGAACTTTTTAACTTGTAGCAAGAGAAACTTTAACCTATCGGATATGATTACTATTTGAAATTATCCTTTAGTACCAGGTTGATTGAAATTTTCAAGACTCATATAAATAAGAAGTATTCTTGTTTGCCTCCTAAAATACTACATAGATATCTGTTATTGGACATAGACTGACAATAATATCTAGTTTATGAGTTCATATGGCTAATTTTTTCTTAAATATATTCTACAATATTCAGAAATATGGGCGAAACAACAAAATACAAATATTCTGTCCTCTGGCCATGTCCAGGTCCAGATTTATTAACACCTTTCTCTTGTCAGTCATCATGCCAAGTATGGCTAATAGAGTCAGATAGGCCTGTGCTGTTGCCCAAGCTTTATTATTTACCAACTCTGTGTCTAATTAATTGCAGCATATATTTTTGGTTAATGGTTAAAGACCTCAATCTCTGAAAAAGACTCCTTGGGTTCAAATCCTGGTCTTTTCATGATTCACTTTATATACTTAGGCCAGTTCCTTAATATTTTTCATCAATTTCCTCATATTTAAAGTTTGATTCTTAAAAATCACCTTCTTCAAATTAGCAGTTGATAAATGGTTAGGGGTCAGGGAGCATAGCATAGGGAATGTAGTCAGTAGTAATGCAATGGGTATGTGTAGAGCCAAAGGGATGATAGAGTAATCAGGGATTATCATTTCATAAAGTACACAAATGTCTAACTAATATACTGTACACTTGAAACTAGTAATAAAATAAAGTGCAAAAAATATCACCTACTTCATAGAGCTTTATGTACATTAAATGAGATAATCTATATAATGTTTCTGACACATGGAAGGGCTCAATAAATATTTTTGTTCATTATTACTTTCATCAACCATAAAGAGCCTCAATTTTGTTTTTCTAATGAGGATTAGTAATATTACCTACTTCATAATAACACTGTGAAGGGTTTTGGTCATGTATTACCGTGTAAAAAACCCACTATAAACTTAGTAGCATAAAATGAATATCACTTATGGTCTCAACAAATATAGATTAGAAATTCAGATAAAGCACAGTGGGCAAGGTATCAGCTAAGGAGACTGAAATAGCTGAAGCTGGAAAAGTCTGAAGTCATCTTTACTCATAGGACTGGCACCTGCACTTAAATCACTCAAAAGGTGGGCTCAGATGCAACCGTCTACCAAAGTGCCTGCATTTGGCATTTCTTTGTGGCTTGGCTCCCCCCTGAATGGGACTTGTATCTCAAGAGAGGGTGTTCCACTAGGGAATATTCGAAGAGACAAATACTGAAGGAGTATGCCTTCTTTAAAGCCAGTTTCAGAAGACATGCAACATCCATTCTACCTCAACCAATTAGCTGCAAGCAGGTCACTAAGACCAGTTCAGACTGAAGAGATTAATTAGATTCTACTTCTTTATAGGATAATGGCTAGCATAAATGCATGTAGAATGGGTGACAATATTGTGACCATCTTTGGAAAGTACAATATTCCACAGGCAATGCATGCAATTAACTTACCAGTGCAGGTACATAGTTAGAACTCAATAAAAATGAGCTCTTATTGTCATTTTTATTATTATGCTGATCTGAATAGGACAAAGTCCTTACGTTTGAAGAACTTATAATTTAGTGTATGAAAACATTATGTAAGGTCATGCATTTAATAGTATGTTATGATGGAATCTCATAATGGTTATAATAGAGTTTCAGAGAAAGGGAGTTATTTTCCCTGTGAGTGTAAGCAGAGCCTTTCTGGAATTAATGGACCTTAAGTCAACTTTATCCAAAGCAGGCAGAGGAAATTTCTTATACAGAGTTTAGGTGGGCCAGAAATAAAGTCTCAGAGCAATTCTAGTCCCTGTTGTCGAACCTCAACATTTTCTCACCATTTTAGAACCAGCAAGCTGGGACTTATTGCTTAGAGCAATGCTCACTAAATTATATATTGGTTCTCATGAAATGAGATTGATAAATAAGAAATTATTGCTTCTCTGGACAGATACGGAGCTTCATCTAAGTCCAAAGAGATAACTCAAAATATTGATCTTTCAAAGATGAAGCAGAAGTGTTAAAGGGCTTCTTGTACTGGTAAAGTCACCTTTGGAAAGCAGTAGAGTCTGCCTGGTGGTCAGGGAAGGTGGCCAATATGAGGATGCTTGGTGTCAGGCTCAGAACGAATTATGAAAAAAGACAAACAGAGAATCTGGCAAACCTCTTCAATGTCTTGTGGCTTTCTTAGGGTTTTGAGATTATTGGTCTTTGTGTTAAAATTAATTGAATGTTTAACAAATTTTCTTTCTATGTCCTTCTTATGCCCACCAAAATAATAAGCTCATAAAAGAGCAAATGTTGTGATTTTGTAATTCATATTACAAAGATACATACTGAACCTTCAATAAATGTTTAACAAATAAAGAAAGATCTTTTTTTTTTTGTCCAAAGACATGCCACAGCTTCTGTTTTACATTTTGATATTTAATAAGAACTAACAAACCCAGTTTTATAATCTCCATATTACATCACAATTCTTGGGAAAACTAAATAACACATCTGTCATGTTTAATCTATGTGTATTTGTGTGTGTATGTGTACATGAATAGGTATACCTGTATGTATGTGTGTATTAAGAAAAGAGGTTGGTAGAGCAATTTATGGCAACACATCCTCATGTAGATTTTCTTGAAATAGATGTCTGGCAGCATTTTTCATAGTTAATGTTTCCAGAAATGAACTGAAGAGAAGGCATCTATATTGATGTGTTCTTTTCTTATACTTGGAGAGAATAATTATTCTCCGTTTCCTTACAGGCAGACCTAGGGGGAGTCTTAGATGACTTGGGTAATGGAAAATACTTACAAATGTTTTCCTTTTGGCCCCAAGGAGATATTCTGGGCTAGTTCCATGTTCCTTCAAATAAGTTTGGCAAAAGCAGGAAAGGGAAGCATTTCCATGCATAGAGTTGGAGTTGAGTTGTACTTAAATTGTCTGCAGGAATAGTGAGTGCTTGTTATTATTAAAGTAGTCCTCAAGAACTCAAAGCCAGCTGTCCAGTAGTTTTGATGTTTCCAAATTGCCTCTTTCTAAACACCTTGCATTAAAGTTTGCCAATGCATATCATTTATTATACATTATGAAATTTACTAAAACTTTAAATTGCTTTCTGAATAATTTCATTTTCATACTACCTACACAAACACCAGTGCCTAATTTGAAGTCAACTTGTTTTGAAAAATTTATTTTTCACTATACATTTTCATTGTCATTAGTTGTCTGTGAGGGATTTAGGAGGGAAAATGGCTTGTGGTGCAAGACAAATGTGTCCCCATACATGTGAACCACTGTTGGAGTCAAGGCAGAGATGGCAAAGTACAGATTAACTACATTCCATATTCTGCTGAAACCACATAATGTTTAGGATATTTATGTTTCATGTCCACATTTTATGAGACATTTGCAGAATAAAAGAGGTCCAGGAGAAAGAACAAATTTTTCTTGCAGAGACAGCTATAAAGCAGTCATGTACAACTATTGACTGATATATTTAACTTTTCAGAGTGTTCCTGTTAAAAAAAGAATTATTATTCATGACATTCGTTAAAAGTCACTAAAACATTTTATTTAAGGAGGCCTACTACAGTAGTAGAGGAGAGCAATCAGGCTTATCTCTGTATACAATAGGAAAAGTGGGATTTATAGCCAAGGATCAGAAGATTCTGTGAGTGGAAAGGTACTAAGATGTAGAGTAATTCTGTTCTAAATTGACTTAACAAGAATTTTGCCATTCTGGGATGAGGAAGAGTGGAGAATTTTTGCTAAACTGATTCAGCAAGATTTTTGCTAATTAGACAAAGGACTCATAAGAACCTGACTCAAGTTCAGTCATGGAGTCTTTGTTATTCTTAAAGTCTGTTCTCCAGGACAACTTACTCTACTGAACTAAATTTCATTTAAAATTTTTATGACATTTAATGGTTAATCGAAAAGCAAATTATTCTGAAGTTGAAAATATTATTTTGATAAAATCTCTCTTCCGTCAGTCTATGTTTGTTGATAGGGTTATTTTTCTCACCTTTGTTGTGACATGGTTTTCCCTTTCTAAAATTTTTATTTAAAAAAAAAATTTGTTTTTGTTATAGATGCCAATTAATGAATTAAAAATTGAATTTCTATTATGGATCAAATCTATCTCTTTTAAAAAGTAGATTAAGGTCTCAGCTTTCCGAATGGTAGAGTGAGGATCTAGGTAAACACATTCTCCCTCTAAAATGATGAAAACTCAGGTAAAAAAATGAAAATCTACCTTTTTGGAATTCTGTCAGTTAGCAAAAGCCATAGATAGATCTCAAAATTGTATTCCCAATAGAAACTACTGTACCTTGATAAACAGTGAGGTCACACCTGAACATGGGTAAAACAGTAGGTTCTGTGATATGTTAACTGTTTTTTTTTCATCCCCTCTTCTGGCCTACTCAGTGATACGAGAACCAGAGTTGACAGCTTTCCCAGCAAGGGAGAGATCTGGCATAGTTTGGAGGCTCACAAAATAAACTATCCACATAGAACAGTCAAGATTTTGCTCAACTTGCAGTTCCTGGTATATGTGTATTTTCAAACTGTGGAGGCTAGGTGATTTGACACAGAGTTCAGCTCAGCAAGATGGGAAGGGCACCCGCTCCTACATTTAAATAATAGTAAACTGCTATCAACACCTTAGCTACCTAAAGCTGTGATCTCATTTGAGATAAACTAGAGCAAGTCTAAGAATTTAAAAGGCCATACTGGAGAACAAAACAACCATAGGAATGAAAAGCTCCAACATATTTCTTGGGACATATAAGATTGTGCATATATGCAGGGCTGTGTGCCTGACTAGGAAAAACCAGAGAAAGGAGAAAGGAACTCCTTGAAGTCCTGCTCAAGTAGAAGTGAAAACTAAGGCTGTCTTATAAACTGCCTGAAGATTTAAAGTATACCTTCTTACACAGATAACCTTGGCAAACCATGGGGGGAAAAAGCATAAAAAGAAAAACTTTGACCAACTTTTGGCTGATTATCAAATTATAATGACCCAGGTGTGATTTTTAAGAAGCTAGGCCTAACATTTTTTTAAAAAAAACTCAGAGGCTACACACTGAAGGAAATTAGAATTAGTCCAGGAAAGTCATTAAATAAATAAGCAGCAATAAGAAAAAGAACAATGAGAATAAAAACCAGCAACAAAACAAGCCACAGCAACAAATGTTGGGAGGTGAGTGAAAGAATTTGTCATCAGAATTGTCACCACATATTATCTAAAATGGCCAGTTTCAATAACAACAATAACAACAACAAAAACAACAACAAAATTACAAGACATGCAAAGAAACAACTTACTATATCACACATATAGTAAAAAAAGAAAAAGGCAGCCAACAAAAATCCCCCTCATAGACTTAGTTGAAAAAGACTTTAAGTCAGGTATAAATATTTCCAAAGAATTAAAGAAAACTATATCAAAAGAATTTTCTAAAAAGTATAACACCAATGTCTCACCAAATACAAAATATCAATAAAGATATAAAAATTATAAAAAAGAACTATGGTCATGTATTACTTAGTGATAGAGTTACATTCTAAGAAATACATTGTTAGGTGATTTTGTCATTGTGCAAATATCATAGAATGCACTTACACAAACATAGATGGTATAGCCTACTGCACACTTACACTATATGGTATACCTTATTGCTTCTAGGCTACACATCTGGACAGCATGTTATTGTATTGAACACTATAAGCAATTGTAACACAATGGTATTTGTGTATTTAAACATAAGAAAGGTATAGTAAAAATATGGTATAAAAGATAAAAAGTGGTACACCTGTACAGAGCACTTACATGAATGGAGCTTGCAGAATTGTAAGTTGCTCTGAGTAAGTCAGTGAGTGAGTGGTGAGTGAATGTAAAGGCCTAGGACATTACTACTGTGGACTTTATAAATACTGTCTCTAAAGATTTAACCCTGCTTCCTCTGACAGGGTCAGAAATGAAACATTATAGCTGCCAATGCTGCTAAATGACCAGGGATGTGGACTAGATTGATTAGAAATATTAAGGAGAAACTGGCTGGAAAAAACATAGATCACTATAATAATTATTGTCAGGAGGGAGTGAAAGGTGACCAAAGGATCAGTAGGATTAAGAAATCAAAATGGAGACATAAAGGAACATAGGGATTGTCATGGCAATATGGTTTTGGCTATTGCATGTTGGATCAGTGGTCAGATTAACTTTGTGATATTCATTTTTAAAAAAAGCGTTTAACATGGAAAGAGTGTGAAACTGAGGACTGACTATTTTGACTTTGGAAATTTGGTTTTGGTACTATTGACCCTATATGGCACAAATGTCTCTATGTGACATTGAACTGATGGGAGAAATGAAACTTATCTGTGATTTACATCATTACGACCCAACAATATTGCCAAAGTACAGGCACAGGCTGGCTCCACGCTATCACAGAACACTTTTACTAAAGTGACAGGACACTTAATACTTGTTAAGGTAGCACCTGTGGACCTGTATTTTTGTACAGAATCTTAGGTCCTCAACAAAAAATTTATGGCAATGTACTCTGAAGACCATCAAGCTAGATCTGGATGTAACAACCTCTGAATATGTAGTACTGGGGGGACATGCTCCTCCGTGCTGAAATTTGTCAGTGGATGATTGATTGGGATTTAATCTGTGCACTCAAAATTGAAGTTCTGTGAGTGTAAGGAAATCTATTGTCAAGCCCCATTATTCTCATCAGAGAAAAAAAAATTCCCCCCTCTGAACCACATATCTTTCCATTTCTTACAGAAAATTTAACTCTATTATAATCTTATGGGACCATCATCATCTAAGTGGTCCATTGTTGAACAAAATGTTATTTAGTGCATGACTATATCTATGAAGAACTAAAGAACACTGGTCACGATAACTACATATATATTATAAAAGATAGTATAAATGTGTTTATGTTTATAGTTCTTTCTTTTGTCAGTTTTTAAAGATAATGTGCAAAGCAATAATTAAAAAATTACTGTCTTAGTGGACTTATGATGTACAAAAGTACAATTTGAATGACAATTGTAGTGTAGAAGAAGGAAAAGGAACAGAGGCTTATTGGAACAATTTTTATACACTATTAAAATTAAGTTAATATTAATCAGAATGAGATCATATAAATTAAGATACTGATAGTAATGCCTAAGGAATCAACTAAGAATATGCTATACCTATATAACGAAAGAAAGAAGAAAAGAATTCAAAAGGCATACTGAAATTTCTTTTCATCAAATAGACCATAATCAAGAGATAGAGTAACGAGAACAAAAATAATGACATAAAGAATTAATAACAGAATGGCAAACCCTACTTTATCAGTAATCGCATTAAATATAAATGTCGAATGATGAAATAAAAAAAATCAGAGATTGGCAGAATGAATAAATAACATAAATCAGCTATGCGCTGTTTAAAACAGATACACATTAGAATAAAAACACACAAATAGGTTGAAAGTAAATGAATAGAAATAGATATACCACACAAAGTGTAACCAAAATTGAAAAGAGTGGCTATATTAATACTATAAATAGTAGAATTTAAGGTGAAATTGATAACAGAGACAAGAAAAACATTTTATAATGATAAGCAGCTCGTTCTATGGAATAGAACAACTATAAACATATATATTCCTAAAAAGAGAGCCCATATTACATAAAGCAATAACATAAAATTCAACAAAAAAAAAACACAGAAAATTTGCCAATAATAGTTAGAGACTCAATACCCCATTTTCATAATGGATGGAACAATTAGGCAGAATATCAAAAACAGGCAACAAAATAGAAGACTTAAATAGCACTATAAATTGATTAGACATAGCAGATAACTATGAAACTCTATCCAACAACAAAATACACATTATTCTTAAGTGCACATGGAGCATCCTCCAGGATCAATATGATCTAAATGTTTGTGTTTCCTGAAAAATTCATATGTCGATAGTAATGTAATGGCTATTTGTAGAACCAGGTGGGTGATAGGATAATTTGGGAACTTCATAAACTATACAAATGTCTGACCAATGTACTGTATACCTGAAACTAATACTAATTTAAAAAGTTTAAAAAGTAATGAAAACAATTTTCAATAAAATATACTAGCAACACACACACACAAATTTATATATCGAAAACTTAACTCCTATACATGATGTTATTAATAAGTAGGGCCTTTGAGAGGTGCTAAAATTATAAGGGTGCAACCCTCATGAATGCAAGTAGTGCCTTATAAAAGATGCTCCAGAGAGCTCTCTAGCCCCTTCCACCAGGTAAGCATACAACAAGAAGAGGCTCTTACCAGAAAATGAGACCATGCTGGCACCTTGATCTTGGACTTCCCAGTCTTCAGAACTGTGAGGAATAAATTTCTATTTGTTTATAAGCTATGAATTCGGTGATATTTTGTTATAGGAGTCCAAATGGACTAAGGCAAGGATAGATTATATGTTAGGCCTTAAAACAAGTCTCAATACATTTACGAGATGAAAATAATTTTTTAAATGGAAATTTACATGTTGATTCTAAAATTCCTGTGAAAATGAAAAGGACCCAGATAGTCAAAACAATCTTGGAGAAGAAGAAATTAGGAGAATCCACACTTTCCGATTTCAAAATTGGGAAGTTAGTGTGTGTGTGTGTGTGTGTGTGTGTGTGTGCGTGCATGTGTGTGTGTGTACGTGCATGCACACACATGCTACGAACATAGGGATACATGAATAGTTTAATTGAATTAAGAGTCCAGAAATTAGCCCTGGCATTTATGGTCAATTGATATTGAACAAGGGTATGAAGACAGATCAATGAGAGAAAGAATATGTTTTTGGCAAATGATGCTGGAACAAC
Source organism: Pteropus medius (assembly GCF_902729225.1). Classification (NCBI taxonomy): domain Eukaryota; kingdom Metazoa; phylum Chordata; class Mammalia; order Chiroptera; family Pteropodidae; genus Pteropus; species Pteropus medius. The sequence continues at coordinate 11,249,975 of NW_024352783.1, forward strand.
TGAATATCCACATGTGAAAATGAATTTTGATGCTTACCTCACACCATACACACAAATTAACTCAAAATGTTTTATAGAACTACATGTAAAAGCTAAAATTATATAACTCATAGAAGAAAACATAGGAGTAAATCTTCATAGCTTGAGTTAGATAATAGTTTCTTTTATATGACCTCAAAAGCACAAGAGATAAAAAGAAAAAAAAAAAAGATAAATTGGACTTCCTCAAAGCTAATAACTTCTATTCACTAAAGGACATGATCAAGAGTGAAAAGACAACTCATCTCAAACTTATAAGCATAAACAGTAATTAACTAATTAGGTTCACAGATTCTGTGACTCAGGAATTCAGAGAGGCATAGTGGAAATCATCTGTGTCTGCTCCCGAATGTCTAGGGCTTGAGCTGTGTAGATTCAAAAGGCTAGAGGTGACTTCAATAGTTGAAGGCTATACTCATATGCATGTTTCTTCACATGTCTGGTTCCTGGGCAGGGATGATTTGAAAAATAAACTTAGCTGGAACTATTGAACAGAGTGCCTCCTGTGGCCTCTCCATGTGACTTGAGCTTCCTCACAGCATGGAGCTTCAAGATAGTCAAGACTTCTTACATGTAATTTTAGGGCTAAGAAACCAAATGTTCCAGTAATGTCCTCATTGAAGCAGGTACACTGTGTGTGTGTGTGTGTGTGTGTGTGTTTTATTTTTCCAATTTCTATTGTTTGAAGCAGTCACAAGCTCAATCAAATTGAAGGAGACAAGATAAAGATCATCAGCTCATTTTTAAAATTCTTCCATTAGAGTTGACATTCAATATTATTTTATATTAGTTTCATGTGCACAGTAAAGTGGTTAGACATTTATATAATTTACAAAGTGATTCCCCCAATTTGTCTAGTACCCTCCTGGCACTATACACATAGTTATTACAATATTAATGACTATATTCCCTATACTGTACTTCACATCCTCATGACTATTTTGTAATTACCAATGATACTTAATCCCTTCACCTCACCTTTTAAACCTACCCACCAAGCCTGCTCCTATCTGGCAACCATCAGTTTTCTCTGTATCTATGAGCTTATTTCCATTCTATTTGTTTATATCATCACCTCTTGATGAATACAATTTTAAAATAATTCACATCCATGTTTAAAAACTGTTTTGCTCTTCAAGGAAAACAAGTACTCAACAGAAAAAATTTAGTCACTATGCATATACCTATTCGCCTGGGATGAAAATAATTAGAACTCACTATGGTTTGACCTTACTAAGACATAATGGAATATTACTCAAAATTCTTCCACATTTATATTATACTTGTGTTTTATTTTCTCTATTAAGAAGTATCTCTTAGCTTCCTCTTTTACTCGAGTCACCTCACTCAAATACCCCTGATTTGAGCATAACACGGGCTTAAATATCTTTTCCTATAACAGGTAATAATCATTAGATTTTTGTTGCTTGGAACTTACTTGAAACCTCTACTTAATAATATTGGACTTTCCTTCAAATATCTTACAATAAAACATTCTAGATCTGCCTGTCATCTACTTTACATCTTATTAGAGCTTTTTGACTTTTAGAGACCTTGGCTTGGAGCTCAAGGTGTAGTGTTTTCTTTTAGTTTAATTTAAATAATGTTTTCTTACCACTTGGGACAATATTACTCAAAGGAGAGATGTGCTCTCAGAACAAATTTTGGTATTGCAATGTGAGAGTAGTTGACATATATCAAAAGACATTCCAAATCCATGAACAATAGGAGAATGCTAAAGCCATTGGAACAAAAACATCCATATTTTCTACAGGCCCAGTAGGTCAAGTGAGGGTGTCAGGAGGTACAGACCAGAGCCTGTTTACTCATTTTTCTTTTCCCTGAAGCTTTCCCCAGACACCCCATCTATTATAAACTGAACTCTTCAGGCCAGAAATCACAGTCACCATGACCTTCTTACAAAGAGGCTTATGACTCAATAGCTGCCAAACTCAGATTTGGGGCTAGAAGTGTTCTTATAAGAAAGCACTGGAGCATTGAGTGGGGTGGGAAAGGACAAATGTAGGCAGTCTGATGGAAATTTTCTGAACTACTTGTGTAGTTTCCTAAGATGCTACAAATGTGGACTATTTCAACTTTAATTTTTATACTAATATTTTTTAAAAAGATAAAATTTGGTTTGAGTCACTCTGAATATGGCCACAGTGACCCCTAAACTTTGGTGGCTTAATTGCTATACTTGTGCATCTCACCTCTCAGCTTGGAAATCTGAGGACCCCACAATGCATTGGACAGGTATAGTCATTTTTATATAATTATTTTTGAGTCACATCTACAGGTGGCTTCAATTGTGGTAACTTCGGGACAATGATAATGTTCAGAATCTAAAGAGAAGTGCTGCACTACATGCAAGTTACATTCTCTTTTCATTGTATAAGACCAAAATTTTTCAACAGATTAAGTGAGAAAGTGAAGTAACCTTTGTTAAGAATGAAAAATATATGCTCCAGGGAACAATTCACAGGCAGTCTACTGATGTAGAAGGAAGGATATACACACCAGAGTGAATGAGACTCTGCTGGCTAGCCTATCAGGGGCAAAGAAGGCTGTTTACCATCAGCGAAGGGGCTGGGTGCAAGAAAGCCACAATCACACTTAGAACTTCTAGTGGAAAGTCTGGGAAAGGAAGGGAATCACTAGGTTGATAAAAGCCAGGATCTTGCCATCCTCAGATTAGTATTCACTCAGGCCTGCCCCAGGCTATGTTGGGAAGTTTCCTCTTGAATTTATTTTCCCAGATCCCTCTGAAACTCTTCTAGCAGACAAATATTAAGATGTTACTAATTTTCATTGCCTGAAAGATGGAGAATCAACCAGAGAGTACCTACAGGATGCAGAGTGAGTATCAAATCCTTCTCAGAAAACAGATTCCCCCAGGACCCCAAAGATTCTTACTGAACTATTTTCTCATCATAAGGTATAGCCTGTCTGATTTTGTTCACTGGTATATTCCAATTTGGGACATAATGCTAGGCAAATGATGGGTGCTCAGTAAATATTTATTGGAAGATTTGAGAGATTTATATGAATATTATTATTTTATATAGTTAGGAAGACAGACTCTGAATTTATGGTGCTGTTTAGTATTTATTGTTGAAAATAACTTTCATTCTAAGATTATACTTTATGTATTAATAACAATTATCATTTAGTAAAAATTTAAGATGTGCTGTATATGTATACACACATCTTCAAATGTCACAATAATTCAGCAAAGTATGCCTTATTATTCCTATTTTACAAATGAGGAAATACTTGCTCGAGGAATTAAGAGATTTACCTAGGACCATACAGAGGTGAAGTTGAATCTAAAAACTTGGTCTGTCTGACTCTAAATGTGGTTACTCTTCCATTATGCAGACATGTGGTACTGCCTCATATGTCTGGGGACCCTCAAAGCAAGTTTTCCACATGTGTTAATAAATTAAAGTCACATTATTAGGGCAATCACGGTTCTGATTCAGGTGACCAATTTACTATAATCAAGCTCAGATGAGACTGGCTTCTCAAGATACCAATTTATTAATTTATGAAACTTACTTGAAACCTCTACTTAATAATATTGGACTTTCCTTCAAATATCTTACAATAAAACATTCCAGATCTGCCTGCCATCTCACTTTACATTTTATTAAAGGAAAAGAACTACCAGCCAAGAATAAGGTATCCAGCAAAGCTCTCTTTTAGATATGAAGGAGAAATAAAGACCTTTCCAGACATACAAAAATTGAGAGACTTCTCCACTACAAGGCCTGAGTTATAGGAAATACTGAAAGGGGTCAGCACACCTAAAACAAAATGACCAAATAAAAATACATAACTAAGAATGAGGGGACTAGTAGGCAGATAGAAGCAGAAGAGTGCAACCCTTACTAAGAACAGAGCATTATAAGCTTAAAAAATAAGAAGAGATTTGCTATGGCAACAAAGCAATAAACATTCAGCAGACATAGGGACAAATTGAGACAACAATGACTGAAATGGGAAGGATTCAAAGATCCAAATTTGCAAAGGAGAATGGAGATAAGGCACAAACAGAAGAAAATGGACAACGATATAGAACTACCCTCTACATATTCGTAATGGTAACCACATGCCGAAGATTAAGAACTGAATTATATAACATAAAACAAGAAGGATCAGAAGGAAAACCCACAAAACCCAAACAAAATAAAAACAACAGACACACAAGAACAAGGAAGCAATGGAAACACTGAGCTAACAGAAAGCAAAAGATAAAATACTTATAAGAAAACCTCATATTTCAATAATCACTCTAAATGAAAATAGACTGAACTCACCAATAAAAGGGCACAGATTTGCAGATTGGATCAAAAAACAAAACCCAACCATATGCTGCCTCCAGGAGACACAACTGAGTTGTAATGACAAATATAGACTCAAAGTGAAAGAGTGGAAAATTATATTTCCAGCAAATGACATTCAGAGAAAAGTGGGAGTAATAGGACTAATATCGGACAAAAAAGACTTCAAACTAAAAAAGGTAAAGAAAGATACTGAGAGACACTTCATAATGATAAAGGGAATGATGCACCAAGAAGACATAACACTTATTAATATCTATGTTCCCAATCAAGGAGCCCTGAAATATATAAAGCAATTACTAATAGAGCTAAAAGGAGAAACAGACCAAAACATTATCGTAGTAGGAGACCTAAATACCCTACAGTCGGATAGGGACAGATCATCCAAACAGAAAATCAACAAGGAAATAACATACTCAAATGGCACATTAGAATGACTGGACATAATTTACAGAGTCTTTTATCACAAAACAGCTGTGTATATTCTTCTCTAGTGCACATAGAACATACTCAAGGATTGACCACATACTGGGACACAGAGATAGCCTCAACAAATATAAGAGGGTTGAAATCATACCAACCATATTCTCTGATCATAATGCTTTGAAGCTGGAGATCAACTGTAAAAAGAAAGCAGGAAGAACCACAAATACATGGAGATTAAAAAACAGACTACTGAAGAATGAATGGGTCAGAGAATAAATAAAAAGAAAGATCAAGAGATACACAGAAATGAATGAATCATAATGATAGTACAACATATCAAAACTTTTAGGACACGGCAAAAGCTGTAATACAAGGAAAATTCATGTCATTATGAGCCTATCACAGAATAAAAACAAGAATGAGCCCAAATAAACAACCTAACACTTCATCACAAAAAAAAACTAGAAAAGAAAGAACAAATGAGACCTAAAGTCAGCAAAATGAAAGAAATAATCAAAATTAGAGCAGAGTTAAAAGAAATTGAAAACAAAAAAAACAATATAAAAAATAAGTGCAACAAAGTTCTTTGAGAAAGTTAATAAAATTGACAAACCCCTGCTAGACTCACTAAAGAAAAAAGAAAAAGGACACAAATAAACAAAATCAGGGATGAAAAAGGTGAAATTACGACAGACATCACAGAAATACAAAGGATCATACAAGAATATGTCGAAAAGTATATAACAGCAAATTTAATAACCTAGAAGAAATGGACCAGTACTTAGAAAAATACGATCTTCTTAGACTGAATCAAAAAGATCTGGAAAACCTATATAGACTGATCAGCAGTATGGAAATTGAAACAATCATTAAAAATCTCCCCAAAAGTATAAGTCCAGGACCAGATGGCTTCACCAGCGAATTCTACCAAACATTCAAAGAAAGTTTAATACCTATTCTCAAATTCTTTCAAAACAATCGAAGAGGAGGCAATACTTCGTAACTCATTTTATGAGACCAATATTATGCTGATACCAAAACATGCTAAAGATAACACACACACAAAAAAATACAAACCAATATCTCTCATGAACACAAATGCAAAAATCCTAAATAAGATACTAGTAAACCGAATACAGCAACATATTAAAAATATTATACACCACAATCAAGTGGGCTTCATCCTGGGGTCACAGGAAGACTTCAACAAATGCAAATGAATTAATGTGATACACCATATAAATCAAATAATAAAAATCATATGATTTTATCAATAGATGTAGAAAAAACTTTCAACAAGATACAGCAAACATTCATAATCAAAACACTTAACAAAATTGGTATAGAAGAAAAGTATCTTAACATGATAAAGGCCATATATGACAAACCCTCAGCCAACATTAAACTTAATGGTGAAAAACTAAAAATGTTCCAAGGTCAGGAACAAGAAAAGGCTGTTTACTATCCCCACTATTATTCAATATAACATCGGAGGTCCTAGTAAGTGTAATCGAGCAAGAGAAAGATATGCAAGGCATCCAAATAGGAAATGAAGAAGTCAAACTGTCACTATTTATGGATGACATGATTCTCTATATAGAAAACCCTAAAGACTCCACAAGAACACTACTAGAAACAATAAGCAAATATAGTAAAACTTCTGGATACAAAATCAATATTCAAAAATCCATAGTGTTCCTATATTCCAATAATGAATTATCAGAAAAAAAGTGGGAAAAAATAATTCTTTATGCAATTGCAACAAAAAAGAATAAATATCTAGGAATAAATCTAATGAAACATGTGAAGGGCCTATGTGATGAAAACTATAAGACCCTATTAAAAGAAATTGAAGAAAATGCAAAAAAATAAAAAGATATTCCATGTTTTTGGGTTGGAAGAATTAACATAGTCAAAATGACTTTATTACCCAAAACATTACACAGATTTAATGCAATCCCCATCAAAATCCTATCGACATTTTTTAAAGAAATAGAACAAATAATCATCAGATTTGTTTGGAAGCACAAAAGACCCCTTAACTGCCAAAGCCATCCTGAGAAAAAAGAACGAGACTGGAGTCATCACATTGCCTGATTTCAAATTATAGTATAAAGCTACAATAAGCAAAACGGCATGGTATTAGTAGAAAAACAAACACATAGACCAGATGAACAGAATTGAGAGTCCAGAAATAAACTCATTCTTATATGGCAAATAATTTTTGACAAAAAAGCTAAAAACATACAGTGGAGAAAGGAAAGCCTCTTCAATAAACGGTACTGAGAAAACTGGAAAGCCACCTGCAAAAGAATGAAACTAGACTGTTGTCCAGTGCCACACACCGAAATTAACTCGAAATGGATTAAGGACCTGAATGTAAGACCTGAAAAAAATAAATTGCAGAGAAGAAAACATAGGAACTAAACTCATGGGCCTTAGACTTAAAGAGGATTTTATAAATTTGACCTCAAAAGCAAGGGAAGTAAAAGCAAAAATAAATGAATGAGACTACACCAAACTAAAAAGCTTTTTCACAGCAAAATAAACCATCGACAAGGAAAAGAGAACACCATTCCAACGGGAAAATATATCTGCAAGCAACACCTCTGATAAGAGCCTAATATCCAAACTATACAAAGAACTCATACAACTCAACAACAACAACAACAACAACAACAACAAAACAATCCAATCAAAAAATAGGCAGAGGACCTGAACAGATACTTCTCCCAAGAAGACATACAAGTGGTCAATGGACATATGAAAAGATGCTCAGCATCTCTAGCTATTAGAGAAATGCAAATCAAATCCACAATGAGATATCATCTCAAACCTGTTAGAATAGCTGTTATCGACAGAACAAGTAATAACAAATGTTGGAGAGAATGTGGAGAAAAAGGAACCCTCATACACTGCTGGTGGGACTGCAATTTGGTACAGCCAGTATGGAAAACAGTATGGAGGTTCCACAAAAAATTAAGAATCGAGCTACCATATGATCCAGTAATCCATCTTCTGGGTATTTACCCCCAAAGACTTGAAAATCCATATCCAAAAAGATATTTGCACACCGATGTTCATAGCAACATTATTTATGGTGACCAGGACATAGAAGCAACCAAAGGGTCTTACAATAGGTGATTGGATAAAGAAGCTTTGTTATGTATATACAATGGAATATTTACTCAGCCATAAGAAGAGATGAAATACTGCCATTTGCGACAACATGGATGGACCTCGAGATAATCTACTAAGTGAAATAAGCCAGACAGAAAAAGTTGACAACTACATGATATAACTCATATGTGGCATATAAACCTAAAAGCAACGAATGAACAGGACAAACAAGCAGAGGCTCATGGACATGGACAATAGAGTAGTAGCCAAAAAGGAGGGGGGGGAGCAGGTAAGTAGATGAGGTAAAAGGGTCAAATATGTGGTGACAGAGAAGAAATCTATGTGAGGGAATGCACAATGCAATATATATATATAAGGCATATATATATATACATATATATGTGTATATATATATATATATATATACACATATATATATATATGCCTTAATGTTAAATTGTATACCTGAAACTTACTATATTTTGTAACCAATGCCACCAAAATAAATAAATTAACACACATGATGACTAGCATTATAATGACACATAATAAAAAGCATACTCAATGGCAGTTATCATTGTCATCATTGTCACCATTATATAGCCTGTTTCTGAAAATAAAATACATAGTTTATTGTGGGACACTGATAATGTAGAGGGAAACAAATAGGTTGCGAAATAGACTATGTTACATACAATTTTGCTTTTAAATCTTTGCTTTGCAATAAAAGGAATTATAAGGAATCCAAGTAATATCAGTAGATAAAATTCTGAGAGAGTATCTGTGGTAGGAAGAATAATGCCCCTCCCAAGGACTTCCACACCTAATCCCTGAGACCTGTTTATATGTCACCTTATATAGCAAAACAAACTTTGAAGATGTGATTAAGATTATGGGCCTTGAGATGGAAAGATTATTCTGCCTTATCTGATTGGGTCCAATCTAACTACATGAGTCCTTAAAGTGGGAGAAAGATGTAGAAGAGTGGGTCAGAGAGCTGGAACATGAGATGACTCAACCCACCAGCATGGCTGGCTTTGAAGGAGGAGGGAAGGGGCAACAAGCCAAAAATGCAGCTATCTCTAGAAGTTAGGATCGACTCTTAGCTTATACCCAGCAAGAAAATAGGGACCGCCATCCTGCAGTCGCAAGGAACTGAACTCTTCCAACAATTTGAATGAACAGGAAAGGGATTCTCCCTCCAAAAAGACATGTAGTCTGTTGATATTTTGATTAAAGTTTGGTGAAATCTGTACCAGATTCTGATCTACAGAACTGAAAAATAATAAATGTATATTGTCTAAACCACTAAATTTATGGTAATTTGTTATGGCAGCAACAGGAGACTAATCCATATCCCAACATATAAGATGTTCCCTCAGAGAGTGAAGAGTTCTCTGTCACTTGACAGGAAAGCGGAAGAGAACTAACATTATGGACATCTCCTATGAGACATATATTATTTTATTTTATGCTTTGAAACTCAAAATAACCCAGTGAACTATACATTATTTTCATTTTATGAATGAGAAAACAGGTTCAGAGAGGAAAGTTAGTAAATTACACAACACTAAACTGATGTCTTCCTGACTCCAAAGTTCATGCTGTGAGAAGTTTATCATTCTACCTCTCTAATGCTTGAAATATTAAGGGGGGATTTTGTTGTAAACACTAAAGCAATAAATGAGGGATTGAACTCACATATTTCTTCTAGCTCTGAGACCTTTTTTTTTTTTATTAGGATGATAGGTTTTTTTTTTTCCTTTGACTTTCCACAGAGAATTTGGCTTTGTATAAATAAATATCTAAAGCATTACATTTCACCATGGTGACTAAAGCTAACTTCCCCTCACTCCACTCTTCATGCTAATACTTTCCTTACAAACTCTTATATCTGAATATTCAAGAAATTCCAGTCAATTGTAAGAACACAAATACAGTGGTAATAATAGGGAAGCCTTGCTTAAGAATTTAACTTAGAACCTTTGAGGCTTACTACACAAGGAACAACTCCAGTGGAGGGGATAAGTGATTATATAGTCCCAATCATATCGCTTGGCCTCATCTGATCAAGTTCCTCTTGGAAAGTCCAGGATTTTGGTTCTATTAATATTATTTATGTTCATACAATCTGCTGTCACAGGACAGGCCTATCCTCTAAATCCTAAATAACTGGAATAGCTGGCCCTGTATCCTGGTTTTTGCCCCAGTACCTGATCTAACTCATATAATAAAAAGAGAACAGGTTTAGACCTTTCTCTTGTTGAAAATAGGAGGACAGATCTCATCTCCCACCTGTCTTGTTTCTTGGTCTTAAGAAACTTTCCCACAAGTGAATTACTTTAGAGATCATCCCATTCTTTGGTTTAGACTCTGCTATTGTGTAAAATGCTGACTTCGTTTTCATATGTATCCACTAAAAGCTTTTTATACAATTTGCCAAAGAATAATATTTATGTTCCTAGTGAGCCTCAAGATGATTTTAACTGATATTCAAATTCATATTTTTAGTTTAGTAATTATGTTATTTAAGTATGTATACTTATTTTAATTTTTGTAATAAAATTTTAACTAGAATATCAAAATAATATTTTAACTGATATTGCTTAGAACAAATTTTAAAGAGGATTTGAATTGAAAAATACTTCAGCATTTATCCATGAAGGAGTGACTTATTAATTGTGCCATAAAAACTAGGCATCCATCAATAGATGAATGGCTAAAGATATAGTACATATACACAATGGAATATTACTCAACCATAAAAAAAGAAATCTTGCCATTTGCAACAATATGGATAGACCTAGAGGGTATTATGCTAAATGAGATAAATCAGAGAAAGACTACTACCATATAATTTCACTTACATGTGGAATCTAAGAAGCAAAATAAATGAACAAACAATACAGAAATGACTCAAAGATAAAGAGAACAAACTGATGTTTTTCAATGGGAGGGCATTCAGGAGATGGATTAAGAAGTTGAAAGGATTAAGAAATACAAATTGATAGTTACAAAATAGTGACAGGGATGTTAAGTACAGCATAAGGAATAATATTATAATAACTATGTATGGTGCCAGATGGGTACTACACTATGGTGATTATTTCAGAAGGTATATAATTGTCTGTCACTATTTTGTACACCTGAAACTAATATAATATTGTATGTCAACTATAACTGGAAAAAAAATTAGACAACTGGGCAAAAGATGTGAAACATCCGCTTTTAGACTCTGGATAAATAGGCGGCACCAGATTATCACACCTGAGTAAAGGAAAACAAAGACGGTAAGTCCAATGATTAGTCTTTTGTCTGGAAGTAAGTTCTGGATCACAATACAGGAAGGAGAAATTCAAACAAAGTTTGTGGTCTCTTGGGTTTATGAGTTATACCTTAGAATTCAAGAAGGCTGAGACAAAGTACCTGAGAATAAGGAATTACAAAGAACTCCAGAAAGTTGCATTGAGTCTTTGGCTGAAGACTAATATAAATGTGCACATGGCAAAATTTTATAAGGCCAGGAGAAAAACAACTGCAAGGAAAAGAATAATTATAGGAGGCCTATAGAATAAACAATTCCTAGAGCTTGCACAGGGATTGGAATCACTTTATGTTTTACTACTCAGAGTGAAAATAAGTATGTCATTTAGTAAAGATCCCCAAAGTGTCACCCATAGTAGTGAGATTAAAGCATTCCTTTAATAAACTAAGGTCTTCAAGACCTGCCCTAGAAAAGCTTGAAAAAAATAAGAATTGAAGGGATTGAAATACTTTTTAAGAAATTTAACTGCCTTACAGAAAGAGTTGACATTCATTGAAGAAATACAACAAATACCAGAGAATTAGAAAACAAAATCTAAAATGTCTGACATCAATAAAAAATTACTAGACCTATATAGAAACAAAAAGTACGACTCCTATTTAGCAGAAAAATTTATCAATATATGTCATCATTTAGAAACAAGTATAAATATGCTCAATAGTATAAAAGGTTTAAAGCAGGGGTCCCCAAGCCCTAGGACATGGACCAGTACTGGTCTGTGGCCTGTTAGGAACTGGGCCGCACAGTGGGAGGTGAGCGGCTAGAGAGTGAGTGAAGCTTCATCTGTATTTGTAGCCACTCTCCAGAGCTAGTATCACCACCTCGGCTCCACCTCAGATCATCAAGCATTAGATTCTCATAGGAGCACTGGTCTCTGGTGCCAAAAAGGTTGGGAACTGCTGGATTTTAAAGGAAATGTGATTATGATGTGAGATATGTGAGATATAAAAAATAACCAACATGAAATTCTAGGAATGAAAAATGCAATATGGGAAATAAAAATTTCACTGGGTGAATATAGCTGCATAATAGACAGCGGAATAAAAGGTTAGTATATTTGAAGACAAAACAACATGAAAAATACAAACAAGCATACAGAGGATATAAAGACTGATAAATAAAAGAGATTTAGTGAGCCATGGTATAATATCAAATGGTCTAACATAAGTAATTTGAATTTCAGAATTTAGAGAAAGGAATAGAAACACATTTTAAAACATAAATGACAGAACATTGCACATATTTAATGAAAACTATAAACCCAGAGGTCCAAAAAAATCAGTGAGCACTAAATAGGAGAAACACAAAGACAATGACATCAAGGCACATGATAATCAAATTTCAGATAGCCAGATATAAAGAGAAGTTCCTAAAAGCAAGCAGGGGTGGAAGGACTACATACATAGTACCAACAACATAAATAATAGCAGATTTCTTGTCAGAAGCTATACAAAACAAAATACAGTGAAACAACATTTTTTGTATAGTGAAAGAAACTAAAGCTTTCAATCTAGAATACTATACCCAGTGTAAATATATTTGTAAAGTGCCAAGGTGCAATGAAAAGATTTTCATATAAACAGTAGCTAATCTGTACCAGAACCAGCACTTCATAAATGTAAAAGAAAGTAAATTAGGCAAAGGGAAATTACACCAGATGGAAACAAAGAAATAAAGAACAGCAGGAATAATAAATATGTGGGTAAATATAAAAGCCATTTTTACTATTGTTAGGTTTTCTTGTGTGAAAAATTTACTGTTTAAAGCAAAAAAAGATAACATAAAATGTATTGTGGGGTTTGTAATACATGCGGAAACAAACAGCATAAGAACAAAACAGCACAAAACATCGAGCAAATAGAAGTACACTGCTATAAGATTCTTACATTGTACATTATAGGGTTAGCTCAGAACGCAGCCTTTCCACATGCTCAGAAGACTGATAGCTGCCTGGCCAGCAGCCAAGGAGGGCAGTACACAAAGAGCTTTCAGCAGTGCCTACTCCCAAGGATGTTTCCTGCTGCTCCCATGGACATTATCTGCTCCTGTAACCAAGCAGCACATCTTGCTCCCATCCATCTGAGAAGGTGGCTGCTCTCCCAATGGGATAACTCCTCCCTCTACTTGTGTAAGCTAAAAAAAAAATTCTGCTTGCTCTTGGTCAGCAGCAGCATTTTCCTGCAGCTGAGACCAGCTACTGCTGAAGCTTCCCTGCCTCGTTAGTAATAAACAGCATTTCTTACCCCTCTGGTCCTCCTGGTGATTTTTCAGGAACATCCAAACCCAAGTGCAAGTTTCAGGCCTGGGTCTCCTGCGTTACATATGTGAAGAGATGTATTTCTTGAAAGGAATCTGAAACAAGTTAAAGATGCATATTATAAAGCCTAGAGCAACTTTTGAAAAAAATTAGAGTGGTATAGTTAATAAGCCAATAATGGAGATAAAATTGAAAAATAATCCAGAAGAAAGCAAGAAAAGAGAAAAAAAGGAATAAAGGAAAAATAAAACAAGAAATAAGTAGCAGATTTAATATAATCATACCTATAATAATAATATTTCTTATAATTAATTTTAGTGTACTGAAATTAGATGTAAGTGATTAAAACTCATAAAATGCAAAAATTGTCAAATCAGTTAGAAAAATATTAAATCTATGATACATAGGTGAGTAAGGAAAGCAGAAAACATGAAGATAGTACAACGATGACTAAGGTTTTAGCATTGTTTTATTAAAACATAATATTTACAGCATTAATTTAATTAAAAAGTGCATACACAGTTTTGGAGAATGAAGGTGAGGGTGTGCGGAAGTGCAGTTGCCAAACATATAGGGATAGAAATCATTACAGCAGATTCAAATTTCTTTGTGTGAATGGCTATTTTTTCCAATGTCATCCTCGAATAGGACTTGCTCTAAGTAATCTATATATTCTTAAAAAAAACTTTTGACTCGGTCAGTTGTGAATTATATATATTTTCTTTTGAACTTGTTCATAATTTCAGCCAGTATTGCCAAGTGGAGAAATAGCTTCTATAATTTTACTATTTGCTATGTTTACTGCTGTTAATAGAAACAATATTCCTGTATATCCTGTCTCATTTGATGCTCAAAACAACTCTTTCTTATAAGAATTTTCTATCCCTAAATTTCAAGTATGGAAACTGAGATTCAAATAGACAAAATATGTTATTCACGATTTTATAATGGTCATGTGCCTTAAATGAGGTTTTATAACCATGTCTTTTGACTTCAAACCTTGTCAAATTTCCATCTCGCCTCCATATTCTGTTAAAAAAAAAAAAGGTTCATAATAAATGCCCCTTTTCTCGTTAGTTCTCCTTATCTTAATTATGTAAACATAGATTTTTTTCCCTAGTTTTACAGGTCAACAGGTTCTCATCTCTGCGGTAAATGCTTAAGGTGAGCTCCTCATTCCTTTGTCGCTGTGCTTTCTGAAATCCAACATAACATCCTGAAGACTTGAGGAATAACTCTTGAGCCTATCTTCCTTTGTCCCTTTTTTTAGGGGGTTGAAATCAGTTGGCCTAGACTCAGAGCCGGCTTTGCCATATACTAGCAGTATAACCTTGAGTCGTACATGGAACTACTCCAAGCCTCAACTTGTTCAGCTCTAAAGGGTATGATAATAGTGGCTGTCTCCCAAGTTTTGGTGGAGAAGCATTGAGATCCTTCATGTAAAGCTCTTATCAGAATACCTATAATAATATATACTCTAAAACTGTTTTTTGTTGTTGTTGTTGTTACTGTTATTGTCATCACTAATGAAAATTAAAAAAAAACTTTTTGTATAAATTCTTTCAGATTTTCATTCTGGTACTTGTAAATTCTAGAGAGTTAGGAGTTTGCTGTGGATATAGGGCTCAGAGAAGCTTAACCGGAGACATATAGTAGCCAGCAGCCAAATGTTCTCATCCAGCTCTTGCAATGTGCCTAACCTAAACTGAGATGAGTATAAGTATAAACTACAGTACAGAGAAAAGAATGTAAAGTATCTGTTGATAATTCTATAGTAAATATACATTGAAATGATATTTTAGATATTGGACTAAATAAAAATATACTATTAAAATTAGTTTTACTCATTTATTTTTACTTTTTTAATATGGCTACTAGTAAATTTAGAACTACATATGTGCTTACCTTCTGTTTTTATTGGAAAAGACTGGTCTAGTGTTCACTTCCTCATTAAACAACTCGAATGCAAGATCAACTATGTGCTGCACACTGGAGATAAAGATCTCCCAATATGTTTCGAACCTCAAGGAGAGGTTCTAGAAAATCACACAGTTTTTTATAGGTATTTAATAAAGCAACTTATATTTAATCACACAGGGATGAGCATATAACATTTCATAAATATTAGCTAATATTATTACTGTTACTATCTCTGTATTAAGTGCAAAGGTATATAATTCTCTGTGCTTCAGTAGTAGTGGAAATCATCTAACCTACTCATAAAGCTGACGTGTTTCTGGATTCAGTGGTGTGTGTTGTGCTCAGGGGGAGTGGTTCTACAACTGGCTGGTCCTGAAAGCAGGAGAGGTAACAGTAAGATTATGAAGCATCTGCCTGAGTCCATGGAACCCAGTGATGTTACTTGATGTAATCCCCTCTAACTTTGCAATGTGGGGACAAGTTTACAGATGAGAGATTTGTAGATTGCTAACTTGAGTTATGCAGAAAATAGAGTTTTGTGTAAGGATGCTGGAGATGCCTGTGCTTTCACCACATTCCTGAGAACTGACTGGCTTCTTTATCCTGTGTCTCACCCCCAACTGAGGTTTCCAGGGACCAAAGCATCTCCTTGTGAGGTTCAGATCACTGGTGATTTATCTGAGGTTCTCCTGCCAAGTGCTCTCAATGTTTACCAGGTTTCCACCAGAGCATCTCATCTTCCTTTCCCCTCTTTCTCAGTTTCTTTATTTCTCACTGTTAGATGCTAAATAGTTTCGGATGGACAATTTGGCTTGCTCTGCTTCTTCCTGGCCACTGCTTGTGTTAGCTTCCACAAATAAAATCTGAGCTGACAGCAGTAGAATTTATGAAGACCAGTAAGAAATGAGGTATGCAGAGTGGAAGTCACACACAGCCGACCCTAGATATACTGAGATCTTTATTTCCAGGCCAATTGCACAAATAGTAGTTCCTGAACTCTTGCAATTGCAAAGACCAAATGAGCCAAAGTAATTCAAAGAAAATGGTTTATTTGTCTCTGGAAACCTAGGATTGCAAGTATGCTGTGAGACTTGCCTGAGCCCTTACCCGCACAGCCCCAGAGTACCCAGTGACCTCCAGGGCTACCTCATCCTACAGTTGGGTGTAAATATTCAAATCCTACCCAAGGAACCTAGGTAAATCTTAAGCTCAAAAGAGATTTCCCGATTTTCTGTAGATTTACTTACATGGTTTTCCATCTGAATCAATGTGAGCTTGGTAACGCTTTCCAGATCTCCAAAAAAGGTATTCCTGTTACGGCCGCACTGGAAAAGTGGGCATTGTCTCCAGGAATGTGGCTGAGCTCCATGGAGTTCATATTTCACTTGTGGAATGTGGTGCCTTCAGGGGTCAAAACAAACTAATCACAAGAGGCCAATATGCTTTCTCAATTTTATTCACCTGCCTCAATTATATGTTCATGAGCTCCACAGAGTATTTCTATACACATGATTAGAAACACGCTCTTTCCAGTCTTAAAATAGAAAGGAAACAAATAAAAACACCAAAAGAGCATTTGATATCTGTTAAATACACACGCATATTATATATACAGATACATACATGTATTTATATGTACATACACATATACATGTGTGCACATGCACACAGTTATATACACATATGTATAAACATATGTTTATACATACGCACATGCATGTGAATATTTGTATGCACACACACAGATATACTCCACCTATTTCAGAATCTCTATAGGCATACTGGCAATGGCTGAGGCATATTGAAACCTGGATGAAAAGTTCACTAACTCCAGTTCCTGTGGTGTGACTGGTTGGCTTTGAGAGTTGGGCCCTGAAGATCCAGCAGCCTTAGAGCTGGCCTATGGTGGTGACATTTGTCACATTGAGTTAAGAATGTGCCCAGAGAGAAAAATTATTCCTGAGCAGAGGACATTGCCCCTTGCTGGCCCAGGTCCCTGGAGGTTTGAGTGGAAGAGGCAAAGCCCAATTCCTCTCATATCTGGTGTAGAACTGACCCTCAAATAAGCTCAGCCATGCTTCGTTATTAAATACATTTTTATTTCAGACTTGCAATATATGACTACTCAAATGCTGTCCCTGACAGTAAACATATCTGAGGAGAGGGTGTCATGGGGAGAGTAGTAGAGTGCCAACAGGGTACTCCCTGTTTCCTTCTGGCCTCAGTTGTCAAAATGACAAGTTCCAAAGTTAGAAAATTTATGTTGGATACTGAGGAATAATAATACTAAAAAACAAGTTCAAGAAAAAGGGGAAAAAAACATATATTCCAACAAATGATATTTGGGAAAAACTGAAAATGATATTTGGAAATGACTTAGAGTCTGTACAGCTTGCCAATCTCTGTTTTCTGGACTGGAATTCCTACTATCAGCCCAGACAATGGGCATAAAGTTGTACAGGCAGAAAATCATCTTCTGCATTCTGGCTGAGACAGGCTTCATGTATATGTTTAATTTCTCTCTTCTGTCTTTCCCTATTTGCCCAAATAACCATTCCCATGGAGATTAGGTAAAGGCAACCTTGACAGTAATGGAAAAAACATTGTTCCCTAAATAATTTCCTGAGATTGCTGTGACTATATCCAGCTCTTCAAGGGACAGGCATACCCTTAAATGAATACATTAAGGCTTTTGCAGAAATACTAATATATGTGTCATAATCCAGTGACTGAGATTACCGCATAACAGTTCAAATTCCGGTTCACTGATATCAACTGTAATGAAATAGAGCAGAGAGCAGTCTGGAAGTCTTGGAATATCATATTTACACCTCCTGGAGAATAATCAGCATCTGAATACTGACTTTTATGTACTGCTAATCTTCGGTTTGGCGATTGCTCCCTCTGAGTATTTTAGAGAAGACAAAACAATAGTGTTAGAATAACTCATAGAAGTGAGTGTTGTGTTGGTATATGCATTAAACAGACTCATGCTACATCGTTCACATGTCTTAGCTTAAAGTAGCCCAGTCTACACTATACGGCACAAGTATGAAATCACCCTAAAAATGTATGTATAAGAATTTTTGGATTATTTTACTTCCTTTAAATCAAATTCAATTTTACTTCTCGGTGGAAGGAATTTCAGTTTTTAATGTTATTGGCAGAGACATGTAGTGTTCACAATGATTTCATTTCCCTGACTCTTGAAGTTAGATTGGGCCATGTGATTGTGTCTGGCAAATGAACCACAAGCAAGTGACATGCACCATGAACTGAGGCAGTATAAGGTCTTGGTTCCACTCCCCAACTCTCTCTTCCCTGTTCAGTAAGCTTCAAATCACGTTCTCCAGGTGGTATCACTCCATATAGAAGCTGTCCACCAGATCCACATCCAATTTTGTGCAAGTGAAAAGAAATCTTCAGTGAGTTAAGCTAGGGACATTTAGGAGTTAACTTGTTATCATCACGTAGCCCAATATTACCTGACTAATTTTGTTCTCTAGGTTCACACAGAAATGGGAAAGACTTACACTATGACAAGAAAATAAGAGAAGGGCCCTTTCAGTGTCACTCTGTTATGGCGGTCACAAATTTGCTCATTGCCCAAGCTCTAGTGACCCATTTAAAGCAGGTGCCTTTGTTGATTCTATATGATGTTTAATAGTCAGAAGTTTTGCTCCTGCTAACAGGAGCATGGGACAAAAGAAGGCTTAGATCCCACCTCAGCCTAAGATTGTGAGTGACAAGGCAGAACCAAGATAATCCCACTCCACATACAGTTCACTCACAGGCAGACTGTAGCTGTGGCAGGTTATAGGGAAGTGTTGTTACTGCTTTCAGCACCTAGATTTACCTTGGCCAGCCCACTTCCAGCACAGATTGAAGAAGTAGCAGAGCATCCTCAAGAGGGAAAAGAAGCTTTGCTCTTCTGAGCACACTGTGTCACAGCACCAAGACTCTGAAGAATGGATGACAGAAACTGAAAGGAAATACAGCAAAATAAATCCTACCCCAAACTGAAATATAAGTTTAATGTATTCCCTAACAAAAGCTCAACGATTTATTTTGTAGACACAGAGAATCTTATTTTAAAATATTTATAGGAAAGCAGAGACCCTATAATGAGAAAAAAAAAACTGTAGTGAAAAAAAACTCTAGGGAAATAAACCCTGTAGTGGAAGAATAACTCAGTAATCAAGAGACTGTGGTTGGTGGAGGAATAGACAGAGAGCTCTATGAGACAGAATAACAAATCCAGAAATAACCACACTAATAATCCTACCTGATTTTTAACAAAGGTACAAATGTAATTCAGTGGAGAAAAGATAACCTTTTCCATAATTGGTGCTGGTGCAATTGAATATAGATCAGCAACAACAATAAAAATTACTCTCAACTTAAACCTCACACCTTTTACAAAAATTAACTTGAAAGAGATTGTAGACTTAAATGTGAAAGCTAAATCTAGTAAAAATTTTAGGGAAAAAAGTTTAGGAGAAAATTTTCTGGACATAAAGCCAAGTGAAGAATTTTTAGATTTGACACTAAAAGTACAACCCATATAAGGAAAATATGATAAACTGTACAGCATCAAAAATTTTAAGGTTTGCTCAATGAAAGATACTGTGAAGATAAT
Organism: Pteropus medius; assembly: GCF_902729225.1. NCBI lineage: Eukaryota > Metazoa > Chordata > Mammalia > Chiroptera > Pteropodidae > Pteropus > Pteropus medius. The sequence goes on from NW_024352783.1 coordinate 11,270,047, forward strand.
GAAAAGATGAGTTTCAGACGGGGGAAAATATTTACAAACAACACATCTGACAAAAGACTAGTTTCTAGAATATATAAAGAAATGTCAAAATTCAACAGTAAAAATATAATTTAGTTAGTAAATGGGCAAAATACATGGATAGACATTTCACTGAAGAGGATATACAGATGACAAATAAGTACGTGAAATTATATTCAACATGATTAGCCATTAGAAAAATGCAAATTAAAACCATAGTGAGATATCACTACACACCTATTAAAGTATTTGAGATAAAAAATAGTGACAATGCTAAATCTTGGTAAGGAAGTGGAGATACTGTATCGTGAATACTAGGGATGCTGTTGGGGATGTAAAATGATTCAATCACCTTGGAAAATGATTTGAGAATGTCTTAAAACAGTAAACTTTCAACTATCATAAAATCTAGCAATTGTCCTCCTGGATATTCATTACAGAGAAATGAAGTCTTATGGTCATGCAAGAACTGTGAGTTAGTGTTTATAGCAGCAGTATTTGTACTAACCAAAGTGAAACAATACAAGATGTCCTTTGTGGGGGAACAGTTAAGCAAACTATACTCCATCAACACCATGGAATACTGCTCAGCAATAAAAAGGAACAAACTATTGATATATACAACCACTTGGATGATCTCAAGGGAATGATGCTGAGCGATAAAAGTCAATCTCAAAAGCTTACATATTGTATGATTCCATTTATATAACATTCTTGAAATAAAATTAGAAACGGAGAATAAATTAGTTGTTGCCAGGAGTTAGGAATGTGGACAGAGGTGAATGTTGCTGTGGAGAGAAGACATCGAGAAAGTTCTTGTGGTGATGAAACAGTTCTGAATATTATCGTGGTGGTTACACAAATCTACATATGTGGTAAAATTGTGTAGAACACACGTGTACACATTCAAATAAATTTATGCAAAACCGATGAAATCTGAATAAGGTTTGTGGCCTCTCCAATGTCAATTCGATATTGTATTTAGTTATGCAAGATTTTACTATTGGGGGAAACTGGATAAAGGGCACATGGAACTTTCCTATACATTCTTTTCAACTTCCTATGATTCTATAATTATTTCAAAATAGAAAGTTAAAGAAAAAGCCTCTAGTTGCAGACCATGCGCTTGGACTGCTTCTTTTACAGACTGCAGCAGTCTGCCTATGAGCAAAAGGCTGCCCTGTTTTTGAGTGTTCCCTTATCCTCTGGTGAGGACTCCAGATAAAGAAGGGATTGTGGATCTTGGCTGACTGACAACCCAGTTAAGTAGGGACTCTTGGGTCTTAGGCTTGATGTGGAGTACAGAATTCATTCATGTTTCTATAATGTGTTCATTTATTAAACAATCATCAAGTGAGTACTCATTGTGTCAGGCCTGTGCTAAGACACTAAAAACTGGATCCTGCCTGCAGGGGGTGTGACTCTAAATTGTTCTTTTTGTCATATTGTGACATGATGGAGCCTGAGAGGTAGATGGTAGAGGTGAATGCAGAGCACTGTGGGACCCCATGCAAGAACAACAACCTCACTAATGGATTCAAAAGCTGAGGCCAAAAACCATTGAAATTAAGTCAAGAGCAGGTAGCCTGTTCTAGGGAGAGTGTTTCAGGTGGAGAAGAGGCCATACTCAAGACACAGACCAAGTGACTGTGATGCAATTAGGGACACAGAGGAGGTCCCTGGGAACTATGGCTTGAAATGAGGCTGGTAATGCCAGAGCCATGAGCAGGAGGTGGGCTGTAGCTCAGAGCAGAGGTGGCCATGCTCCAGGCAGAGCCAAGTATGGTCACCCATCATAAGGCCAAATACAGAGATATTGGCTTCAGATGAGGCAGGATGGAGGCTGAGGAGAGTGAGTTCAAAGGGAAGAGTGAGAAACAGGGCTTGAAACAGTTCCAGAGGGCAGAAGGAGACAGTAGCTCTTCATAGTGTTTAGCCATAGGCTGGGCATAGTCAGAGGATATCAGCGTGCAGCTGGCAAGCAGATATCAACAGACCTCACAGCACCAGCACCAAAATTCTGGCCTAGTGAGCTCATTAAATGTTACAACAGGCTTTGCATATCTCACTGATTAGTGGTTTTGATTAATATTAGCAGCACTACAGAATGGTGCTTGAGGCCTCTCACTTTGAAATTATATACCTTGGCTTCCAGGTCTGGCTTTGATAGTTACAAAAAAAGACTATCTTGAGCAAGCTACTTAATTTCTGATTCTCGGTTTTCTTGCTTATACAATAAATGTAAAGTTAACCTACATCATAGTATTGTTTGGAGGCTCACATAAGACAGGGGTCCCCAAACCCTAACCGGGCTGCACAGCAGGAGGTGAGGAACGAGTAAGAGAGTAAAGTTTCATCTGTATTTGCAGCCGTTCCCCAGCGCTAGCATCACTGCCTCAGCTCCACCTCAGATCATCAGGCATTAGACTCTCATAGGAGCACTGGTCCGTGGTACCAAAAAGTGTGGGGACCGCTGAATAAGGTCATGAGTAAAGGGCTTATAAGAGTGCCAGACACAGAGTAAGTAATACAATTATTGCTGCCATTACCACTACGTCATCATCATCATCACTATCATCATTATTATTTGTCTTGATAATCCTCCAAATGTCCTCTACATCATTTCTACAGCAATCATTTTTGGAGAGGTGAGTTTTCCTAGGTCAGACCACTACCTGCCTATCCCCCTAAAAAAATCAAGCCTCAAAGCAGACATGTTGTAGAAAATTTCCAAGCTCTCTAGCACAGAATCAGAGCAACAAGATCTATATGTTTCTAATGTAAGCTATTATTTCCTTCAGCCTTTTTATGGGCCTGGGTTTGAGTCAAGTCTTTCATTCCTCTTTCCTCCTATAGACACTTGCTCACTCTTTGGAATTGAGGCACCATAAAGAGACATCCCCCAGGGCACACTGAATCAGAAAAGCAAGGAAAGGCATTTCATAGCACTGGAAAACGTCCTTTGATTTTTTTCCAGACCACATTTTTTTTTTCTTCTCCAGTTTGCTTTGTCTCTTAGTTGAAGGATTTTTAAAAAATCACACAAAAGGCTCCATGTATGTTTTAAAAAGTAAAATAGAACCAGCTGAGACTAATTGATTTACAGAGGTGCCATAAATACCTGCCAGGCTATAAAAGCACAATCTCTCAGACATGGTAGAGAAGTGAGAGCTACAATGAGAATACAGCCTCCAGTCCCAGGATGAACACTTCTCAAACATGCCTTGTGCTCATGCCTGTCAGAGTTTAGTGGTTGGACTGAGGATTGGAAAGATAACCTCAAATGAAAATTCTCAGAGAGCCCACACCTTAGTCCAGGTGCTCCCTTATGATTGGAGCCACCCAGCATACACAATGGAGAGAAATGGACAGCCTAAGGAAGGCAGGTAGTCTAGTGGAGGGATGTTGATGGTGTCATGGGAAATTATCTCTTTTCCTGATTAAAAACTGTGTCTAGTCCCATCTTCACTGATTTCAGCCAATTGTGATGATTCACAAGTCCCTATTTGTGCCTTAGAGTTTTCCTCCCTCAAGGTCTACATGTAGGCTTTCCCTTCCTTTGGAATGCCTCCTCTCCCACAGTTGACCACTCTGACTCCTTAGACATCAAAAGATTAACTAATAGAAAATATCAGGCACATAATAACTTCCCAATGAAAGTCAACATTCTCTCTTTCTCTCCAGAGAAGACTTCTGCCCTCTTTTACCCTGTAGAAAGACCCACAAATTTCTTGGTTTTTCTTTTACTTCTATTTTTTCTTCTGCTCTGTCTTCTTTAAAAGTGTTATTTTCTACATGGTCATCGTATATTACCGATATGGGACAATTGAGGATAGTCAGAGCAGTGTGGTGGCTTGGATTCCCTGACAGAGGAAGACTTACCTGATATAAACCTGAAGAGGCTTGACTTCCCCAGGTGTACACCTGAAATAAGATGTCCCTGCCTATACCTTTTTATGAGGCACAGCACAACCCAGCCATATTTGTTTGTCAATCCTTGTCAGAGAACAAAGAGGCACTTTGGGGCTCTAACAGTACCATTTAGGCTCAAAGTGATTCTCTCGCTCCATTGATGATTTCATCACCTTGCATGGACCTGCACACAACCTGGTATGTAGGGTGCTCTGAGATTCAACCCAGCAAACACTCCAGCAAACTACAGTCCCAGTGGAAAAGACTCCTCAAGATCCTGTCTCAGTCCTGGTTGTGTCATTTGTCAGCTGTGTCACCCTGGGATGTCAGAACAGCTGTTGTCACAATATTGGTTGGCACCAAAGCAAAACAGAAGCATGGTAACATACACAGAGACAAGATAGGAAAGAGGTAATAGGTAACTTCTTTCATCCTGAGTAGTTTTCCTTGCTTTCTCCTTGGCCCTTTGAATCAAAGCCTTTTTCTTAGTTACAGAGACTGGTTTATGAAGTCAAAAGTTTAAACATGTCTGGATGGGAGGAGCTGCTAATATGTGTGTGTCAATGTGTGAAGAGAATATAGGGTTCTGAGGTATCTTTTTATTATTTTCTGAAAATACTCCCATAGACACTTTCATTTTTAAGTGTTTTACTATTAAACAGGCCTGGGGAAGGGACAAAGTATCCTAACCTTTCAAGCTTCACTCTGCTATCATTACTAACATGGGAGATCATCAATCTTCACTTCTAACCCCATTGATTTCTGTCCTCTCTATAGGTCAAGCTACTACATCAGGAACCTTAGAAGATAAAATGACAGAGGCACTGTTGCCTTGAGGGCTCACTTGTGGATTGGAGGCCCTTGTTCCTGGGCACTGTCCATTTCTCTGGGCCTTGGTGGTTCATCCAGGCCCTTCCTTCTCATGAGTCTTTCCTCACACCCTTCATGCCTTCCTACTCTGTCCTAGAGGCAGTGGTTTCCCAGTCATGCAACTCATCTGAGATTGTGACCAGAAAGCAGAATTTAGAAGCAGGAGTAAGAATCTGGCCAGAAATTAGCAGTAAAGTGGTTTCCACATAGGGATTGAATTTAGAGGAGCAGAGGGGTGAGTGCTTAGAGCTTCATTATTCTTTCAACAGCATGCAGCCCTGTAGGGATGCAGTGAGAAGAGACTCAGCTGGATCCAGGCTCCCTCACAACTAGGGCCAAAAATGATGCAAATTTTCTTCCACCATGATCATAGCAACAATGGCTCCTCCTGTGCACAAAGAACCATTCTCTGTTGTTTCAAAGTTCCTTTATCTCACCAGTCAGTGCCTCAGGTTCCTTATCAACAAAATGGACAAAACAGTCTGAGTTCATATTGTTGCCCCACCCTCCATATAGCAGGATTGGGCTGTGATCAATTTCTTCAGCCCCATAGATAGGGTGACCAGGTACAGCATAGACATAAATATGTCAAAAAGTGAAATCAGAACATAATGACAGTGTAATAGAAATGATCTTGTACAACATATTGATAATAGTATCTATGAAGATATGATAGCTATTACTTTTGAAAGCTTATCAAATGCCAGTCACAGGGCTTGTGCTTTATATGAATTATTTTATTTAGTCCTTATAACATCCCTATCGGGGTACATACTATTACTTTAATCATTTTGCAAATGAGAAAACTAATCATGTCAATGACTGGGTACGATGAAAAGCAGCCAACATCATCATCACCAGCATCGCCATCATCGTTCTCATCATCATCATTATACCTTCCTCCACCTCTTTCTTTCCTTCTCTTCCTTCCCATCTTTCCCATTCTTCCTCCATTCTTATTTCTTTTCTCCAGTGTGCTCTTAAAATATCCAAACTGACTCAAATATTAAAGCTAAAGGAGTTGCTGATATCCTGCATAATGTAGTTAAGTAAATAATGGAGTGAAAGTTGAAAATGGTAGCTTTTAGCAGGTAGAGACTCAGAAGGGAGACTTGTCCAGCTGGAAAGTATAAAAAAAAATTTTGAGGTGAAGTCCCAGATAATAACCCTTTTCTCTTAGTATGGCCTATGCAAAGAAGTAAACAGTGAAGCCTAAAGTGGCTGCAAAAATTATCTCTTTTGAACAACCTAATTCTAGTAATCTGAGAATTTTAAAATTTCTCTGGAAAGTGTTAGTGAAGGTGAGAGGTAGGGTACAGGAGTCCCATTTTGAATGCTACTTGCATTGACATAGTGCATTCATCCATGGTCTGCATGGCTCTCTGGGCTCCACCTCTCAATGTATGTTTGGAGTTGAATCTGTCCACACCCTGAGAGGTCCAGACTTTCCTGACAAATATTCTGTGGGCATCTCTGAAAGATACAAATCTAAGAGTCAAGTATTCTTGGGTCTGCCACCTACTAGTAGTGTGATCTTGGGTATATCATCCAACCTTCCTAATCTCCAGGTGAAAACATAAGAAGATGATTATATTGTAGAGTATATAAGTGGGACAGGCACCACTTTTACCCCTCTCATATACGAGGTTGTTGTCATTAATGTGTTATTGCATTTCTTTCTTACTGAACCCTGCCCAGGTCTTAGGAGTCCTCAATAGTTATCCACTGGCAGCTGAATATAGTTGGAAAACAAGATAAAACTTCTTTATCATGCAGGTCTTCTTTAACTATTCCCAATTTATTAGTCCCAGAATCACCATTAATGTGGCATTTAGTGTTCTCTTATTCACTAGTGTCCAAGAAAAAAAAAAATCCAAGAAAGTTGAAAAGAATCTACATAAACAATGACAAAGTGTTTAATTTCTGCCATGCTAGCAAGGTCCAATGTAAGCTACATTCATAGCAATATGATTTGTGCCATGGCCAAGAAGAATGAATCTGAGGTAATAAAGGAATAAGAACTTGTGTTTTCCATTTAGTCTTGGAAACAGGGGGACAGTTTGAATTGTATTTGTGTGAGTGGCATAGTTTGCAAAATCTTCACTTTATACTATGGATACAGGTCTATCTTGTTTTAGGAAACCTGATGTATCAACAGAATTTCTAAAAGGCCCCCAACTTAAATGTCCCAATGAGGCCCCATTAACACAAACAGTTCACAAGACTCATCATCCAAACCACTGATGCGGGTTGCCAGTCTTGTTTACTGTCTCTCAACAGTATTTCTGAGAGTTTCTAGAAAATGTTTTCAATAAGTTCATAAGCAAGTTATCTCTCTCTAGGTATGGTTGCTGCTCTTCCTAAATTCTCTGTTCTCCGCCATCATCATTCCTGGTGACAAACATCTTCTGCCTGGGGAGAGAATTATTATTCTTCAGAGTTTAACATTTTCTCAGACACTGTCACAACTTATATTTTCTCTTGGGTTACTATAGTGCCCCCGCTCCTGCACTATGGGTATAATGTTTCTCTCAGGAATGTTAAGGCTCTTCCAGAAATCATCAATTTGTGACTGTCTTTACAAAAGAGGTGAATTTGTGAGATGTCAGTGTACAAGGGTGATGAGTGTTGGGCTATGAAACTTTAGTGATAGACACTTTGTTTTATGTAATGCCACCTTTCTCCTCTGCTTGAGGAGAAACAGTTGACCTGCTCCTGAGGCAAGGTTAGCACAAATTATCTTCCAGGGTTGTTTTTCCTCACAGAAAATGACTTTTGTTAAGACATCCATGTTGCACCTTCACAATTGACACGATTTCTATTATAGTTCGAGGATATTTCTTTGCCTCCATCAAACAAGCTTCTGTTCACCTATCACTTCAGGTTGCTGGGCATCAGGAGATATGTCTGAGTCTTAAAGTCAGGCTACAAATCCCAAGTAAAGGACAGAAGCCTCACTGGCACAAGAGACTTAAGCACAACTGCTGATTAAACATTGAGTTAACAATAAGTGATGTAAATCCAGGGGAGACTCCTGGAAAGACTCCAATCTTGAAACCAAAGTCACATTTATCTCTCATAGTCTAGAAGACTGTGTGCATGTCCAAGATTATGTCCTCTCAGTAGTAATTAAAAGGAACACTTCACTAGTCCCTGCTAGCCTTTGGAGCAATATTGTAATTTTTCTGGACTATGAAAGCAGTATCCAAGCTAAGCATACACACATGGCAAATGGTGAAAATACAATAGCTAAAGGAGCTTAAACACAACTTTTGACCAATAAGTGGATTATGCTGATGCAGAGATGATCCACATGACTAGGCTAAATGATTATAAGCCAGGGAAAAAATGAAAGAGAGACGAGAAGCTACACACCATGAAGCTGACAGAATAATAGACATTACACATTTAATTCAGACAAAACACTAAAAAATAAACAAATGACTAAGAAATACAAAACAAGGCTTGGGGGTGTGTTAGGTGGAAGAAGAATCAGTTGGATTTTCTATAAATATTACCTAAAATGTCCAGGTGGAAAAAATAAGATATGCAGAGAAACAGGAACATGTGGCTCACATACAGCAGAAAAACTAGGCAGGAGAGATTATCTTTGAGGGGACACAAATGTTGGATTTAGCAAACAAAGACATCAAAACACCTAATATAATATGTTCAAAGAACTCAATGTCATATTGAAATAAACAAAGAAAGTATAACTAAAATGGAAAATTCACTAGCGTAGTTCACCAATATATTTGAGCTGGTACAATCAGGAATAAGTGAATTCATGGTAGAACAATGGAGATTATGTAATCTGAGGAACAAGGAACAAAATGAAGAAAAATATTTTTCACATATGATATCATTAAGGATACCATATATGTGTAACTGGATTATTAGGAGAAATAAAAGGAAGAAAGAATACACACACACACACACACACACACACACACACACAAAATAATGACTGAAAACTTTTTTATATTTGATAAAAAAATATTAATCAACACACCTAAGAAGCTCAACAAATGTAAGTTGGATGAACACAGACATAACTAGACATATCATAGCTGAAATTTTGGAAGCCAAAGATAAAAGGAAAACCTTAAGGACAGCAAGAGAAGAATGACTCATGATATACAATGATACACAAATAATAATAATAATAATAATAATAGCTCATTTCTCATCAGAAATAATGAAAAGCAAATCACCATGAGATGACCTACTCAAAGCGTAGAAAGAAAAAAAACTGTCAACCAAGAATCTAATAGTTATACTAGATGACACAGAAGAAGGTAATAAATGAGAACAGATGAACTAAAAAGTCATATAACTTATATAAAGTAAAAAGCAAAATAGCTGAGGTAAATTCATCCATATCATTAATATAATATTAAATGTGAATGAATTAAACAATCCAATCAAAGGGAAGAGATTAGCAGGCTGGATTAAAAAAAAGATCCAACTATATACTGTTTATAAAAGACATGCTTTAGCTTTAGTAATACAAATAAGTTGAAAGCAAAAGGATGGAAAAATATATATCATGCAAACAACCATAAAAGAGCCAAAGTGGCTATAATAATATCAAACACAATAGACCTTTAATTTAAAAAAAAATTACTAGAGATAAAGAGGGGCATTTATACTGATAAAAGGAGCAAACTTCAGGAAAATATGATAAACATAAACATATGCACCAACAAAACAGAAACAAAATACATGAAATGAATCTGACAGATTTTAAGGGGAAATGGACAATTCAACCATAATAAATGGAGACTTTAATACTCCACTTTGAATAATGGATAGAACTAGTCAAATGATAAATAAAAATATAGATGACTTAAACAACTATATAGCAACACTCCAGCCATTGAGAGTAGAATATAGTTTCTTCTCAAGTGTGCATGGACCATTCTCCCCTATATAACTATATTCAAGGCCAAAACGCCAGTCTCAAGAAATTTAAAAAACTGAAATCATGCGAAATATCTTCTTCTTAGACCACAACAGAATAAAACTAGAAATCAATGCAAGAAGGAAATTGGGAAATTTTCAAACATGAAATTAACGTACTCCTGAATAACCAGCAGATCAAAGAAATCAAAAGAGAAATTAGAAAATACTTTAAGATGAATGAAAGTGAAAACATAATGTACCTAAACTTTTGGAATACAATGGGAAATTTATAGCTGCAAATATGTACATTAAGAAAAAAGAAAGATCTCTAATCAATAACTTAACTTTCTATCTTAAGATAATAAAAAATAGAAACAAGTTAATCCTAAAGCAAGCAGAAGAAAGAGACTAATAAAAATTAGAGCATAAATAAATTGGGAATAGAAAAATAAAAGAGAAAATAAACAGGATCAAAGTTGATTTTTTGGAAAAAAAATCAATAAAATTGACAAAATTTAAGCTAAACTGATGAAGAAAAAATAAAATTTCTAAAATTACTAAATTAGGACTGAATGAAGGGCATTACTACTGACCTTATAGAAATAAAAAGGTTTGTAAGAAAATACTAAGAAAAATTGTATGCCAGCATATTGAATAACCTGGATGAAATAGACTGAATCTCACCTTTAAACTCACGATACTTACCAAATTCTGATTTAGAAATGCCAACACTACCACGTAAGTCAGACTTGGGCTTATTGTGGTTACTGGCGTCCTTGAGTCGAGCTCTGCTCACAGGAACCTTTTATCATGCCTAAGTCTCTCCTTAAAAACCTAAGACTGGTATCTTGCCTTGTTCTTGCCTATTCTCCCAGAGGATTGTTCCAGTCTCCTAAATCCCAGACCATCCTCAATGCTAACAACAGACAGTTTTTCAGAGTCTGTCTGTCTTTGCGGGGAAGCTTCTTCTCATGAGACTTACCTAATGCTGACAATCTGGCCATGCTCCCATCAGCCGTCACCCCTACTCTGAGTTACAATATTTCTGCCCATTTCTAACAGACAAATCTATGCTTAGTGCCAACCTACCCAATGTGTGTGTCATTAAAGCCTCACCGCCACTCTGCCCTAGCTGAGCTTTTTATCCCACTGCCCACTCCATGTCCCATCCCACCCATCTGAGCTCATCAGTCTCAGGGGTCCTGAGACTGTAATGTCTGTGATTCAAAAGTAGTAGCATTGCTTTGTAGACTGGATCTATCTGCTATTGCTTCCTATGTCATGGAGTAGGAAAACAGTACTCTCTATGCCAAAGAACCTGTGTTTTAGAAATCATGAGCAGTTTTAAGTTCCCTTCCCTCTCCAGTTTCTAGGTCATCTTTTATTTCTATTATGCATGTGTGTGTCTGACTTATCTCCCTACCTCCTCAACCTCTTGGAAGGTGGCATGTGTGCTTTCCAACCCAGTGGTATAGGGATTTCATTCAGTGAATGAGCTGAGACTTGCTGAGAATCTTCCTCTGAGGCCTGCTTAGAGGTGTACCACAAGACTAAGATGTTCTTGCCCAACAAAAGTAACCTTTTAGGGGCTCAGTACAAGGATGGCAGCAGTTCTCATGCTAAGAAAGCAAACATATCAAATGAGAACAAAAGATGGTCTCCCTCAGGGCAAATGCATGTGTTCCTAGCTTGTGCAGGGGACTGTCCTCTGAGAAGTAGTGGGAGGAGAGAAGCAGAAACAGGACTATGGGGATGAGTCTGTAGAAAGCTCAGCTAGCTCTGTGGATGCCAGATAGTCCATCTCCTTCCAACAGTCCCTCCTGCCTCCTGTACTTAGGTTGGCTCTGCAAAAGACCTTGGCTCCTCAAGGACACACATGGAGCTCCTCCTACCTTTAATTCTACACAGATGTGTCTATTGGTTTTTCTCAAGTCAGGATGTATCCTAGGATATCACTGGGAAAGTTCACCTTTTCTATAGCCGACTGATGCAAACTATCCCAGGATGGGGAAGAAGAGCAGCACAAAATCTCCTCAGACACTGAGCACAATTGGGCAGCTCAGCCATCTAAAACCTTCCTTTAGACCAGGTTTCTCAACCTCAGCACTATATTTCAGGATGGATATTTCTTTGTTGCAGGAGAGCTGTCCTATGCATTGTAGGGTGTTGAGCAGCATCTATGCTTTTACCCATGCTTTCCAGAAGCACACATTCTCCCCATTTGTGAAAAATAAAAATGTCTCCAGACATTAACGAATGTTCTCTGGGGGCCAGATTGCCTCCCAAATTTGGACAAATGGGGACTTTAGATTCAGGCCAACCTGGGTTCAAGTTCCTCAACATCCCTTACCAGCGGCACATCCCTGAACCTTAGTCTGCAACTTAGCTGAGTAAGAATGATGCCACTCACCTCCCTGTTCTGTCTGGGGATAAAAATGAGTGAATACATATGAAGCATCCCTTTCATGAGGGCACTCAGAATGTCTTTCTGTTTCCTCCTGTCCCGTCCTGGATCACCACCACCACATCCTCCTGACCCATTCCCCCTATCCTTTTCAGACCAGCTTTTCCTGGGAAGCTCTGGAAATTGGTCTTGGAATCTCAGAGTCATGTAATTTATGATCTAGAAGAAGTTATTTAGGGTTCTTCTCAAACAACAACTTCATTGTTCAAGCAGACAGAGACCTGGGGAGGGGACAACCTGCCCAAACCTATGAGATAGTGCAGGACAGTGAAAGGATTCTCAATAACTTCCTATCTTCTGAATTAGAGGCTTTCTGCTTCACCCCTCTCCTTGTTTTATATACCCATTACCCCATTGGATTATCTCAATAGCCCTTAGCCATAAGGAGACAGAATAGGGGTGAATAGTCCCATTTTATAGGGGAAGAAACTGAGGTTCAGAAAGCTAAGGAAATCTTTTAAAATCACACAGCTAGTTAGTAATGAAACAAGTACAAAGCTCAGCTGTACTAGCCCCTAACTTTGCGCTCCTTCCAGTGTTCCTGCAGATTGAAAGATGAAGTGTTAGTCCAAAGCCTGAGGCAGAGCCTATAGAAGATACATGTTGAGTCAGATAGAACTTAGCATAAAACAGCAGTTCTGTGGAGGTTACTCATTAGAATAACCAAAGTGGCTTTAAACAAACAAACAAAAACAAATGAAATGAAAGTCAAAGCCTCACCCCAGATCTGGATCACTCATATACTAGAAAGTTCCATTCTGAGGATATAGAGGTACAGTCTAGCTGAAGGCCACTGGTGAAGACACCTCCACCTGCACATGTAGTTCAATGAGGGTGGCCCACTGCCAAGCAGTGCCCATTTGCACCCTGTTCCTACAGATACCTCTTTCTCAGCAGAAGTAATTGGCAGTGACAGTGAAACTGAAGACCCTGGAACTCCCCACTAACACAATTATTAGATATACAAACTAGTGAAAGTCAAGAAAATTAATTTTCTTTCTACCCCAAACACTTCTTGTAATAAAGTGAATTGTACAAATAATAAATTATATGCTTCATTTGCTAGTTCACATTTTTTTTTTCTTTTCATTTTTTTCTTTTGGGATGCAGTAGTCTTTCTTTTTCACTTCAAAGTGTCTATCTTTATTAGAGATTTGATTTGAAATTATAACAAAGATCTCTCAATTCCTCAGAATGCGCAATACCACCATTGGGTCTATGTTACCTTTGCACTTTTTTGGAGGGAGGTGTCATTATTTCTCTCATTCTTTATTTAAAAACATTATTTTAAAATTTATTTTTAAAATGAACTCACAGCATAAATAGGAATAATTTGAGACAAAAAAAAAAACAGAACAGGAGGGAGTAAAGGTCTGAATCTGCAAAGGGGAGTGGAAGTAAGACATACGGAGGAGATAAAGGACTACTGTATATATAAAACTTTCTTTTACATAAACTTAATGGTAATCACACACAAAAAAATCTAGAACTGAGACAAATAACAAAACAAAAGGGAGTACTGGGAAAAACTATAAAATGACACCACATTAAAATAACAGACAGAAACACAAGGATACAAGTAAATATATCAGGAATAAAAGAGAGAAGTTACAATGGATACCACTGAAATATGAAGTATCATACAAGAATACTATGAAAAATTATGTGCCACCAAATTCAATAATCTAGAAGAAATGAACAAGTTCTTAGGAATATACAACATTCCTAGACTGAATCAAGAAGAACAGGAAAATCTAAATAGACTGATCCACAATAAGTAAATTGAAACATTAATCAAAACCTTCCAAAAAGTAAAAGTCCAGGACCAGATAGCTTCACCAGTGAATTCTACCGAACGTTCAAACATGATTTAATACCTGTTCTTCTCAGATTTTTCCAAAAATTTAAAGAAGAGGCAATACTTCTTAACTCATTTTATGAGGGCAACATTACTCTGACACCAAAACCTGGTAAAGATAACACAAAAAAAAGAAAACTATAAAACAAGACCTTTGATAAATATATATGCAAAAATCTTAAACAATATACTAGCAAATCGGATACAACAATACATTAAAAAGATTACACATCATGATCAAATAGGCTTCATCTCAGGGACACAGGGATGTTTTAACACACACAAATTGATTAATGTGATACACCATATGAACATAATAAAGGATCAAGTTTATATTATCACAGTAACAGATGCAGAAAAAGCATTTGACAAGATACAGCATCCATTTGTAATTAAAACACTTAATAAAATGGTCTAGAAGGAAAATACCTCAACATAATAAAGGCCGTATATGACAAGCCCTCAGCTAATATCATATTATATTATATTTAATAGTGAAAACACACAAAAAATTCTTCCATTTAAGATCAGGAACAAGATAAGGCTATCTGTTATCACCACGCTTTTTTTTTATATAGTGTTGGTAGTCCTAGCTAGAACAATCAAGCAAAAGAAAGAAATAAAAAGACATCCAAACTGGGAATAAAGAAGTCAAATTGTAACCTTTTGCAGATGACATGATTCTATATGTGGAAAACCCTGAAGAATCCATTAAAAAACTATTAGAAACAATAAATAAATACAGTAAAGTTTCAGGATGCAACATCAATGTACAAAAATCCATAGAGTTCCTATACACCAACAATTAATTTTCAGAAAAAGAAATGAAAAATAAAACAATTCCTTTTGCAATTGCAATAAAAAGAATAAAAGAGTTAGGAAGCATCTTAATGAAACATGTGAATAACCTATACACTGAAAGACATTATTTAAAGAAATTTAAGAAAATACAAAGAAATGGAAAGATATTTCATGTTCATGGATTGGGAGAATCAATATAGTTAAAATAACCTTATTACCCAAAGCAATGTACAGATTCAATGCAATTGCTATCAAAATCCCAATGACATTTTTAAAGAAATAGAACAAAAAATCATCAGATTTGTATGGAATCTCAAAAGACTCTGAATAGCCAAAACAATCTTGAGAAAAAAGGAATAAGTCTGGAGGTATCACTCTGCCTGACTTCTAATTATACTACAAAGTGATAATAATCAAAATAGCACAGTATGGCAGGAAAACAGACATGGACCAAGGGGAAAAGACTGAGAGTTCAAAAATAAACACCGTATGTATGGGCAAATAATTTTTGACAAAGGAGCAGAAAGTATACAATGGAGAATAGAAAGTCTCTTCAATAAACGGGTTTGAGAAAATTGGAAAGCCACATGCAAAAGAATGAGACTAGATTCCTATCTGTCACCATACAACAAAATTAACTCAAAATGGGACAAAGATCTGAATATGTGACCAGAAACAGTAAATTGCATAGAAGAAAACATAGATACTAAACTCACGGACCTTAGATTTAGAAATGATTTTATGAATTTGATCTCGAAGACAAGGGAAGTAAAAGCAAAAATAAATGAGTTGAGCTATATCAAACTAAAAAGCTTCTACACAGCAACAGAAACCATCAACAAGACAAAGAGGCAATCAACTGAATGGGAGAAGATATTTGCAAACTACACCTCTGATGAGGGGCTAATATGGAAAATATATAAAGAATTCATACAACTTAACAATAAAAAAAAAATCTGATTAAAAATGGGCAGAGAACCTGAACAGGTACTTCTCCCAAGAAGACATACAAATGGCCAACGGACATATGAAAAGATCCTCAACTTCACTAGCTATTATGGAAATGCAAATCAAAACCACAATGAGATGCCACCTCATACCTTTTAGAATGATTATCATCAACAAGACAGGTAATAACAATTTTGAAGAGGTTGGAAGGATAAAGGAACTCTCCTACACTGCTGGTGGGGATGTCAATTGGTATAGCCACTATGAAAAACAGTATGGAGTTTCCTCAAAAAAATTAAGAATAGAATTACCATATGACTCAGCATCCCTCTTCTGGGTCTCGACCCCCCAAATTTGAAACATTTGTAAAGATATACATATTCTGATGTTCACTGAAGCATTATTTACAGTGGCAAGGCATGGAAACAAGTGAAGTGCCCTTCGATAGATTATTGTATTAAGGAGAAGTGGTGCACATATATAAGGGAATATTATTCAGCCATAAGAAAAGATGAAATACTGCCATTTGCAAGCACATGGATAAATCTTGAGATTATCATGCTAAGCAAAATAAGTCAAATAGAAGTTTATTGTTATTTATTATTATTATTATTATTATTATTATTATTATTATTTTTGAACACTTACAACTCCTGGTATTCCAAGGAGTTGTAAGTACTTGTTGTAAGTAAGGTTTCTCATCCTAGTACTAACCAGGCCTGACCTTACTTAGCTTCCACAATCAGACAAGAACAGGCAAGTTCAGAGTGGCATGGCCATAGATCAGACAGAAGTTTAGAATCACATGATTTCACTTATATGTAGGTTATAAAACTGAAAGCAACACACGAGACACACAAACAGAGACTCGTGAACATGAACAATAGTTTAATGGTTACCAAAGGGAAGGGGAAAAGGGGAGGAGATAAGAGTAAAGGGAATCGCATATACAATGACGAAAGAAATTCAACTTTGGGCATTGAACACACAATGCAATATACATATGACATATTATTAAATCGTACACTCGAAACCTATATAATTTTTATTAACCAATATCGCCCCAATAAATGTAATAAAAATTATTTTTTGATTACAGTTAATACATAACATTATGTTAGTTCCAGGTGTACAACATCGCGATTTAGACATTTATATACCTTAAGAAATGATCACCCATGTAAGTCTAGAACCCACCTGAAAATGTACATAGTTATTACATTATTATTGGCTGTATTTTCTATGCTGCAGTTTACATCCTCATGACTATTTTTGTAACTGGCAATTTATACTTCTTAATTCATTTCACCTTTTTCACCCATCTCCCTATCTCCTTCTATCTGGCAACTAACTATCTGTGAACTGTGCCTAAGAGTTTCTGTTTCATTTGTCTCTTTATTTTGTTTTTTAGATTCCACATGTAATTAAAAATATCTGATATTTCTCTTTCTCTGACTTATTTCACTTAGTATAATACCCTCTAGGTTCACCTACATACTGCAAATGATAAGATGTCATTCTATTTTCTAGTTGGGTAATATTATACTGTATATATGTTATTTCTTCTTTATCTAATCATCTAATGATGGATGCTTAAGTTGCTTCCATATTGTGGCTATTGTAAATAATGCTGCAATAAACATGGGGTGCTTATATCTTTTGGAATTAGTGTTTTGTATTTCTTCAGAAAAATAAATACCCAGTGGTGGGATTGCTAGATCATATGGTAGTTTTATTTCTAATTTTTTGAAAAATCTTCATACTGTATTCCATTGTGTCTGCAACAATTTATAATCCCACCAAAAGTGCACGAAGGTTCCCTTTTCTCCACGTCCTTACCAATACCTGTTTGTTGATTAATTGATGATAGCCATTGTGACACGTGTGAGGTGATATTTCATTGTGGCTTTAATTTGCAGTTTTCTGTTGATTAGTGAGGGTGAACATCTTTTCATATGTCTATTGAACATCCATATGTCCTCTTTGGAAAAATGTCTGTTCAGGTCCCTTGCCCATTTTTAGTCGGATTTTTTGGGGGTATTAAATTGTATGAATATTTACATATTTAGGTTATTAACCTGTTATTGGATGTATCGTTGGTGATTATATTCTCCTATTCACTGGGTTGATTTTTCACTGTGTTAATGATTTTTCTTTGCTGTGCAAAAACTTTTTAGTTTGATGTAATCCCATTTTTTTCTTTTGTTACCTTTACCTGAAAGACATATCCAGAACTATATTGCTAAGGACAATGTCAGAGAGTTTACCGTTTTTGTTTTCTTCTAGGAATTTTATGGCTTAGGGTCTTACATTTAAGTCTTTAAATCTTTTATTTTGCATATTGTATAAGAAGTGTTTTAGTTTCCTTTCATGCATGTTATTTGTCCAGTTTTCCCCAAATCAATTATTGAATAGACTGTCTTTACCCCATCGTGGATCTTACATCTTTTGCCATAGATTAATCGATGAGGGTTTATTTCTGGATTCTCTATTTTGTTCCATTGACTTATGCATTTGTTTTTATGCAGTACCATGCTGTTTTGATTACTATAACCTTGCATTATAGTTTGATATCAGGTAGTGTGATATCTCCAACTTTATCTTTTTTCCCCAAGGTTGTTTTAGCTATTTGGGGTCTTTTGTGGTTCCATATAAATTTTAGGATTATTTGTTGTAGTTTTGTGAAAAATGTCATTGGTATTTTGATAGGGTTTGTGTTAAATCTATAGATTGCTTTGTGTAGTATGGACATTTTAACGATATTAAGTCTTCCTATCCATGATATGGCATATACTTAATTTATTTGTATCTTCATTAATTTCTTTCCGAATACACTTTCTTTACCTCCTTGGTTAAAGTTATTCATAAGTATTTGATTCTTTTTCATGCAATTGTAAATGGGATTGTTTTTTAAATTTATCTCTGATAGTTTTGTATTAGTTAAAATGAAACCTATTTCTGAGTATTTACTTAGTATTTTGATACTTTATGGATTTCATCTAACAGTTCTACTAGTTTTTTGGTGGAATCTTTAGGGTTCTTTATACATAACATCAAGCCATAGGTATAAAATGACAGTTTTCCTTCTTCCTTTCAGAATTTGATGTTTTTTACTCCTTGCTTTTGTCTGATTGTTATGGTTAAGACTTCCAATACTATGTTCAATAAAAGTAGTGAAAGTGGACATCAAATTGTTCTTGATATTAAAGAAAACTTTTAGATTTTTACTCCTAAGTAGGTTAGCTGTGGGTTCGTCCTACATGGCCTTTGTTATGTTGAGGTAAATTTCCTCTGTCACCACTTTGCTAAGAGTTTTTATCATAAATGGATGTTGGATTGTGTCAAATGCTTTTTCTGCATCTATTGATACAATTATATATGATTTTTATCTTTTATGTATTGTATTGTGTTTTGTGTTAATTAATTTGTGGTAATTAAAAGAAACTTACATCCCAGGAATAAATCTCGCTTGGTCATGGTGTATGATCTTTCTAATACATTGCTGGATTTGGCTTCCTCCTAATATTTTGTTGAGAATTTTTGCATGTATGTTCATCAGGGATATTGGCCTATAATTTTCTTTTTTTGTAGTGTCTTTGTCTGGTTTTTGTATCAGGATAAGTTTGGCTCATAAAATTAATTTGGGAGCCTTTCTTCCTCTTTAATTTTTTAGAATAGTTTGAGAAAGATAGTTATTAATTTTCTGAAGGTTTGGTAAAATTCACCTTTGAAGCTATCTGGTCCAGAACTTTTGTTTATTGAGAGTTTTTTTTTTTTTAATTTAAATTCATTAGTACTTACAGGTCTGTTCAGATTTTCTGTTTCTTTTTAATATATTATTGGTAGATTCTATGTTTCTAGGAAATCATCCATTTTTTTGAGGTTGATATATTGGCATATATCATCATAGTCTTTTCTCATAATCCTTTGTATTTCTGGTTCTGGTTGCCATTTCTCATTTTTTATTTCTGATTTTATTTATTCACACCTCTCTTTTTCTCTTGATGAATGTGGCTAAAGATTTATCAATTTTGTTTACCTTTTCAAAGAATAATCTTTTGGGTTCATCGATCATTTCTATTTTTTTTTTAGTCTCTATTTCTACTCTGATTTTTATTATTTTCTTCTACTTTGTTATTTTCCTAGTTCCTTTAGGTGTAAGGTTCAATTTTTTTCTTTGAGTTTTTTTTTTTTTTTTGGCTTCTTGTTGTGGGCCTGTAATGCTTTGAATTTCTTAGAATTTTTTTGGCTGTGTCTCAGATTTGGGGTCATTTGTTTCAAGGAATCTTTTGATTTATCCTTGATCTCATCATTAATCCATTCATTATTTTAGCCTCCACGTGCTTGTGTGCCAGTTTTCTTCTTGTAATTGATTTCTAGTTTCATACCATTGTGATCAGAGAAGATGCTTCATATCATTTCAATCTTCTTAAATTTATTGAGACTTGTTTTATGACCTAATTTTTGGTCTATTGTGGGAAATGTTTAATGTTCCCTTGAAAAGAATATATTCTACTGCTTTGGGTGAAATGTTCTAAAATATCTATTAAGTTCATCTAATCTAATATGTCATTTAAGGCCATTATTTTCTTGTTGATTTTCTGTCTGGATGATACAGCCATTGATGTCATTTGGTTGTTACAGTTCCTTACTATTATTGTGTGACTATCAGTTTCTCTTTTTATATCTGTCAATATTTGCCTTATACATATGTTTACTTCTGTTGGGTGTGCAGATGTTTATGAGCTCTATCCTCTTATATGATTGATCCCTTTATCATTAAGAAATGCCCTTTGTCTCTTGTTACATACTTTGTTTTAAATCTATTTTGTCTGATATAAGTATTGCTACTCCAGCTTTTTTAAATTTCCTTTTGCATGAAATATCCTTTTCCATTTCTTTACTTTCAGTTTGCGTGTCTTTTGATCCAAAGTTGGTCTCTTATAGGCAGCACATGTACAAGCCTTGTTTTTTTTATCCTTTCAGACACCCTATATGTATTTTGATTAGAGCACTTAGTCCACTAATGTTGAGAGTAATTATTGAAAGATATGTAGTTATTGCTATTTTATTAATTGTTTTCTACTTGTTTTGTAGTTCTCTGTTCTATATTATCTTATTCTATTCTCTTGTATGTTAATGACTTTCTGTAGTCTTATGTTTAGATTCCTTTCTCTTTATTTCTTGTATGTTTTCTTTAGATTATTGATTTGTAGGTACCATGTGCTTCCTGTATACTAAGCTATGTTTCTAGCAGTCTATTTTTAAGTGATGGTCACTTAAATTTGAACAAATTCAAAAATCATTATCATTTTTACTCACTTCCTTCATGTTTATGTTTTTTTGTCATTAATTTTTACTTCTTTTGTGTGCGCTTGTGTGTAGCCCTTAATTTATATTTGTAATTACTTATGATCTTCCTATTTTTGTCTTTAACCTTTGTACCAGTTTTATAATTGGTTAATCCATTGCTTTTACTAAGTGTTTGTCTTTGTCAATGAGAAATAGTTTCTTTCCCAAATTTTCTTATTTATATTTTCAATTTTTAAAAATCTATTTAAAGAAATTCCTTTAACATTTCTTGTAATACTGGCTTAGTGGTGATAAACTCCTTAACTTCTGCTTGTTTGGTGAAGTCTATCTTTCCTTTAATTATAAACGAAAGCCTTGCTGGGTAGAGTAATCTGGGTTGTAGTTTTTTTTACCTTCCCTAACTTTGAATATTTCATGCCATTTTATTCTATCCTGCAAAGTTTCTATTGAAAAGTCATCTGACAGATGGGAGAAGGATTGGGGGGCTGGGTGAAAAAGGTGAAGGCATTAAGAAGTACATGTTGGTAGTTACAAAATAGTAATGAGGATGTAAAATACGGTGTAAGGAATATAGTCCATAATATTATAATATGTTTAGTGCCAGGTGGGCACTAAACTTTTCTCTTGCTACTTTTAAGATTATCTATTTGTCTTTAACTTTTGGCATTTTAACTATAGTGTGCCTTGGTGTTGGCCACTTTGGGTTCATCTTGTTTGGGACTCTGTGCTTTCTGAACTTGTATGTCTATTTTCTTCACTAGAATTGAAAAGTTTTCAGTCATTATTGCTTCAAATGAAATTATGACCCCTGGTTTCTTTCATCTTCTACTGGTACCCATAAGATGTGGATATTGATATGCTTGATATTTTCCAAGAGGTCCCTTAAACTACCCTCATTTTTTAAAATTCTTTTTTTCTTTTTGCTGTTCCAATTGAGTGTTGTCTGCTATCTTGTCTTACAGAACATTGGATCATTGCTTTGCTTCATCTTATCTATCAGTGATTCTCTGTAACGTATTCTTCATTTCAGTTATTGTATTCTCCAGTTTTGATTGGTCGGTGTGTTTTTTTATGTTTTTTTTTCTATATCCTTTATAATGTTTTCTATCTTATTTATGGTGTTCTCACTAAGTTCTTTCTACTTCCAACTTTATCGAGCATCCTTATAACCAGTGTGTTGAACTCTATATCTTGTAGATTGCTTGTTTCATTTCATTTAGGTTTCTTTTCTGGAGTTATTTTTTCTTGTTCTTTCATTTGGGACTTGTTTCTTTGTCTTTTCATTTTTCTGCCCTCACTCCATGTTTATTTTATATATTAAGTAGATCTGCTACACCTCCCAGTCTTTACAGAGTGGCCTTATATAAAATGTGTACTGCGGGGATCAGTGGCACAGTCTCCCTGGTCACCTGAGCTGGGTACTCCAGGAATGTCCCCTCCGTAAGTTTTGTGTGCTGTCTTATATTTGGCTTCAGTTGCTGCTGGCATGTCAGCCCTTAGAGTATGTGAGGGCTGGCCATGTCTACAGTGGAGGAGCTACTGTGTGGTGGCTCCTTAGAGTATGTGAGAGCTGGCCATGCCTACAGTGGAGGAGCTACTGTGTGGTGGCTGTCCCCACAGAGCAGGAGTCACTTTAGCAGTCTCCGGTGCCAGACATGTCTTTTTGGATTTGTCAGTTGTGAATCTGATTGGGTGGTGCTCTGGTGTGGTCTGTGTGTTGGGTGTTGGGACTGGACCCTCTTGGAAGAGGCTCTGGTGCATGGCAAGAACAGCAGTTGCTTGTGCCAGGCTTTGGGCTGATTGGTAGGGGCTACAAAGGGATCTGCGATTCGTTGCCACTCGTTCTGGGCTTTGAGGAGTTTTGGAGAGGCTATATTGTGAACTGAAGTTGTCTACATCTTGGAATACTTTGGCACTACAATGAGAACTGAAGGCAGTCACCACTATGTTGAGCTCATGGGAACTTTGTTGAAGCTACATTATAGGCCAAGACTGGCTGCTACTTATGCCAGGTTTGGGACCACATAATGGGAGTTACAATACAAAAAGAGACTGGTTATGCTTATATTGGACTTTGGGCTACTTGGCAGGAGCTGCAATACATGCCAAGGCTTGCTGCTGCTTTGTGGGGTTAGTGAACATTTGGGAAAGTTTGTAGCACAAGCTGAGGGTGGCCACCACATTTACGGGGTTTGAAGACCATTAAGAAAATATGCAGTTAATGTCTAAGACAGCCACCACTTGTTTGGGGTTTATAACCTTTTGATTGAGTCTGCAGCATGTGTCTCCACAGATCATTCCTATGAAGGAGCTACAAGAAGAGCCTCAGGCTGGATGAGCAAGGCCTCAGAGAATTATCTGGGTGTGGTGAGCAATATTAGGCATGTTAATGGAAAGCACAGATTTGGTGTCTGTCTGCACCAGAGAGGCTCGGTGGAGGAGGGATCAACAAGGGAACAATGGCACCTGTCAGCACTTTCATCCTCAGAGACAATTTTCCTGACCCCTGCCCCTCTAGCATTCTACCTGAAGTTAGTCAATTTAGTTCCTACCTTTACATCCCTGGCATTTTTTGAGATGTTGCTTCTGTCCTGGATCTTAGAGTGAGTTTGTGAGTGAGGAAGTCTGTGTGCAGACCCTTCAAGAGCAACACATTAGTGTCTAGAAGCCCTTTGTCTTCATTGGATGAAATTCTCACTGTTTTTCACAGACAGATATTATGAGGATTCCTTTTCCTGGAACTATTACCCCAGCCTGATGAATCCAATGTAGGGCTGGGCCCCTTGCTCCTCAGGGGTTATCTCTGCAGCCAAGATATTCCTCCCATTATTAATGGCCACATCAATGGTGTGGGACTGGTCTGCATCTCCACCTCTCCTACTAGTCTCAATGTGGCTTCTTCTTATATTGCTAGTTATAGGAATTCTGTCCAGCTGGTCTTCAAGTGGATCTCATGAAGGTTGTTCTATAAGTTGGTTGTAATTTTGATGTAATCATGAAAGGAGGTAATCTCAAAGTTTACCTTTTCTGCCATCTTAACCAGAAATCTGGATGCAATAGACTTAATTCACGAAACAGTGAAAGCTAATATTTCTCCTCTTCCCATAGGATATTTAGTGAGGTTTTGTGTTCCAGGTTCTGGGATCTTTTTCCTCAGCCAATGTCAGCAGTATTTGCATTTGGAAGTTCTGGGAACATAGAAACATATTCACTCAAGAAAACAATCAGCTGCTGCCAAGAGTTGGATGCCTCCTCATCAGATGCTCCATATTGCTCCAAACCAGTGATTTTCAGCTTGGTCTGTGTCAGCATTTTGCTCAGTGGTTGCTTATTCAGAAGAACATGTATGAATGTGCTCAGAGGATGAACAATGGAAGCTTTTATACTCCAAGGATAAAAGATAGGCATGGCAAGCCCTGGAAGGAAGTTGGATTCCAACAATGAAAGACAAAGGAACTGTGAGTTCAAAATAGCAGGACTAGAAACTTAGAGGTCTACATGCTGAGGTCCACAGCCTTGGGAGCTGTAGTGAAGAAGGAGGTGGTTGCATTTGGCCTGACTGGTAGTCAGTGAAAAGGGACATAAGTGGGAGCCTTGGAAAATGGGCATCTTTATATCAGAGGGCATATCTGTGAATGATAGACTGGAAACTAGAGGTCCATCTTCAAATAATGCCAAGGAGGGGAGAACATTCCAATTAATCAAATGACTAAATGTCCTCCCAGATTTAATTTTACATGGAAAATTATAGGAAAATTATATTTATTGTGCTTAAGTGTCAGGGAGGAATTCTTGTGGTTTACAAGATGAAACCATAAGACCATTCACATGGTTTGACCAAGATATGTAACATGTATTGTCTAATTTGATCTCAAATGTAGTTGGCATCCTTGAAAATTTGTATCTGTCATCTTAACAGGGAAGGAATTGGATTCTGACAATGGTCACGTAGTATGTAGAATTCTCATTTTCATTCTTGTTTTATAAGTGAGAATTCTGATACTCAGAAAAAATGACTTGCTTCAAATTAAACAGCTTGTAAATGCTGAGATTTGGACCCAAATTCAAACACATTCTTAACCTCCTTAACTAATATAGAAAACAGGTAACCATTGTAAGCCTGAGGGCTTGGAACCCAGCATGCCCTCTGATTTGCTCGGTGAGCATGAGCCTTCATAACCTTTCCTCAGTCTTCCATTAGAAATAAAAGGCAAAGTGCTCACTTGTTCACAGTATATCCCAGTAGGTAACATGGTGAGCAGAAAGACAGCAAGTTTTAGTGGGATTAAATCTTAGATCAATCACTTATTAGCTGTGAACTTTAAAGCAATTTTTTAAAGATCTCAAAGGTTTTATTTTCTCAACTTTTAAATAGATTCTAACAAGACTAATCTCACAAATCTGTTGTAAAGATTGTACACAATAATTTCATAGTGGTGGGGACACACACAGTAGACACTCACAGGGAGTAGTTGCTTTGCAACTTGAAGCCATGAGCAAGAATTGTTTTCTGATTTTATTTGTCAGATGACTGAAGAGCTCAGCCATTAAATGTAGTTAAAAAGAGAAGCCTGTGGATGCATGCAGGATCTTAGATCTCTGTCAGCCTACAGAAAGGGATTCTAAGTGAACCTGTGGGCTGTTAACATTGACACATGCTGAGGGATATTCTCCATGGTGAACAAACACATTAGAATGATGAAATCCTAAAAACTTTGTTTCACATGCAGTGGTTAATTATGAACAAAACATGATGACTTCATTTGAATGGGGGCTAATAGTGAACAGATGTGTTGGCAAAAAAAAAAGACCACAAAATGCTGCCTCCAAAAACGTAGTTACATTCTGTAAACTCTGAAACTTGTTCTCACTTTTTAGTCCCTGTAAGTACTAGTTGATACTGAGGAAGATGGCTAGCAGGAAATGGAGCATGACCAAAAAAGGGGTTTATACTCCTGTGACACTGAAATATTGCCACTAGTTGCCCCCAACAGGATGAAAATGAGATGTATGAAAAGAAAATGGGTGGAGGAGGGCAAGACTCTTGAAACTTATCTAAGAGGCATCTACATGGGGATCGGCTCTTAAAATTGATTCTCATACTGCTAAAAGAAATCAACAAGGAAAAAAGAAAGTGAACATTCACTGAGCTAGTATCTAGACATTCATTATACCAGATTTCACACGCACACATATAACATATATACACTGTTTTATAATATCAATCACTTTCTAAAGTGATTAACATTTTATTTGTTTTTTGCTTTTGCTTTTTTTGTTTTGTGTGGTTTGGTTTAGTTTGTTTAGCAAAAATGTGGTTGAGTGTTTTAGTTTTAGAGTTTGAAGCAGAGTTTAGCGAGTATATAATTAATAAAAATTGCAGATGACAGTGCGCTCTGAGAACATCCTTAATTTTTATAAAATTAATTATGATTCAATTGCATGGAAATTCATATATAATGAAATTTTGTGTCTAGGTCAATGTAGGGACAAAATATAGATAACATAGTAGAAATTTAACACAGGAGAAGTATACAAGTTTAAGTTTAAGGCATTAGCAGAAATTGTGGTGAGAGATACAACTTCCAAGGGCATGGAATTAGAGACAAGTAAAACCAAAAGGACATGGCTTTACTTGATTTTATTAAAACTACAAAAATACTAAGGTTACAAACTATTGGTCCCATGTTATTAGAAAATCAAAGTTCAAAAGAATAAAGGAAAAATCACTAAGTAGGAGAATGAGCATTTAAATCCAATTACTTTTTTTATTAGAGGCTATCAACTTTCTTTAATGGCAAAGGTGATAGAAATTTATGAAGATGGTTACATGAAGCAGGAAATAACATAGCATGACCTCAGATAGAGGTACAACATTGTACCTCTCATTCCTCTATGATATGTTTTTTATTCTATTGACAAAATGGAAACTTTCAAAAGGGAATCTTCATATCTTCCCACCAAAGTCTTCAATCTTCTGTATCTCTACCATTATTCTGAATCTTCCCTGTGTCACAACAAATGAACTCTTTACTTATGTAAGGCCAAACTCTTTCCCTGTGCCTGTGATCCCATTCTTGACTTTTTACTCTAGAATATTGCTTCCTGGCTTGTTCTCCTCTTCCTCATATATAACCAATTTTCCCCTCAGCAATAGATCAATTCTCTCATCATACAAATACACAATAATGTTTCTCTCTCTTCATCACACATTTCCCTCTGACTACTGTACCATTTCTCTGTTGATATTTTAACAAAAGACCTCAGTAGCTGTTTTGTACTTATTGTCTTCACTTCTCTTATATTCTCTTGAGCCCACTCTGATCAGGCTTCCAACTCCTTCAATACACCAAAGCTTCGCTGTCAGTCACCAGTGATTTTCATGTTGTCAAATCCAATGATCATTTCTCAATTTTCACTTTATTGGATCTGTTTTCTGCATATAACACAGTTGATTATTTTCTCCTTTTTAAAATACATTCTTCACTTTGTTTCTGGGACATCATTTTCTTGGTTATCCTCTTTTTCTGATGGTCTTAAATAAAAATAACATCTCCCACATAAATTTTATTTTTTATTTTAATTTTTCAATTAGAGTTCACATTAAATATTATTTTATATTAGTTTCAGGTGTACAGTATAGTGGTTAAAAAATTATATAATTTACGAAGTGATGCCCCTTGATTAGTCTAGTACCCACCTGGTACTAAACATATAATATTATTGACTATATTCCCTATGCTGTATTTTATATCCCCATTACTATTTTGTAACTACCAACTTGTACTTCTTAATGCCTTCACTTTTTTCACCCAGCCCCCCAATCTTCCTCCCATCTGGCAATCACCAACTTGTTCTCTGTGTCTATGAGTCTGCTTCCATTTTTGTTGTTGTTATTATTAGTTTATTTTGGTATTTAGATTCCACATATAAGTGAAATATGGTACTTTTCTTTCTCTGTCTGACTTCTTTCACTTAGCATAATACCCTCTAGATCTATCCATGTTTTTATAAATGGTAAGATTTCATTTTTTAAGGTTGAGTAATATTACATTATATATATGTACCACAACTTCTTTATTCAGTCATCTGTGATAGGCACTTAGGTTGCTTCCATATCTTAGCTATTGTAAATAGTGGTGCAGTGAACATAGGATTGCATATATCTTTTTGAACTACTGTTTTGTTTTTTCCTGGGTAAATACCCAGAAGTACAATTGCTGTGTCATAAGGTAGTTTTATTTTTAATTTTTAAAGAAAACTCCAAACTATTTTCCATACTGGCTGCAATTTGTTATCCCACTTACAGTGCATGAGGATTCCATTCTCTCCACATCCTTTTTTGATTTATTGATGATAGTCATTCTGATGGGTATGAAGTGATATCTCCTTATGATTTTAATTTGCATTTGTCTGATGATTAGTGACATTGAACATTTTTTGGTCATGTGTATGTCCTCTTTGGAGAAATGCCTATTCAGATCCTTTGCCTTTTTTTTTATTAGATTTTTTTTGGGGGGGGGATTGAGTTGTATGAGTTCTTTATAAATTTTGTATATTAACCTAAGTCTTTTTAATAAGAAAAATTCTGATTTATCAGGACTACAAAACTGACTACCCTATTGGCCTAGGAACATGACCAGATTGCATGAGACTTGACCAAGTGTGTATATTTTATTTCCATCATAAGAGTCACTGATGCATATTTAGTCTACTTCTTAAGTTGTTTTCTCCTTAACATATTATAATTTACCTATTTTTTAAAGAAATTAATGCATACTAATTATAAAAATATAAAAAATCTTAAAAGTACAAAAACATATTTTGAATAAATTTGTCAGACAAAATCCCGCATAAGAACATTACTAAGAGTGGATGACCATCATTACTGACATCTTCATATACAGGCACCAACTACAGAATTCTATAACATTGATATCGAAATTTAAATCAACATATTTATTATGAAAATATAAATTTTCCCAAGATTAATCTCTATATAATATAATTACAAAAGAAAGTCCAACAGGATTTATTACAGACTAGATAAACTGCTTCTAAATTTTATATGTAAGAGCATAGAGCCAAAAATAGCCAAATAGGAAAGAAGAAGGTAGAAAATGTACTCTATTACATATTAAAACTGCTAAAGATTTTAGCAAAATAGAGCCCATGCTGTTATGGTTCAGTAATATGCAAACATACAATAAATTATCCAAGGAAAAAAATAAAATTGGAATCTATACCATGTTGTGCACAATAGTCAATTCCAAGTGAACTAAAACTTAAATAAGTATAGAAAAGTAGTGTAAATCTAAAAGAAATATAGGAGATTATATTTAATACCTAAGGTTGGGAGGGAAGAATTTCTTTAAAAAAAATACAAACTTTAAAGGAAAACTTAGTAAATTTACCCATATTATAATTAAAAACAAGTGGCATTTCTGGCTATGGTAAAGAAGATTACAAAACTTCTCCCTCAGAAAACCAAGTTTAAAACTAAGCAAAATTATCAAAAACTGGTTTTTTGGGCTTCTGTAGAAGGACTAAAGGTAAACAACAAGTTAAGAGGTGTTTATTTAGTCTACAGCCATGCCACCTTGAACAAGCCCGATCCTGTCTGATCTCGGAAGCTAAGCAGGGTCGGGCCTGGTTAGTACTTGGATGGGAGACCACCTAGGAAGACCAGGTGATGTAGGTGTAAAGAATTAAAAATAAGGGATTGTAACCTTATAAGGTCCTTGCAATCTGTGAGGTCAACCAAAGGTTGCCTCGCCTAAAATATATATATATATATATATATATATATATATATATATATATATATATATATATATATATTTATTAATAAATAGCTGCTGAAACTTTGGGTAAAAACCATGGGGGTCTGAGGCCCCATAGCTCTGCTAGCCTAAGGTTGTTAGTCTTGGTTGTAATGAGTGGCAGACCAAGCAGAAACTTAAGGGGAATACCTTGCAAATTAGTGAGCCCTGGGAGGGTTAGATAAACTCTACACATACCCTTGGAAGACATACCCTTGGAAGACTCTGCATGCACAAGGAAGACCTATGAGGGCCAAGGGAAAGTAAAAGCCAGGGTTAGACCTGAGAACTACCTGAACTTTGATTGTGCCCCCTTTCCCACACTCAGATGCATCACATAAAGTGGAAGTCTTACATTTTGACTTACATTTGAGCACAAACTTTCCTCCATTGTTAGCTGATCACTAAGCTATTCAGACACTGGGGCATTTCATAGGAAACCTTCAGTGGCCACACTTGACAGGGAAGAAGAGTCTACAGATAAGCCCTAGGCAAGTTAATAAACAAACAAAACTCCCTCAAGACAAAAGTTTCAGAATCCAGAATACATTATCTCATAGCTTCATTTATTTTTAATAACAGAAAATTATGACATGCAAAGAAACAGGAAAGTGGGACCCATACTCAGCAGAGGGAAAAAGCAGTCAATAGAAATTGACTCCAAGTGGTCCCAGATATTGCTTTGGGCACACAAAGACTTTCAGCTGTTGCACATTAAAAGATAAAAGGAAATGGTGTTTAAAAATTAAAAGAAAATATAATAACACTAATTCTACAAATAAGATATCTGTATAAAGAATATCAATTATAATAAAAGAAGCAAATGTAGATTTTAATAGCTGACAAAAATTATTAAATGATTTCAAAATAATATTTGAAAAATAATAATCAGTGAATTTGATTGATTTTTAGAAATTATCTGATGTGAAAAATAAAAAGAAAAATATTGAGAAAAAATGGACAGAGACTCAGATACTTGTGGGACAACATGAAGCACTCCATCCGGGCACATTTAAGACTCTTCTAAACACGCAGAAAAATGTTGCTCTCTCTTGTCCTATATTAGTGGCCACCTACCAGTCATGGCCAGTGATTTCCAGATGCCTTCTGGTGCAATGCCTTCAAATTCTCTGCTTTTGTTTTTGAAATTTAAAAAATTATTGTATTTTTTTAATCAATGCCTTATTTGTTTATTCTTCCTTTTTATTAAATCACATGATACATATTATTTGACACTGTGTGGAGAAAGAAAGATAACCACAGTCAGGCTCCCACCCGACACCCTTAGCAGCTAACTTCAGAGAGGAAGAAACTCAGCACTTCTCTCTTTATGTAACTGTGTGCTGGGTGTGCATGCACGGGCTTCTAACTTGGCAGTATGCACTATTGTTTAACTGGTGTACAAAAGGCACAGCTGCTGCCATGCGAGGGGGTGCCGTCTCCTTGCTGGATAACAAATAAAGAGCTATGTTGCAGTTGCCTAAGGCTCCTACCCTAAATAAAGACCTATGTTGCAGTTGCCTAAGGCTTCTGGCATTTTTTTCCAACTGCCTGAGTCACATACCCCCTACCTGGGACCCCTGAATCTGCAACAATACAGCCACTGACCACATTTACATTGTTTTTGCCTCACTCTGCCTTTATAGTTTTTAAATTTAATTTAATTAACTTTTAAAGCAGTTTTAGATTCACAAAAAAATGAAAGAAAAGTGCACAAATTTCCCATACACTTGCTGTTCCACATATGCATAGCCTTTCCCATAATCAACATTCCTCACTAAAATCATATATTTGTTAAAAACTGATGAACCTACATTGACACATCATAATCACCCAAAGTTCATAGTTTATATTATGCTCCACTTTTGGTGTTGTACATTTTATGGCTTTGAACAAATGTATAATAATATATATTCATAATTATGGTATAATAAAGAATTTCACAGTCTTAAAAATTTGCTGTGTTCCATCTTTTCTTTCCTTCTCCCTCCCCAAGCCTGGAAACCACTAATCTTTTTACTATCTCCATGATTTTGCCTTTCCCAGAAAGTCATATAATTGGGATCATACAGTATATAGCCTTTTCAGATTGGTTTCTTTTACTTAGTAATATTTAAATTTCCTCATGTCTTTTTATGACTCAATAGCTCATTTATTTTTGGTGCTAAATAATATTCCATTGTCTGGATACAACATAGTTTATTTATTCATTCACCTACTGGAAGGACATATTGGTTGCTTCCAAGTTTTGTCAATTGTGAACAAAGTCGCTATACATACGTGCAGTTTTTTGTGTGAACATACATTTTCAACTCTCTTGGGCAAATAGTGAGGAGTGCAATTACTGGATCATATGATAAGAATATGTTAAGTTTTATAAGATGCTACCAAACTGTCTTCCAAAGTTGCTGTAAGACTGCATTTCTACCAGTGATGAATACGAATTCCTGTTGCTCCACATTCTCACCAGCATTTGACGATGTCAGCGCTTCAAATTTTGGCTATTCTAATATATGCGTAATGGTATCATATTGTTGTTTTAATTTGCAATTCTCTGGTGTCATGTGATGAAAAACATCTTTCATAAACAGAATATCTTCTTTGGTGAAGTATTTTTTAAGATCCTTAGCCCATTTTAAAAATCAAGTTGTTTTCTTATTGCTGAGTTTTAAGAGTTCTGGATATGTTTTGGATAATGATTCTTGATCAGATGTGGGTTTTCAAATATTTTCTTTCAGTCTGTGACTTGTCTTCCCATTCTTTTGGCATTGTCTTTCACAAAGCAGAGTTTTTAATATTAATAAGGTACTGTTTATCAATTTTTTTAAATATCATCTTTGCTATTTTAGCTAAAAAGTCATTGCCATACCTAAGGTCATTTAAGTTTTCTCCTAAATTATCTTTTAGGAGTTTTATAGTTTCTATTTTACATTAGGTTTGTGATCCATTGTGAGTTAATTTTTGTGAAGAGTGCAATATTTGGGTCTAGATTATTATTTTTTTCATGTGGATGTCTAATTGTTCCAGAACCATTTGTTGAAAAGACTAAATTTGTTCCATTTTATTGCATTTGCTCCTTTGTCAAAGATCAATCGGCATATTTATGAGTTTATTTCTGTGTTTTCTATTCAGTTCCATAGATATGTTTGTCTATTCTTTTGCCAGTACCATACTGTCTTGGTTACTGTAGTTTCATAGTAAGTAAATCTTGAAGTCAGGTAGTGTCAGTATTCCAATTTTATTCTTCTTCTTCAGTATTGTGTTGGCTATTCTGGGTATTTTGCCTCTTTATATAAACTTAAGAATTATTGTGTTGATATCCATAAAATAACTTGCTGGGATTTTAATTTATAGTTTTTTTTTCTTATATTGATATTGTACATTGTTCGTTAGAGTTATACCTAAATATTTCATTTTCAGGGTTGCTTATATAAATGGCATTGTGTTTTTAATTTCAAATTCTATTTGTTCATTGTTTGTATACAGGAAAGCAACTGACTTTGGTATACTAACCTTGTAGCCTACAACCTTGCTATAATCTCTTATTAGTTCTACAAGTTTGTTGTTGATTCTTTTGAAGTTTGCACATAGAAAATCATGGTATCTCTGAAAAAAGATGATTTTGCTTCTTCCTTCCCAGTCTGTATGTCTTTTATTTCCTTTTCATGTATTATTGCATTACTAGTACTTCATCATGGTGTTAAAAAGAATTGGTGAGAGGAAATATCCTTGCCTTGTTCTTCATCTTAGTGTCAAAGCATCTACTTTTTCACCATTAAGTATGATATTAGCTATAGTTTGTTTTGTAGATATTCTTTCAGAAATTGAGAGTGTTCCACTCTATTTTGAGTTTACTGAGAGATTTCATCATAAACGAGTATTGGATTTTGTCAAATGCTTTTTCTACATCTATCTGTATGAATAAGTGATTTGTTTTAGCTTGTTGATATGGTAGATCACATAAATTGATTTTTCAATGTCAAATCAGCCTTGCATGTCTGGGATAAACCCCACTTGGTCATTATGTTTATATTTTATATATTGCTGGATTTGATTTACTAATACTTTGTTAAGGATTTTTAAATCTATGTTCATGAGTGATATAGGTCTGAAGTTTTCTTGTAAAGTCTGCCTGATTTTAGTACTAGGGCAATGTGATCTCACAAAATGAGTTAGGAAGTATTCCCTCTGCTTCCATCCTCTGAAAGAGACTATAGAAATTGGCATAATTTCTTCCTTGAATATTTTCTAGAATTCACTAGTAAAATTATGTGAGATTTTTGAGTGCTTTCTCATGAAACACAATCTGGAATGTATCTTTATACTAAAGATATGTTCTGTGGAATCTTTTAAAAATGATTATCTGGACACTTCTATTCCCTTTCTTTTGCTTGGTGTGGATTTTTTGGGGTGTTTTCCATTGTATTTCCTTTCCTGGTGCTGTAAGAAAAGGAAATGAACAGAAGAAGCTATCATTCTAAAAGGCAAGGGCTGTGTAAAGAGAGAGGAAACTGTTCTTTTCTAATATGAGTGTAGCTTTGCTGTTTTACTACAATATTTGCCTTTCTAAGCTCTTAAATCACCCAGAGAGAAGAAAATATTCAGAGAAAAAATTAAAATATATATACATAAGTTCTGTTACTCAATATAAAATAGATAACATTTATTTTTTGTGTAGAAGTTTTTGAGTTAGTGTGCAAATAATTGTTCTAACTAGAAACTTCACGTTTTTAAAGATAAAGATTTTTCTCCATCATGTTATGTAGAAAGGCAGTGAACTAGCTTTATTACAAAGTATGTTATAATTGAATTTGTGTTTAGTGTCCGGAAGTTTCACTTGAATATAAATAATAAAGATTAAATTTATTCTTTAAAAAAAAACACATCATTTAAAACCTACAAGATTGACAAAAATATTTTAAAGACTAACACTGCCAAGTAATGGCAAGTAAATATTAAAATGGGAGTACTCACACCCTACTGTAGGAAGGTAAATCGTTATAACCACTTGAAAAATAACATGGCAACATTAAACTAATGAAAAGACCCACTAACAGCTCTTATGATCCAACAATTCCTCTTCTAGAAAAGCACCCGTACACATACTCAATAGAAACATCAGCACTTCTAAGAGTACAAAATTGAAGACAGCTTGAAGGCCCATCGACGAAGGACATTATAACTGAATTTTGATGGACTATTTTTAATGTAACATTTCTAGCAATGAAAACAAATGAATTAGATCTGTAATTTTTAACAAACATAGATCTCATTAACATAATGTGAGTAAAAAAGCCGGAAATATATGTACAAGATGATTCCACTTATAAAACGTTTAAAAATATGCCTAACAACATATCTTATCTTGGAGATAGACACACATGCGTAGTATAACTTAAAATAATAAAATGACAAATAACATATTCAGAAAAGTAGTTATCTCTGGGAGAAGGGAAGGAATGAGAATGAAGATGGGTATACCAAAGACTTCAACAATATTTGCAAAGTTTTATTTATTAATTGGAATAGTTAATGCATAAACAATTATTACATTATTTTTATACTTTTTGTAGACCTGAAACACTTTATAAAATTTTTATAAAAGATAAACTCTTTCATGGAGTCCAATAAAATTAGGTCAATTTGAAACAGAGATTTAAAAAGAAATTTAATAAAGTTTCAGTTTATGGAAAAAATTGAAAATATTGAGAATTTAAAAGTTTTAAAAAAATTCAAAAATTAAATAATTTCTAACCTAGCAGTTGCCAAACACATGGTGAACTATATTTATTTTATTGTTTCATAACAGCACTACTTTAACTGATAAACAGAAATTCCCAACATCCTCTTTCAGGACATCACCTCCCAGAACTTTGGTGATAAATTTTAGTGATATTGGTGTTTTCTATTAAATATTCAGTGTTGTTAGAATATAACTTATTTTTATATCTCCTAACAATATTATTTATATCTTCATTAACTATTGGAGTCCTAAAACAATGTGCTAAAAATAAGTAACTTACAAACAGTATCTATGTGTAATAAAATATTTTAAAGGAGACAAAATATTGCTGTAATACTATTGAGACAGTATGTTTCAAAATATTAGAGATAATGAGATAATAAGTAGCATTTAATCTGCATACTATTTAGTTTACTAAATATATTGTATAGAAATAGAATAGTACATTATCATTCACCTCTTGGTTATAATATGCATCTTAATTCATATAGCCATGTCCTGTTCTGCCCTATTAATGATATTTTAGTCACAGGAAGATCTGGCTACACTAGCTCTTCATTCCAATATGACAATAAGTTGTTGGAATTGGGTAGAGGCTGCACCTTCAGATGGGGTGTGCATTCTCCATTCATCACACTCTTCAACACTCCCACTGCTTAAATTAGGCATGCTCAAACTTTGGCTTGAATCAGAAATATCTGTAGGTCTTGTTAAAACATAAATTGCAGGATCTTGCCCCAGAGTTTTGATTCATTAAATCAAAGAATAAAGAATTTGCATTTCTAACATGGTTCAGGTGATGCAGATGCTGCTGAGAATTTGCATTTCTAACAGGATCCCAGGGAATGAAGATGCTGCTGATCCTTATAATTGATGGCTTACAGCCTTCGATTTCATTCATTTACCTTTTCTACACAATCCCTCTTGGTATTTAAGTTTTTGTCTCCTAGTCTATACCATATAGAAAATATAACAGAATTTAAAAATAATTTAACTTTTTAATATATTAGAATAGCTGGCCTGATGGTAATACTATTTGCTACATAGATGTTTCAATATATTTTTTGAATGGTAAACAAAGCATGAAGTTATTCCCCATAGTTCTGAGTAACAACCTTGAGCATACTCCTGGGAGGTCTAGTATGTTGTACTTGTGCGCTCTTGACTTTTCAATGCTAATGTTTTATATTCTCTAAGGATTGGGCTATATTTGGAGATTTGTATAAGTAATTTGCATTATTTTCCTCATGGGAAACTGGGCATAATAATATACTCTCATATTTACCATTGAAGAGATTAAAGGAGATTATGTGTGCCCATAATGGAACTCAATACACATTAGTTACCATTTCCCATCTCTCCTCTCCTCTCCTCTGGTTGAAGTGGAGAGAATTTAGAAAACTATCATAGAAGATACAACAGTTGAGTTGTATTTTTCTTTAGAGGACAGGGATGATTGAAATTTGCCAATGTATTTATTTCCAGAATTTACATTGTACGGCCTCCTCTTCATCCCCTCCTTGCCACATAAGTGAGGAAGTTTGGAGACAGTTGGTGACTCTCTTTAACTTGTGGTAGATAGCCTATAGGAAAGGGAGTATACAGTACTCTAGTTCAGGGCTCTCTGAAAGAACTGCCTGTGAGAGTCGAGAGGTTTATACCTGTGCTGTAAAAACAGTTGTCATTAGTTATGTGTGGCTTTTGAACACTTGAAGTGTGGCTTTTGAGCACTTTAAATGTGGCTAGTATGACTGAGGAATGGAATTTCTTAGTTATATTTAAATGTAAATAGCTACATGGGGCTAGTAGCTATTGTATCAGGGAGTACAGGTCTAAAGTTTAAGGTAAATTAGATTTAGATTCAAATCCTAACTCTTCTACCTCGAATATCTCATGTAAATTACCTCCTGAGTACAACATTACTCTCCCCCAAACCTCTTATAGTTGTTAAGAGAAAAAATGCAGTTATTTATATAGAGTGTTGAGCACAGTGTTCAGCCCACAGGGAATACTCAATAAATATCAACTGCCATCCTAATATTAATTACTAGTTTGACTATTTACAAAGTTTCTTTTTTTGAGTTGCCTATGAGAGAAAAGTAAAAGAATTCTGTGGAAATGTTACCCAATATGTTCTGTAGATTATAGGCAGTTGATTGTGAAAATTTGAAGGATCTATTTCAGAACTATGTTATCCTGGCATTATAATAGAACTGGGATGTCTTCAAGCAATTGAATCCTGTACTTTGTGATTGTTCTGAAGAAAATACTTGTTTTGTGTAGACTTACAGCAAGGGTTGATACATACAATAAAACTAATTTTGCATGAACTAATTTGAGAACATGTTCATAGCTGCCTACCAGTGCCTTGCTAGAAAACTTAGACATTTATTAAATAGTATGTATTCATGTTCTCTACCTTTTGATTCCATGCAATGCAATTGTGTTTGACATTGAAGAGGATGTAGCAACTATCCTGAGAGTAGGAGAAACTGTAGACTTTACCTCAGATCACTTGAATTGTATTGACAGAGGTAATGTTAGTCTGCATGTCTTGGTTTCCTTATCTATCTAATGGAGAGACTAAATACAACATAGTGCTGTCTGCTTTTGAGAAATACAGAGGTCATTAATAAATCATGAGAATGAGGTATATGGAGCTCTAATGAAAATAAAGTGTGTAATAAGAAAAGAGGTACACTATATTTTACCATGTGGCCATGTGGATGGATTCTTCCCAAGAGAGAGAATAATAATAGAACATTTTTTTAGTTGCAGATGTGAAATAAATGTAATTCTAGCTGAATATTTTCCCTGGCTTTAGCCATATGAGGCACAGATGTTTTACAAATCATCTTTATATTAAAGTTTAGATAATCCAACTAGGTTTCAAAATGATCACATTTTTCCAGTTATGCTGTTTCCCAATGTACTTTGGAAGAGAACTGGCTTCAAAAGATGATTCCATAATCCCCAGGGCCCCCAATCCAGTAACCTCTGGGAACCCAAGTGCAGCCTGTCCATCTTCTAATATAGAATAATTAGTTACAGGTCTCACTCTTTGTGCAGAAATCTCCTGAAGGGTGGCGTTTCCTTTCATATGGGGAAAATGAGGAGATTTGGCCATGGACAGTTCAAAGAAAGGCATGCTAAAATAAAATCCTTTGAGTAAGTTCTCACTGTTGCTCTAATGATTCAAAAATCAGCCAAAGGCTGGGTCATCCAGGGCCAACAAATAAGAGCCTGCTACTACTCGGGTTTATTTGTTTCATATGGACATACAAAAGTTAGGAGGAAACAAATTGTTTATTGGTTTACCTAGCAGTATGTTTATCTGTTAATATAATCCTCTGAAGTTGATATAAGGCATTGCCATATATCAACATCTGGCAGATTGCCTTTGCACCAGATGGCTTTTGTAGTGCTCCTGCCCTTTCTCAAGCACCTTCCTCCTGTGCCCTCAGTATCACAGTCTAAAGTGTCTTCCAGCAAGTAAGTGACTCTCTTGCCCTTGACAGAGGAGCACAGATTGGCTACAGTGACTGGTACTGGGAATATCTGTGCTTTGGAAGAGAAACTTTCGTCTTTGATGGCAGGAATGTACTCTTGTACTCATTTTACTAAGAACATATACAATAATCTAAAACCAGTGTATTTGAAACTACTCAGTTTTAAATACCTTTGCCTGGAGACTGATATCAATCCAGTCTAAAGTGTAGAAAAGCAAGCTGGTACATTTGTTTGCAGTCTGACTTTTAGGTAGAACAAACACAGTTGCCTAGGCCTGCACATTTATGGTGCAATACATTTTCCCAGGTTTTCTCTTTTACATGAACATAAACATGTAATCACTCAAACACACACACAGACACACAGTTGCCTCCTCTCAGAAAGATAAGCAATAATCTGGAATGATAGAGATCCACAGGGGGAAAAAAAAGGTGTTTATTTATTTATTTATTTACTTACTTATTTCCCTTAAGTGAAAGTTCTTTGGAAATGCAGCATTTGGTGTACTCTGCCTGAACAGGAACCCGTTTCAACATCCGCACTCAGGTGAATAATGAGTCTATGTTTACCCCAAACCAAGGACTTCCCCAAACAAAAAAACAACTCCCACATGGGCATTTTGGAAGCAGTAAATACCTCAGCTTCTTTAAAGCACTTCCAGTCTCTACTCATTAAACTTTCAAAAGATCTTATAGTCATTTTCTCACCTCACATACCCTTGTGTACATGGTTGAACTGATGCATAAAATAGGCCCAAATGTTTGCTCTAGATCATCTAGCCATGACCAGAAATATGTCATGCTGACTCCACATCTAGTTAGATCTTCCCACACTGTGTAACATGTCTATAAACTATTATGATTTCCTCATCAGTAGTGATTCATGATCTTGTAATATCAAAACTGGAAGGCCCCACAGCATCTCCCACTTGCCTCTCATTTCATAGAAGATACCAGAGTCCCAAGGCATCCTGAGGTTTGGGCAAGTTCACAGAGAAAATGAGCAATAGGAAAATGACCAGAACATAGGCCCAGGAATTCAGAGGCTAGATCTGTGACTTGATTTAGGTGTCACCACTCATATTCATCTTAATTTTTATTTTGTGGAAAAATATAATGAAGTCAAAGCTGCCAAAAGTCTATTCCTTCAGGAGAACTTTTGTTCCTCCAAAATGATAAGCATATCAATTTGCAACAGGCATTTGATATTCAGAGGCCTGAAGGATCCAGTGAGATTATTAAAGAGAATACTAAATGTCATTTCTTTTTAATAAACATTTTTATCTTACTACCAGGAAATTAAATTTTTCTGACCAGTTCAGGGTTCCAAACCAGAGAGACTCTGTTAATAAGAGGAATGTGAATGAACAATGGCTCCAATGGTAAAGCATGGGATCTTCCTGGATTACAAGATATAATAGGTAATGTTTGAAATATATGCTAAAATCATACTGCTTTCTTTCTTTCATCTGTCTAATTGGTACATTCTTTCTCTCCCTTTTTAGTACAAAGTTAGAAACTCACTCTGGCTTAGGTGAGAAAAACAGCACTGGAACTCAGGAGTAAACTCTCCAAGGTTCAGCTAGACTTGTCTATGATGATTCTGTGCTTTAGAAGTCTCTGTCAAGCTATAAAAATTACCCATTCTGAGGCACCACTCTGTAGGTGAGGCCCAGTGAAGTTCATACGCAACCAGTGTGGACAATCGCCAGGCCAGAGACACACATTTGTTTTTTGACTTCTCACACTTGCTGTAGATCTTCTTATGGGCTGGAACCTGTGGTACATGCTGAGAACAGAGATGTGAACTCCACGAATTCTTACAGGTCACTGTGATTGAACAAATGGTGAAGTTCATGGGACAGAAAGAGTTGGCTGTGGCAACCTTTCAAATCCACTCTTCCAAATCTGGAGACTATTGAGTCAACTGTATATTATATTCAGTTCCTTCTAGAAATTATATTCAGTACCACCAGAAGGTGCTTAGCATCAACTGGACCTATGTCCAACAGCTGACTGTGTTGCTTTAGTTTCTTCAACTATAAATTATGGCATCACTAGTATCTATCTGCCTTCAGGCTTCTCTTGAAGATTAAGTGCCTAGCCCCATGATGACAAATGAAAAAGCAGTCAATAAACGTCAGCTGATTTTAATCAAGTGGCCTTTTGTGTTAAAATGGTTTTGTTCTGCTTACTGCTCAGAAGAATCCAGAATGTACTGACTGATCTTCCCTTTCTATAATTTGACTTTCTCTTCTTTAAGGTGTATAGGATCCACCAGGGGTCTCTTTTCAACTGTGCCATCCTTTTGGATGAGGATATCACCAGGTCTCAGCAAGCCCCATGGGTCTGGAGGTTCTTACAGTTTGGAGTCCAGAGGCTTAAACCTCTGAATGGTGGGTTTACAGTAGATTGTATTTTCCTCTATTTAACCACAGATTTCATGGTCTGGAAAGAGCCATAGTCCCAATTACACAGGATTCCCTCTGACAAATGATTGAACAGCCTCCCCCTGAAAATGTAAATTGTTAGAAGACTCTTTACTTCACAAACTAAACTTATTTCATTGTTGGACAATTTTAATTCATCTCTTTTTACAAAGAGTTTCTTTGTATTGAGCAATATCTGTCTCCAACAGAATCTTTCCTTTGACCCTAGCTCTTCCCTGCTTTTCTCAAAGATCATTTGAGTTGGAATGGCAGATAAGCTGCATCTCTGTTTCTATTGATTTGGCAGTAGCTACCTAGAATGTGGTGATGAAGGTGAAGAGGCTATCTTGTGGCTCCTTGACAAATAGAAATGGGATCCCTTAGCCACCATTTGGCAATAGGGCTAGGGGAGGGCAGCAAACAAACCAATGGCTGATCACAATCTCTCCCTATTCTCATGTTTTCTGAGTTATTTTTAAAATTAAACATCATGATTTGTTCATGACCCCTTTGTGAATTTTGCAGTTTATTTTGTTAGTGTTTTTATCAACATCATTCTCAGTCTAGGTATGACAAGTGCAGGTAAAAAGTAGTTGTTTTATTTTCCTTTTTCTCAGAATAGTCCACATCCATAACACTTAAGACCCATCTCTAGTTTAGGTATTCCCTCTACCTTGGAAAATTTCATCATCTTATATTCAGTTTCTCTATTTGGGCCTCAAACATCATTTTGCAGCCTATTCTGTTGTCCACTGCATTCTCTTCCTCTCTCTACTTTATAACATGCCTGAAAATGTGATCACCTTGGTGTCAACATTCTCTTCAAAGACACAAAGAAGTTGCTGGGTTTATCTTCTGCGATTTCCATCAGCACTCTTTCTCCACACCGTACATTTTATACCATGCTTATGCTCTTAACTAGCTCTAAGGTAAGATTCCAGCCAAAGTCTTTATAAATTATAACATTTCCTGTGGTGTTTGCATTTTAATAAAGGGCTCTGGAGGCCCTAATGTTATTTCGGGCAGCAGTACAAGAATTGCAAAGCACTGAGACTAACAAGAATATTGAGTTAGGTGTATTGCCCAGGAGGTTAGGAGCAGAGCCAAGAGGACTTATGCAAAGTTCCAAGTCCCAACAAGGTGCCGAAATGTGTCTGTGAGCAGAGGGCGAATATTTCAAGCTCAGGAGACGAGTCATGATGGCCTAAATGGTCCTAACTGCCCTTCTAATTCTGCTCAGCTGAGTGATCCTTGCTTCGTGATCCTCCCAAGTCTTTACTAATAGCTCTCGATTCCTATGTAGGGTAGCAGGGGCTCCTTAGAGCACCTCTCAACTCCACCATCCAGAGACTTGCCCTGATTGGGCTCCTGACATTTAGCATGATGATGTTGTTGTCATGGGCCCACCCACTCTTTATATGATTGCAGGGTAACTGAGCATGACTCCATACCCAGCTACCAACCCTGGAGCTGGGAATACAGGTATTGCACTTTTCCCTAAAGCTTCTTTGCTAAGAATTATCAGTCTTCCTCTTTGTAAATTCAAGGCAACCTGACCTAATTATTTGTAATGTACCTCAATTCTAATTTCAGATACCAAAGGAAAGAAAATCCAGAATTAACAATCAGGGAAGATTTTTAAAAAATTATTTCTAATTTATAAAGCACCAGTCTTTGGATAGCCTCATTCCAGAGGTTCAAGTCTATAACTAGTTTTTTTGAAGATAAGAGTATGGGGTGAGCAGATAACAATGCTCTAAGAATTAGGAGGCCTAAGGTCTAATCTCAGCACAAAAATTTAGCAATAATCTGCAGCCCAGGCCTCAGGAGAGAAGGGGTCCAAGCCATGCTGAATGGTTGGCTTACAGAGATTAGAGACTAAAGCAAACACCATACTAAGAGAGAGAAGGAGAACTAAGACCAGAGATACAAGACACCAGTAACATGCCAGGGAAATCACATGATTCTGGAAAGGTCATCTCCATGGGAAAGCGGGAGCAAAAGGGCAAGAGCTACATTTAAACCAAGCAAAGATATGCAAGCTGCTTCAGGGCGGGGTCTATGGTAACCTCATTACTAGGAACCGTGATGTTCCTGTTGTCCATGATTTACAAAGCCCTCGCCTCACAAGTGGAACATACCCTTGATGTCATAGAGGTGGGTTTTTCACTCATTATGTGACCCTACGAAAGTCACTTAACCTCTTCAAGCCACTATCAATTCATTTGGATAATGAGGAGGATTGGCCAAAAATTATATTCCCTGTCCATCCCTAAAATGAATCTTTAATTTTATTAAAAGAACTGTTCAAGTATATTAGCATGCCAAAAACATATATTCAAGTAAATTTAATTAAAATATAATACTAAGTCATCATAGAGTTTATTCTGAATAAACAATCCAGTTGCTTTTTGGTCACCAAGTCTCAGCAGAGCATTAAAGTAATCCAGGCAATTCACATGGTGAAATGTAGCTGAGAATCTATACGCTGAAGCCATTTCTTTCAACTCACAATAGAATCATTGCTTATTTTGAGATGCTTCTGAAGCCAGGATGAAGACAACACATACTGATGTTGATGGCAAGGTAGGTGTGTTTAGATGTCATGGAGGATTTTTTCCAGAAATCAGAACAATCCATCTTGATACTCTCCACTGAAAGATATTTAGAGAGTTAGGAGTAAAAGCCTATTTTGTCCACCAAATAATGAACTGTTCTGAAATCTGGGCAGGAGCAGAGACTTCCAGTTCCATGGTTTTTCCTTTATTCACCTCTTTTTACTTCTCTATTCCTAGTGAAATGCAAATACTTTCTTGGAATGGCAGACAGTGTGTGGCCTGATGCAGTAATATTGGGTATGACAGGCTCATGCACATAAAATTAAAAACATATCAGAATTCAAAGAGCTCTTAGAGGACAGAACAGTGAACCCCCTTTGACCAGAAAAAGGTAATTAAAAAAAAAAAAAACCAGAAAGGCTTCATAGCAATAGCAGAGTCAAAAGGCCAGAGCCATGAAGGGAACTGCTCTCACTCCTGGGAGATGTTTCTGAGGATGTTGGAGCACTGTTGTTTAAACAGAAGGAGTAAAATGAGACCAGTAGACTTAAGTAGGTCAGATCAGAAATAGTATTTTCCCCAAAGCTTTTATATTTACTTAGAATTAGTTATCCTGCTAAACTCTTCTTTATTATTTAATATACTTTTCTTGATAAAAAATATATCTTCATTAAAGAAAAAAATGAAAAAATATAAAAGCATTAAAAGAATCAGCTATAATTCAAATATTCAAAGAAAAATTGCAGAATACAATATAATATATATTCTTTGAGGAGATTTGAAAACTATATACTATTGCATTTTCTTAAGTAGAATTTAGTATGTCATGTTTCTCAATATATTCT
The DNA here is from genome assembly GCF_902729225.1 of Pteropus medius. Classification (NCBI taxonomy): domain Eukaryota; kingdom Metazoa; phylum Chordata; class Mammalia; order Chiroptera; family Pteropodidae; genus Pteropus; species Pteropus medius. The sequence continues at coordinate 11,315,042 of NW_024352783.1, forward strand.
GTTTTTATTCTGCATCACTCAGTGTTTTAAAATTTTCTAATATTGATCCTGTATTTGTCTCTGTATTCAGCCCAATCCCTTCTCTCTTCTTCTTCATTCTTTTCCTTTTCTATTTTAAGGTGAAATTTCATTATAGAATTTTTATCATTTATCATTTATGATGTAAAGAAAATTCAGGAATTTTGTATATTTGTTTTGTATCTAGCTACAAAGCTGAATTTTATAGTAACTCAAATATATCAGTTAATTATTATAGGTTTTCAACACATGTGAATGATGTATTTGTCTTCTTCTTTTTACTAATTACAACTTTAAGCTTCTCATCGTATGTAATGGGTAAAGATTTTAAAGTCATTAATTTTGTCTTTAATTGAAATATCTCTAAAAGCATACTATTTTGTTGTACGATTGCTTCAAATATTACTTTCAAATTAGTATTTGCTACCACTTTAAAGGCTCATTCATAGTTTCTCTAAATTTTTAAAAATAGTTTTAAATCAATAATAGATGTTGTTGGTCAAGAAAATATGTTAAATTTTATCAAATGCTCTCTTCACATCTACCAAAAAATTATATGGTCTTCTCTTCCTCTTGTATTTCCTTTTGTGATGTATTGCAAAAATTTTTCCCCTATATTGTCTTTCTTAAAATGGAATAAATGTTTTTTATTAGTCAGGAGCCCAGCGTTTTTTTTTTTTTTTTTTTTCTGGCAGTAGTAGGTAGAGAAGAAAGAGAACATGGAGGACAGGACACCAGTAGCCAGTGACTTCTTACTATACTCCCATTCCATTGGTGAGAACTAGTCATATGATACCACCTAAGATACAAAAGGGGCTGGGAAAAGAAGAATAGCTGTGTGCACAGGTGGAAAGATAATGGGGTTTTGGTAAACATACAACATGGTCTCTTGTGCAAATTTTGTCATATGTTGTATTCTTTGAATTATCTGCTAGATTCTATTTCTACTATTCCAATTAGAGCATTCATTAAATAGTGATTCGAAAAAATAGTTGGCTAGTCATTTTTTCTCTGTAATACCTTTATAAGATTTTGTTATTAGTCATAATTTACCATGACGTCCCCATGCCCCCGTTTATGGTTCTATGCTCTGAAACACTGTATGAAAGATCTATGTTACTTGTTTCAGAACTCTTCTTCTTTTCAATATTTTCTATGTTGGAATGTAATATTCAAATCGTGATTATTATTTAAGTGTTATTATTTTACATAATGATTATTTAATAAACTTTCCAGAGATAGTTATTTACACTGAGCTCTAGTTAAATAAGTTTTAATCTTTTCCACCAATGTTTATCGTGAAGTTCCTTTGAAAACTTCTGTACATGGATTCATCTCAGCTGCTATATCCTGCTTTATTTTCATGATTTTTGGGGGGTTTTCATAAATGAAAATGTAAGTTTCTTGCATAAGTAAATAATTTATCTAGGCATAGATTCTTCTAATTCTTTTAACATGATTTTTTCCCTTTAAAACTAGCCTCTTTTCAAATATCTTTTGTCAGAATTGCAAGAAGTTTGAAGTCAGATTAACTTTTTGTTCCATTAGAATTTTATTTTTTTTCCTTCTCCCTTTCTTTCCTCCTTCTTTTCCCCGTCCTTTTTCCATTTCCCTTCTCTCCCCTTTTCCTTCTCCTTCTGCCTTTTTTTTCTTTCTTAGATGCTTCTGGGATTCTTTATTCTTGAAATTAAAAAAATTCTAAGTAAATTCTCAGGCACAGAATTATTTTAATTAATTTTGCTACTACTTAGTGAACTTTTTTCTGACTAAGGTTTTTTTAATTCAGATAACTTGTCTTTGTTTCTTAAATTACCACATTACCTGCATGTATTCTATGATCTCTTCACGAGTTTCCTGTTAAATATATATTCAATGGTCTTAATTTTTCTTCTATCTCTGTATTAGTTGAATGTAACAGAAGGTCTGACTTAAAGTAGTTTAAATAGTAAATGAAATATATTGGTTATGTTTCTGAAAATATAAAGGGAGCTCATAATTTTGTCAAGGAATGAAAAGAGTCACTGACAGTGTTTCTGTTAATTCCTTTGGCTGTAGAGCCCTCCTTGTGTTGTCTTCATCTCCAGGTGAACTTCTTGCATGGTATCAAGATGACTTCCAGGACCATTCAGGGTTATAGTCTCCTCATTCACATCCAGGTGAACCTCTTCCAACAATCACTGAACAGAAATCCTAATCTCTCTAGTCAGGTCACCTTGAATCACACAATCACTCCAGAAATAATAACTGGAAAGAAAGGTATGGTTAATGGTGGATCCATACCATCCACAGCAGTGGGCTGCCTCACAAGAGAAAACTGTGTCATTACTCTCAAAACTCTGACTTCTCGTCAGATCTTGGTGAGAATATGACTCAGAATTGTATTTCTTTTCTCCTAATTGGAGAGGCAACTTTTTCTTCAGGAGAGGTGCATATTTTGATCTCAGGCATCTTTCATAGTCTCAGTGATTTTTCTCTTAAAATTTACCCAAATTAATTTACACACAGTTTCTTTTCAAATAAACTTTATATTATTTTAAATAACTGATCTAATCTAATATTTCTCATAACTCCCTACCTTGGTAAGTATTAAGGATATTGGAGAAATTTGATTATACCTGCCACTTAGCATCATCTCAATCTCTTCTTTTTCAAGATAGTGTATTTAGGACAAGTTTTGGATTTTTCTTATTTCCTCCCATCCCCACTACTCTCCACAATGTGGTGTTTAGGTCTTTATGAGCATGTGGCAATGTGTCCATGTGGCCCTGGGGAGGAGTAGAGTCTCATGTCTGCACATAGAGTCTGAATGATGTCTCTACATTAGTCTCTATTTTGCCAAATCCCTGGTTTTGCAACCAGTGCCACCTGGCCTTCATACTTGTAATGACTCCCAATGTTACTGATCACAAATCATGTTGCTACCTCTTTTTAATGATATTCCAACCTTTGGAATCCCTCTCTCTTTAATCCCAGGACTCTGTCAGTCCTCAAGTTCTATTCATTCAAAACAGCCCTCCCCAGTAATTATAAATGTTTCTGGACCCATCTTGCTTCAAGACAGTTATGGGAAGCCAGCAACATCACCACTGGCTACTTACCCAGGCATCTTCCTCTGCTGGTGCTGCGCCATCTCTTTGACACCATATTGGCCATGAGTCCAGCCAAATAAAGTTTTTAATTATGTTATACCCAGGGAGGTGGCTCAATATTCTATTATTCTAGGGCTTTCTCAAACTTATCTAAATTTTTATAGCTCCCTTCCACTGATTTTGGCAATACTACACCTGATGCATCCCTGAAACTCATCTGCCTCCCATAGTCTTCAGGGAAAGATGTGAGATATCCACGTCTCTTTACTCTCCAGCACCATGCATCATATATTGAGATCTCTTCTCTTTGTGCTTATGATATAATTTCTGGCTATTCTACTAAGTCTAAGTCTTGATAAAGAGTCACAAGTAACCATGAAGTATATATTGAGTTCGTATCTTCCAAACCTGTTGTTGGAAAGAAGGTGGCTTTGCTTTCTGGATTTCTATTTAGATGTGCCATTTGTTCTGGAAGGAATCTTCACAGAATAGAATTTTTGTCTCTCTTCATTCAAGCCAACCCTTGCTCCTCTGAGATAAAAGTATTACGAGTTCTTCCTAATGTCTTCTTTTAGAGGAGGGAAATTGGAGTCGGTCCATTGTCTTTCTCAAGCCAGACACATCTGCTCTATTTCTAGCAGAAATTTCTCTGCATAGTTGGTACTCTATTCCATTGTCTGTTTTTTATATTCTGCTAATCCTTTCTATGAAAATCTGGAAATGGTGGATTTTAATATCAGGGTTCACATAACCATATTACCTACAAATCTGAATGTGTTTAATAAACTGTAAAGCCATAAAAATGTAATAAATTACTGTTTTATCTTTCAAATGATTTAAGTCTTTGTTTACAGAAATGACATTCTCCCATACTGTCAGAAAGATTGTTTTTCCAGCAGTGTGGTTGATGAGTACTTTCTTGTCTGGTTTCTTTTATGACCAACAGTATCATATATTTAGCTAGTGGCAGATAGCATGGGCAAGGATTATAAGGAAGAATGTGATGTTTTAGTGCCTGATGCTTAAAATTCACACCTTTGCAGTACTGGACCCCTCAGGCTGTGTCTGAGACCATCACATCTGGAAGGATAACAGGCAGGAATGTAACATTTACAGTAAATAGCTTTGATCCAAACATTAGCCCCAATTCTTGCTAGCTGTCTGACTCCTGCTAAGGTGTTTAAGTTTTCTAAATTTCAATTTTCCTATCTCTGAACCACAGATGATAAGGATATCTTTCTCTTTCTAGTGGTAAAACACATAGGACCTAACACACAGTATGCACTCCAATAATGGTAATTTTTGTTATTATTTTAGGTGTTGTATTAGTAATAGCACTAATACTAGTAGTGAAACTCCATGGAAACACCTCTTGTCTTGCCAAAATCAAATTTACTGCCACATAAGCTGAACATAATTGCATTTCACAGTAAACTTTTCAGAGGTAAGCAATGACTTCCTGAACAATAGTCTTCTTGAGAATTAGAAAGATGGAGCTTCCTAAAGAATTCTCTCCTCACCACCTGTTTGAAAGGAAGCCATTAGCTAAGGATTGGAGTGGTTCTTAGGGGAACAGTTGACCCTCACAATGCACTGGAATAACAGGGCACTTTTATAGCTGACAATTAGTTCTTGTCCAAGTGTCTCATGAAGTGTATGGGCTAGGCATTTGTTTTACAGCTCTTTTAAAAGAAGACTCCCAATGTTGCTGGATAGCTTAAAGTTGAAGCTATTACATGTTGAGAGGACCACCCATGCATGCTTAGATTTTCTCTTTTAGAAGCAGGAGCACATTCCAAAAGTTGCACTTGGTATGTCTTGCAAGACTGTTAATCTTAACTATTTCTTGATCACTGAACTCTGCACTCATTTGCTTAAGCTGGAATTTTGAAAATTTTCCTACAAATGGAAGACCTCACCAGCATTTGATGATGTCAGTGCTTCAAATTTTATTAAATTTGTGTTTTTTTATAACCAGCTTCTGAGATTGAGGACAAGGTTTGAGCATGGTGGTTATTATTATAACATCAGCAGTACACCCAGTTACAGGACATCACTATGTGGTCAGTTCTAGTGCAATAAGGACATCATCAGGGCCCATTACTATGGCAACCCTGAAGCTATAATGATTAAAGGTAGTCTGCTCATGCCCAGTGGGCTCATGGCATAGTTTCCTATAAGAAAAGTCATATAAACCAATAGTCATTACAGATATCCATCCTATGCAGTGGTGTAAACAAAGAGCTATGAAGCAGAGAGGAGATGGCAACCAGTCCTGGATAACAACCTTGTGGAGATTTCCCAGAAATGGTGAGGGTGTACCTAGGCCTTAACAGATAATTCAAATATTACCAGGATAAGAATAACAAAATCTTATGAAAAGAAGCATCATTTAAAGAAAACAAATATGTATTATAATAACAAAGCTAAAATAGCTTTGGCAAAATAATACAGTTGTCTATTATAATTGCTCTAACCATGTAATTATTAATAATCGACTTAATTAAAATAATAATTTAATTCTCCCATGTGTATTCAAAAGGACATATAATGTCGCTTTCTAGGAGTGAAAATAAAGATCTCTCCAAAGTGCCTCCCAGAGGATTAGAGCAGAAAGAAGTAGGTGTTCCTCATCACCTTAGAAAGGCAATTCTCAGCCAAGGAGGAAAATCATACCTTCTTCTAGAGCTGTCTCCCAGCCAGGATGAGGCATAAGCGGGGCACCCTGGTCTGATTTCTCCCTGAAATACTCACATTGTGTTCCAGAGACCACAGGCAAGGTGTGTATTGCTGGTTTAGGTAGAGTTTATTTAGAGCCTGAGTCAGAGAACAGGGGCCAAGTTCCAGCTTCTCTGCTGTTATTTAGAATGACTCTTGCCAAGATGGTGGACCACTCTGCGCAACTTTCCTTTAACTTCCATTTTAACAACCAAAAATGTTGCTATTTTTAATTAAGTGTCCAGCCCTTTGAGCTTGACATTCCATCTAGATTTTTGAATGCCATTTCCTCCATTCAATTTCAATCCTCTAAATTTTTTTATGTGTGACCCCTAGGCTGTAAGAACTGAAAATATTTCTGAAAACAACGTCTGTAGTGTTTCAAGACATAGCATTTCTTTGCACTGTTCTGCTATCTTCATTTTAAAAGTACCCATTGTGCTAACAGAAGTCGGCTTGGTCTTCCCTTCTTCATGGCCCACATCGGCAAGGAGGGCATTAACTGTGAGTTGCTCGACACATATTTGGTAATAGCTGTTTCTGAGGCACCTCCTCCTGGGATAGTTTCTGTCCTTCCCCCTCCCTTGGTGGAAATGACCTCTCCCTCCTTAGGGTTATCTTAATGTTCCTAGAGCCCAGTGGTGATGCCAGGCAGACAGGAGGCAACCTGTGGGCCTCAGGAAATTGGTCAGTCACAGAGCAGGACTTCTGTGTAACAGGAAGTACAGGATTTGAGTTATTCCTAAACCATTTTCTATTTTTCTCCTGACTTTGAAGAGATAGTTCAGACCATGCATCTCTTAACCACAAAGAAGTCACATTAGTAGATTGCCTCCTGTGAAATACTACATCTTCAGGACAGAATTTAGATAGTTGTCAAGCCACATCAATGTAGAAAGGCCTGCAACTGGAGTTATAGATGAGTTGTCTTATTTAATCCACACAGTGTCACAAAGTAGTATTATTATGGTCATTTCATAAATGAGGAGACTAGTCTAAGAAGATGAAGTGATTTGATCCAGCTAATAACTGGCTGAGCCTGGGTGGGAATTGGACTGGCATGGCTGCATTGTTGTGCTTCAGTGGGGGAATTGAAAACATAGAGGCTCTGAAATATTCCCAGTAGCCCTTGAACATGTCTTCTTGGGTGAAAAGTCACCTTGACTCCACTGTCCAAAGCTGAACTCATATTCTTCTTTTCAGCTCGTGTCTCCTCTTGTAATATACATCTTTTATCCAATGTCTAGGGCAAGGCTAAGACGCAGTTTCTGGAGCCAGACTATATGGCTTTGAATCCTGGGACCACCACTTACTAGGCAATCTTGGGCAAGTTACTTAATCTCTCTGTGCCTCAATTTTCTCATTTGTATAATGAGATAAACACAGTATCTACTTATAGAGTTAGGGAAGCTTGAATGAGTTCACAAGTATGAAGTGCTTAAAATTGTGCTTGGCACACAATAAATGTTATGAGTGTTGGCCATCATCATGATATCATCATTGTCATAAATACCATCATCCAAATGAAACCTTATTCGATATTGTCAAGTCTACCCAATTCCTCCATCCTTCTAAGGTCAGGCTTCTTGACTGCTAAATGTTTCTTTAATTCATCTCGTTCTCCCTAGTCCATTCACTGTCTCCAACATACACGATTGCAACTGTTTCTTACCTAGTCTTCTGTGACTAATACCTTACCTTCCCATTCATCGTTTGCACTGCTGTAGAGAGACCTTTCTCTATAGTCAAGTCTGAACACATCATCTGTTTAAAAACCTGGTTTGTCTTTCCAGTGCCCAGAGGACCAGTTCTTTATGCCTTAGACTGGAATTTTCATTACTTCCAAATATGATTTTTCAGTGGTGTGTTTGTCTCTCTTCTCACTCATCTTGTCATCCATTGGCCTCCACCTGTTCAAACTTCTCTGAAGATACTTGCGATTTCACATTTCTGTGTCTTATTTGGTCTGTTTTCTCTCCCAGATGCCGTTCTCATTCTCTGTGTGGCAAACTGCTACTCCTTAGCCCTTGTCCTTTGAAAGCCGTCGTGAGTTCTTTTTGGAAGCCTTGCACAACCCCACCCTCCCACCCCATGAACTTCCAGGGTAACAGTCTCAACCTTCCTCTCAAACCTTGCTTAGTTCTCTTAATTTTATAAATTTTCAAAGTATTTCTACATTTCCAGAGTCTGGCAGAAGACCTCATTCAGGGAAAGTGCTTGGTAAATGTTTATATTGAAAGTTTACATAACATTTGAGGTTGGAGTAGAGAACAAGATCTCTAACCCTTTTGTTTTCAGAAAAAAACACGAGAAAAGAACACATCACAGCCAGTATATTTATTACATGCATTAAAAAAATGTTTCAAAAATGTGTCTTAAAAATTTTACTTAGATGGGTTATAACTACACTTTTCTTTCTACTCTGCCTACCTTCAGGTTTAAGCCCAGGTATACATGCTTATAAGATAATTGATTCTGTGAGCTTAGGTGCTCTTTTTAATAAAGTTATTCCACTGTTTTTTTGTGTGTGAGCCCAGCAGAAATCCAAGATGCATGAGTTAAACCCTCAAATGAACAGAAATTTTCCATTTTTAAAATATAAACAAATACAAATAAATAGGCCTAAGCCCTAAGGATTTTAACAGAACTGAAAACCCTTGCCCTAGACACAATTTGGTTTTCACACCTGGAAGAGAGACCCCTCCCCTACCTGCCTTTGCTACCACAGGCTACTGGCACACGAATGAATTTGTTTTGATTTGCCATCTGGTCCATTTTTAAAAAGTCATCTTATGATAAGTGGATCAAGATAAAAGTTATTTCAGTTTCACATTTGCAAATACAATTGTCTGGATTAAAATCTTAGAATTTCAGATTGCAAGGCTGTTTATTTGCAAATGATGAACCAGGAGTCCAGGTGAGTCCAACAACTTGCCTACAAGCCCCCTCTACACAACCTCTCTAGATTTTAACATAAACTGATTTATCCCCTATCTCCCTCCATATCCCGCCTCCCCCCTAATCTCTTGGTGCCTGAACAGGAACTGAATTTAGGCTTTTTGCTTTAGCCAGGGTTTTTCTAGACTTTGGGAGAACAATTGCTTCTGGTTTTTCTGGAGGCAAGATCCTCTTTACTTCCTGTGTTGGCTGCTCCATCTTCAAAGTTACATTTTGTGTCATTCAATGTGAAACAGTATTGAAATGCTCTTTAAGAAGATAGGTTGCAAGAAGGAGCCTGGGAACTTCAGAGAAGACTTTTGCAAAGAATTGAGTTGCATCTTGAGCTAGGGTTGGGCTGAGAGTTGCAGGCTCTGTATCCACAGTTGGGGCAGGACATAAAATAAATAAATAAATAATAAATAAATAAGTGAATGAATGAATAAATAAGTAAATAGATAGATAGATAGATAGATAGATAGATAGATAGATAGATAGATAGATAAAACCTACTGCCAGATGTAGATGAACAGTCTGTTGGCTGATCTTTCCAAAATTCTGTCTATATACTAAGGGAGAAGCTGCTCATGAACCATTTCCCAGGCTGAAGAGTTGAATTAGAATGATCCAATTCAGCAAGTATTCATCAATGACCTCTATGTTCTGGGTCCGGCACTGTATGCTGGGGAAAAAGACATGGTGTGATTCCTGCCCTTGGCAAGTTCAAAGTCTGGTGGGGGAAACAGATGAGTAAATTGTGAACCACTACATAAAATGTTGGGCCTTATCCTTACATAATGAACAAAATGAAAACTGGAATGAAAGTGAGGAAGGGATGATTCACAGAGATGAGGACTAAGAAGTTGTAATAAGCATGGGTCAGATTAGGGAGAGAGGTATAAGGTATAGGACACTGAGCAGTAGGAAGAGGGAGAGAATCAGAAATAGAACAGGAGCAAAGGTAAAGAGCATGAATCAGTATGGAGAAGGAAAGTGGGCACCAGCGGAGACTAGGACATGATGCCCATGAGGGAGCGGAGGGAGGTGATGATATAAAAAAGGACCTGGGAGAGAAGGGCTTTGAATACTCTGGAATTAGAAGCATTTCCTCTGGTGAAAACTTATTGTGCCAAAAAAAGAAAAAGTATTTTTCCAGTTGCTTGTGACCTCAGCTCTAAACCCTTAAGATAGTATTATGCAATGTTTGATTCCTGGAATCAATTAACAGCAAGGTTTGCTTTGCTTTTGCTTCAGACTAATGATACCTGGTAACATCACTGTTTGTCTTAATATGTACTGTGGTATTTTAATGGGGTGGGGGAATTGATGGCAAAAACTCTGGAAACTGAGAGACAAGCCAGCCCCAAATGTGCTTTCCTTGGCCCCAGAGAGAGGGGTTCTTTACTCTTCTCTTGCTTAACTCCTTCTCCTTGGCTCCAGTCTGTCCCTCAGTTTAGTAAGTTTTACCCAGGGGTCTTCCTTCATGTCCCACTGTCCAAATGTCTGTTGACATTTGATTCTCTTGTACTTCTTGAAAAGAAAGAAGTGTTGCCAGGAGCTTTGGAAACGTAGACGCAGAGCAGACCCACAGACACAGGGCAAGGATCTTTAACAGCAGCCCTGCATTGAGACACTGACACTCACCTTCTCTGCAAGCTGTTGTGTGCATAATGCTACCTTCTAGCTAGTGAAGGGAGCTCCTTTCAGAGGTTGCTGAGACTGAGAATAACCACAGGATTCCCTTAGTCTAAACCGTTTATGCTAAGTAGGAAAACTGAGGCCTATAGAGGTATAAAGTCAAATGCATTTAGTTAATCTAGACATTTAGAAAAAAAGTCATGGTGAAGTCAGAGGGGACCAGGTAAGGCTTATAGAAGAATTTCATCTCTCAGGAGAGACTCCTGTCAACAAGGTCATGAAAAACTAATGGATAGACCAGAAAAATGAGAAATTGAGATGCTGGAGAGGACAGAGAACTGAAATCCTCTGGCTGTGTATTTTAATCTCTGTGGGCATAAGACATAGAAGAAAGTCATGAAGAATTTGAAAGTGCCATTTAGGCAGAATTCTGTCTGTTACTCCCCTGGTTCCTTCTGGTTAATTCCAACATTCCTGTTGGAGTACAATTCAAGTGACATTTTTAAGGAAGCCTTTTGGAATGTTCCTACCTAAGTCAACTTGCTTGATTATTGGTTTTATAGCATTGTGTCTCTTTCTTTCAGTGCACTTATAATTGCAATTTCCACCTGATTATTTGATTGAAATTTATCTCTCCATTGAACTATAGGCCCCATGAAGGTTTGATCCATGTCAGCTATGGTTCACAATTAAATGTCTAATACCAAACATAGTTCCTGGCCCCTGGTATGTCAAATTAATAAATAAAATAATGAATGAATAAGATTCTTAGGAATGAGTGATTGGTATGTAAGACAAAGTAAAGCTGAAAGTCTAAAATTACTAAGAGAAACAAGAGAATAAATATATAAATAAAGCAAATAAAAAAGTATGGTACATATGTGAGGCACTGGCTGACATGGAGGCCATGTTTTTATGTGGGTTTTTGTTTACAGTTGTAAAATTGTCTTAATCACTCAACAGATATTTGCTGAACATCCATAATGTGTCCAATTTTATGCTAATTATTGGCGATATAAGGATAGCTATGTCTGTCATGGACTTTCCAGTCTAACCATAATCTGTAGCTCCTGTGTAAGACAAGTAGTGGAATTGATCCAGGATACAAATTATACTGGGTGAGTTTATTAACAAAACAGTAGTATGAGAAATGTGAGAATGCTAGTGATTAAAAGAAAATATCAAATGATCAATTCTGAAGATCCAGGCTGAAAAAAAAAGAAGCTAAAGCCAGTTTTAAAAATAGTTGATGAGGAGATTGGATTAAACATGGTGGTGGGAGAGACATTCCCAGATTTCTCCCCTTGAAACAACAATAAGCTGAACACCTAAAACTCAACGAAAAACACCTAAACTGCACACCAACACATCTGAGCATGAGATCTGCACATGAGATACCCCAGGTCAGAACCCGTAGTGTCAGGCGGGACTGGGAGAAATAAAGAAGCTGCTTCTCGCAGCCCCAGAACTCCCTGTAGGGGGTGGGAGGGGAGAAGGAGCAGTAAGTTCCATGAACAGCCCTGCCTGAGAGTGCTGTGAGCTCCACTTGGTTGGTGGCAGTGCCCAATCATCAGGGCAGAAGGCAGAGAAACAGAAACAGCAGAAAAGTGGGAATGGCAGAGAAACAACAGTTGATTTTTACCAGCCACGGTTGCAAAACTAAGGCTGAGCTGCAGCCTCCAACCCCCGACCCAGAGGGCCACTACCCCCATACCCACTAAGAAGGAATGCCACGGAGCCCCAGGGGAATCTGAGTAAACGCTACCAAAACTGTCACTAACACTGACAGGAACTGATACTGAGGGTAGCGAGCATGATTAAACATCTATAAGGAAAAAAAGACATTATTAAAACTTTATATAAAGCAGAGATCCAAGAGACTTAGATGCCACCTCCTGGAAACCAAAAGAAAAATACCTTATTTGGAATAGGCTAGGGACTATTATATAATAAATCTTCCTTATAGAAAGCAACAACAATAACAACAACAACAAAAACAGAACACACTTCCATTAATGCCCAGGTGGAGAAATAGTCCATTAAACACCATGAACAACCAAGGTGACAAGACAACTCAGAAAGAAGAGAAAAATCTCCAAAAGATAAGCTTACAGACATAGAAATATACAACTTGAATGACAGAGAATTCAGGATGGTACTTCTGAAACAACTCAGTGAGATCCAAAACAAATCATATCAACAATTTCAAGAAATGAAAAACAACTAGATGACAGAATGAGTTCTTTAGCAAGGGGATTGAAACCCTCAAAAAGAACTGAATAAACCTGAAGATGAAGAACACACTGCAAGAGTTGACAAATGAAATAACAAGCTTGGGAAATAGAGATGACCAAGTGAAGGAAAGGATCAGTGATATCAAAGACAGAAATCTAGAAATAAATCAGAAGGAAGAAGAGAGAAGCTGAAGAATAAAAAAATAATGAAAGAGAAATGCAAGAACTAGCTGATACCATGAGGAGAGGAAACATAAGAATAATGGGAATTCTTGAAGGGGAGGAAAAGGAGCAGGGATTAGAAAATATTTTCAGACAAACTGTTGATGAGAATTTTCCAAATCTAAGGAATGAGCTGGAGCTTGGAATTCAAGAAGTCAACAGAACACCCAATTATCTCAACCCAAAAAGGCCTTCACCAAGACACATCGTATTAAAATTATCAAAAATCAATGGCAAATACAGAATTCTCAGGGCAGCCAGAGAAAAGAAGGCTGTAACATATAAAGGGAAACCCATTAGATTATCATCAGATTTCTCAGCACAAACCTTACAAGCCAGAAAGGAGTGGAATTAAATATTCAAATTATTAAATGAAAAGAACTATCAGCCCAGAATAATGTACCCAGCTAGCTCTCCTTTAGATATGAAGGAGAAATTAAGACCTTTTCAGACATACAAAAATTGAGGGAATTCTCCACTAAAAGGCCTGCACTACAGAAAATATTGAAAGGTGTCAGCTCACCTAAAACAAAATGACAAAAAAAAATGCATATTTAGTTGTAAGGTGACTAGCAGGCTGATAAAAGCAGAGGAGTGCGACCCTTACTATGAACAGGGCATTACAAGCTTAAAATAAGAGATTTGCTATAGCAAGATAGTAATGAACGTTCAGCATATATAGGGATGAAATGAGACAACGATGACTGAAAAAAGGAGGATTCAAAGATCCAAATTCACAAAGGAGAATGGAGATAAGGCACAGGCAGAAGAAATGGGAAAACTATATATACAACATCCTTTTCATATTCGTAATAGTAACCACAGGCCAAACATTTAGAACCGAAGTATATAACATAAAATAAGAAGGACCAGAGGCAAATCCACAAAAGCCAACCAAAATAAAGAAAACATAAACACAAGGACAAGGAGCAATGGAAACACCAAGCTACTAGAAAGCAAAAGATAAAATGGCTATAAGAAGACCTCATATTTCAATAATCATGATAAATGTAAATGGACTGAACTCACCAACAAAAAGGCATGAAGTTGCAAATTGAATCAAAAAACAAAACCCAACCAGATGCTGCCTTCAGGAGACACATCTCAGTTCCAAAGACAAATATAGACTCAAAGTGAAAGGGTGGAAAATGATGTTTCAAGCAAATAGGATTCAGAGAAAAGCAGGAGTAGTGGTACTAATATCGGATGAAATAGACTTCAAACTAACAAAGGTAAAGAAAGATACTGAGGGACACTTCATAATGATAAGGGGAATGATGCACCAAGAAGACATTACACTTATTAATATTTATGCTCCCAATCAAGGAGCTCCGAAATATGTAAAGCAATTACAAACAGAACTAAAGGGAGAAACATACCAAAACATTATCATAGTAGGGGACCTAAATACCCCACAGTCAGATATGGACAGATCATCCAAATGGAAAATCAATAAGGAAATAACATCCTTAAATGACACATTAGACCAACTGGACATAATTGACATTTACAGAGCCTTTCATCCCAAAACAGCTGCTTATACATTCTTCTCTAGTGCACATGGAACATTCTCAAGGATTGACCACATACTGGGACATGGAGATAGCCTCAACAAATATAAGAGGGTTGAAATCATACCAACCATATTCTCTGATCATAATGCTTTGAAACTAAAGATCAACAGCAAAAAGAAAGCAGGAAGAACCACAAATACATAGAGATTAAACAACATGCTACTGAAGAATAACTGGGTCATAGAAGAAATAAAAAAAGAGATCAAGAGATACATAGAAACAAATGATAATGATAGTACAACATATCAAAACTTTTGAGACACAGCAAAAGCAGTCATAAGAGGAAAGTTCATATCATTACAGGCCTACTTTCAAAAACAAGAACAAGCCCAAATAAACAACTGAATGCTTCATCTTAAAAAACTAAAAAAGGAAGAACAAATGAAACCTAAAGTCAGCAGAAGGAAAGAAATCATCAAAATCAGAGCAGAAATAAATGAAATTGAAAACAACAACAAAAAAAACTATAGAAAAAATAAATGCAACAAAAAACTGGTTCTTTGAAAAGGTTAATAAAATTGACAAATCCCTGGCTAGACTCACTAAGAGAGAGAGAGA